>NC_086453.1:163957484-164297484 GCF_028390025.1 Pseudophryne corroboree | reverse complement strand
AGTCCACAGTCATAGCCCTCAATTGTGTTTCAGAAATAATGCCACTGTTCATAGCTGACAATAACAGACTGTCTAACTCTGCATTAAATTTAACAGTCGGATCATTAGGTAACAACACATAAGTACTTGCGTCACTGAGTTGTCTTCTGCATTCACTCATATAATCGGACAAGTCCTGAACTACAATAGCGCCGCCTTTGTCGGCCTTGCGAATTATCAGGTCAGTCCGTTTAGATAAATCATTTAATGCTGTTAATTCAGGGCCAGTAAGATTATTATGTTGATAAGAGGGAACAGCTGATTGATAATTATGCTCCATTAAACGAGAAAACGTCCGAATGGAGGAATTCCTGGTGACCGGATCAAACTTGGAGCGGGGAATCAATTTCCTCAATTTTTCAGGTAACAGAATTGCCGTAGATGAATTCTCTTGTGTTCCAAAGTATTCTTTAAGATGTAAAGTCCTGTTGAATTTATAAAGTTCCACTTTAGATTGGAAGGGATCTGCTCTCACTGTTGGCACAAAGGTTAATCCCTTCGATAGAACACTAAGTTCAGAATCAGTAAGTGGTGATGATGATAAATTAAAGACAAGATCTGTTACCGTCGCGGCGGCCGCCGTCCGTTGTTCCCTTTTATTCTGCCCCGACCTCCTCGTCCGCGGCCGGACGTTGGTTGATGTGATGAACCGGTGGTTACCCCTAAAGGGTGAGATCCTGCAGTGGTATTAGTAAAAGATGACTGATCAGATTCACTGACCGATGAACTAGAGGCAGTGTTATCATGAAAACGCCTACGGGATCGCTGTCTCCTGGCATGTTGGTGGACATCATTATTGGTATTGGTATTGTTCAACCATGAATAAACACGTCTCTGTTGGTAATCAAGCTGTACCTTATGCAACTTTTCTTTTTTAAACTTAATAAGATCACGCTTATATTGATCCATTTGGACAGATAATTTATCAAACCAATTGGTACTAGTGTCCTGAGACAATGTTGAACGATGTAGTGTTTCAAATGAAGCCAATTGCTCCTTAACAAGGTTCAACTCACGAGTAGACTCTTCCACCACTAAAAGTAACAAGTCCATGGAGCATTTGTTCAGGATCGCAACCCACCGGCGACAGAACGGTATGCTGTACCGCCCTATCGTCGGTGTGTTGCGAATCCTGAACCCTCGTGGTATTTGGTTATTACGATAATAGTCAGATAGACTAATTCCATGATAAGTAAAATCACATTCACGTTGTTTAAGCCTCAACCATTGACGGTACAGTTCCTCTGAGGTAGACACGGCTGCATCATCATCTAATTTACGTGTAATTAATATAGCCTGTGCCTCTGCATCCGAAAAGCTAAACCGTTCACGGGCATCTTGCTGGGCCAACTCCCATGCTGCATCCATATCTAAACCACCTTCAGCCATGGTGGTAAATTTTAAATGTCATCCAATGATTATAAGAATGTAAATTCCAGATATCACCACAGTGCAAATATAAAAAACAAAAAATGATGAAAAGATGTTTGTCCTGAGATACGACTTGAAACACTTCCCTAGGTGCCTTGGCTAGAAAGACAGTGTTTCCCCATAGCAGTGGGCGACAACACAAGCTTCCAAATATGCATACCAAAGAACCCGGCACTCACTGTGGGAAATTCCAATTAAGGGCTGCGGTGCCTTCCATAAGTCCTCAATAGACCCAAATACAAATAGCGGTAATGGCGGCACTCCACAGACTTCAAGTAAATTTAAAACAGCTTGTACTTTATTGCATCCTACGCCGTTTCGGGTAACAACCCGTCGTCAGGGACAATCATACACAGAATAACAAACATTTACAAGGAATATATACCTCACCAAACAATCAATGCATCACCGCATATCACCTGTCACCCGGCGCCGCTGACGCCAAGCTGTCGTCTCTATACTCCAGACGCGGAATAAGGACGTCAGTAGTCAGAGCCCGAGACAGGTGGATCAATTAAGGAGGTGAATTAACCAATTCCTAAGACATACTAAACATACAGGTGTGTCAATAAAATGAAACAATTGTGTCGGCCAGAAATTCGCTGTATTATCCTGTATCTGTCTTTTTGGATATTTATCTAAACCCCTGTATTCAGGGTCTTTCATCCTATTTACGGGATACTACAGCGCTACTTAATGATTTGGGTCAACTAATAAATGTACCTACTGGGCTTGTGTTGTGTAGTGCTGATGTCACCAGCCTCTACACCTGCATCCCGCATGATGCAGGTGTAGAGGCTGTAAGACAACTGATAACCAACAATCCCCTGTACCACGGTCCGGCAATTGATTTCTTTATACAGTTGTTAACGCTGGTGCTTACACGCAATTATTTTTCCTTTAATGGCTCTTTGTATCTGCAACAAGCGGGCTGTGCGATGGGGTCCCCAGTGGCCCCATCGTACGCTAATGCATTTATGTCCAAAATTGAAGGAGAATTATTTGACAGTTATAAAGGTACCTTTCTGTATTTCTACAGAAGGTACATAGACGACCTTTTGATTTTCTGGAATGGTCCTCCTCAATTGTTGCGACAGTTGATTGACGCTCATAATAACACTGATAGTGTAGTTAAACTTACCTATCAGTTGGATGAAGTCTCGGTACATTTTTTGGATGTTGAAATTTCGATTTCTGATGGTACTTTGAAAACTGCATTATTTGTTAAGCCGACTGACAGGAATTCAGTGTTGTGTCATGACAGCTTCTATCCTCTACCTCTTAGGAGGGGTCTTCCTTACTCGCAGTTTTTGCGGGTTAGGCGGATCACCTCCAATGAGATGGAGGTGGAACCAGCGATTGACCATATGATAGAAAAATGTATACAAAGGGGATACCCTAGGAATGAATTACTGAAAAGTAAACAAAAGGTATTACAAAAGTCTAGGGATTCGTTGTTGTCATCATCGGTTTCTGCAACAAGCAACAATAACATTGTTCCACGTATACCATGGGTAAATCGCTATACATTAACATCAGACTCTATCACTAAACGAGCTAAGAGTCTATGGCCTATAATAAATACTGATAGTGACTTGCCTGCATTAAAAGACACCCGGTTGCTCCCTAGCTACAGGAGAGGGAAAAGCATTGCGGATAGGGTGGTTAAATTGGATGTGTATCCTTTAACTAAACAAGAGCAGACACACTTTTTAAGACCAAGATTGGGATGTTATCGGTGCCTTGGGTGTTCTACGTGTAACACACTATTAACTGGTCCGGTGTTTTCACACCCACACACTGGTAAATCCTATACTATCAGGCATCGTGTAACATGTACCACAACACATGTTGTGTATATGTTGAAATGTCCCTGCGGTCTTGCCTATGTGGGCAAGACACAGAGACAATTCCGAGAAAGAATGGCATTACATCGTAGTGCCATCAAGCAGGCATTTGAGAAAAAAACTAGTGATCAGTCATTAGCGCGACATTGTTTAGTGGCTAAACATAATGTATCAAGTTTACGGGCTATAATAATTGATCATGTCCCACAGTCCCATAGGGGGGGAGATCGCAATAAAATTTTATTGCAGCGAGAAAGCAGATGGATTTTCATCCTAAATACTTTAGCCCCAAAGGGACTCAACGAGACACTGGGGCTCCAGTGTTTCCTATAAATTATTGCTCTGACATTAGAATAGGATTCTCCCTATGCTGCTTATTAACATGATTGCTGAAACGTAATGTTGTATTGTTATACACGATATTCCAGTTATGTATGTTGTATGTTTTGCATTTGGTAGGAGGTCTTTATTATTTCATTTTATTGACACACCTGTATGTTTAGTATGTCTTAGGAATTGGTTAATTCACCTCCTTAATTGATCCACCTGTCTCGGGCTCTGACTACTGACGTCCTTATTCCGCGTCTGGAGTATAGAGACGACAGCTTGGCGTCAGCGGCGCCGGGTGACAGGTGATATGCGGTGATGCATTGATTGTATGGTGAGGTATATATTCCCTGTAAATGTTTGTTATTCTGTGTATGATTGTCCCTGACGACGGGTTGTTACCCGAAACGGCGTAGGACGCAATAAAGTACAAGCTGTTTTAAATTTACTTGAAGTCTGTGGAGTACCGCCATTACTGCTATTTATATATATATATATATATATATATATATATAGTAGTCACCAATCACCCCCATTCTGCCTTATCCCATCCTCCACTCAGGTCTGCCCCCCCTACGCTCCCCCCAGCTGTTCTGACCTCCGTTGCTCTATCTGCCCCCCTTTACCAAGTCCTTCTGTGTCCGTCATATCCCCTCTCAGCTCCCATAATTGCTTGTTCTGTGGCAGTACTGGTCACATAATAGGCCCTACATCACTTTCAGCCTTAAGCTGGCACTGGTCTGCTGCGCCTCCATAGTATCATCAGCCCAAGGTTAAAAATGCGGGCAAACCTCCCAAAATGCAATTTTCAGAAGTTTGGCCGCTTACCACATATGCACCAAGCCTAGATTCCAGGGCTAGGATGCAGTGGAAAATATAATCTTTAGATAGTGCTGCCCTATAGAAGTTTATGGGCTGCATCCCCAAGCAGCGCACGCAGCCCACGCATGCGCAGATAGGCTTCCGGGTCATAAACCCTGAAGTCCTATTATAGCAAAGAACAGCTCTTACCACAAGAAATGTCCTTTGGAATTTTCTTCAAGCAAACGGAGTTATGATTGCGAAGAATGACGGGAGTCGGCAAAATATATATTGGGGAAGGGGGCACCAATATTTATCTTGCCTTCGGGCATCTGGGACGAACTTACGCCACTGGTGAGCACAGATATATGCAGCACACTGAGCACAGATATGGAGCATTTTTCAGGCAGAGAACGTATAATACTGGTAGTCACTGGTCAGCAAAACTCTGCACTGTACTCCTCCTATATAATACTGCTGGTCCCCAGTCCCCACAATAAAGCAGTGAGCACAGATATTTGCAGCCACCTGAATAAAACTGAGAGGACGCCAGCCACGTCCTCTCACTATCATTTCCAATGCACGAGCGAAAAATGGCGGCGACGCGCGGCTCCTTATATAGAATCCGAATCTCGCGAGAATCGGACAGCGGGATGATGACGTTCGGGCGCGCTCAGGTTAACTGAGCAAGGCGGGAAGATTCGAATCTGCCTCGGAACTGTGTAAAATGGGTGAAGTTTGGGGGGGTTCGGATTCCGACGAACCGAACCCGCTCATCACTAGCTGTAACTAACTTATACCTTGTCACAACTGACGGTTTTGGCTGACAGGAGAAAGCCTCAGTTGTAGGGGCTGAGAGGAACTTAAACCGGGGAGGTTTAATCATACCCCTGGACATGTAAGTGTTTAAATGAAACCCGAAGGTGTGACCATGACAACCAGGTAAAAGTCAAAATAAAAGTTTATTCACAGACTCCGTGTAAACAGACAGCATTCAAGGTTAAATTATGGCAATAACAAATAATATAATTCCTGGAGTACTCTGACCATGAAATGGTTTCACAGGACACTGGTAGGTTAAGAACAGCTGTTAAAGTCCTTAGATGGAGTAACCTTACCAGGCCTGGCTGTAGTAGTGAAGATATCCGAGGAACATGCCAGTAGATGGAACAGATGAAGTTGGTAACTTGAATCAGCTGTTGTATTTGCTGGATAGAACTAGCCAGGTGGTAAGACATGGAGTGGATGCGGAATGGGATCAGCCAGATGATAAAGTCACTGAATGAATGCTGGGTGGAACCAGCCAGGTGATGAAACACGGAGTGAATATAGTAAGATGCTAGGGAGCGTGGAAATAGAGGAGTTGAAGGATGATTACCGGTGATAGTGGATATTGCTGGAAGCAGATGCAATAGCTGGAAGCTGGAAACTGGATCAGCCACGGAGGACTGCAGAGTCAGGCTGCACCGCAGGATAGTAGGCAGGTGCGGGTCTCTTTAGTGGATGCTGGAGACAGGAGCTGGAACCTGGAGAAACAACCACAGGAGAGAGACTGGAACAAGGTATGACAAACAAAGCACTGACCATTTGCTAGCCCAGGCACATGATACTTATACCTGCAGCAATGCAGGTATTGGCTGGGCAATTATGCAGATTTCCAGGCAGTGGATTGGAGGAACTGAAACATGTGATTGAATCCAACATGGCTGCACCCATGTTAGAACTTGGAGGGAAAACTGGTTTGGGAATCCATGTGGAAACATAACTGTAAAAGCGGCGCCGGCCGCAGAGGACAGGAGACGCCAAACTGATAATGTATGCTGAGACTCGTGGATGACAGCGGAGGCCGCGGCAGGCATGGAACACCACATTGACCACCTGCACTTATAACACAGGAGCGGCGGCTGAGGCCGCGGAGAATGGGAGACGCCATGCAGGATTTAAACATGGCGCCGCTGTGACAGTATATCAGCGTGACAGGAGGGATATGCAGCATGTGAACACAGATGAGATCCGGCCTTGGAACGCTGAGCCAGCCTCAGAAGACATCTGAAAGGCAAGTAATGGCGTCCAGATACCCGGATCGTGACATACCTGTATATATATATATTTAAATGTATTTATATGGTTCGGCTCCATTAGGCTGTAGCTCGAGCGCAGACATGGTTATTTTTGTGGGGGAATATTATTAAAATTATTTATGTATAATCCCCTTGTACCCATCGGGGTCGCAAGTATGTTGCTTGCCTGGTTACTACGCTCTGCTGTCGACGATTACTGGCTTTTCTGTCGACTATAATGCTTCCTGATAGAGCAACAACTGCGGTTTCAGTACATGGTCATACACATTCAGTACACATTAATTGGGTCCCAGGGGTTCCGGACAATCCGCTTATATGTATGCTTTATGTATATATAGGTAGGATATGTGTGTATATGTGTATTGCATTATGTATTTTCATCTTATGATTTATAATGAATGCTGAAGTAATAGTATTCCTTCTCATGTGCTGGTCGCTCTGCTGATAAAGCTTTAGGTCGGCTGTGACGAGTGGGTCTCCCGTCCTCTCAAGATGTCCGAATGTTTATTCTTTCCACGTGGCGGAGGGAATACTGTGAAAGTCAACGCCTGGTCGACACGGCGTCCTGTCACGGAGGATCGGATACAGGAAGCTAAGTGATATTTTATTTCTATTATTTGGACTTATTTGCATTGTATGCACAGCATCCGATGAAATTATCCTGTAGGGTTAGGAGATTTTCCTTATGTTGGGTTTTCTCTATATATCACAACACGCTGCAGTGTGTATACAGGAGGTGTCCGGAGAAGGACTGAGGCTGACTCCGAGAGGTACTGGAGTTTTTTTTCCCTGAGTCGGGGTGCCGCTGTTGGGGATGCCTTAGTTCAGTCAATCTTGGTGGATACTGCTGGTAACTCTGACTACGTGAGTTAGATTCCCTCACAACGGTTGGTGACGCATTCTTTTGTTGGATGCAGTCGCATTACCTAGTTCAATACCGTTCTTTTTTACTTTTCTGTGCAGATGGAAGGTGAAAAGGTAAGTGTTCTGCAGCCTTGTTAGGTTCGCAGAAGCGGATGTCGTTTTCTGTTTCTCACACATCCACCACAGGTCGCTGAGTCTATCTGGCTGGTCCCCACTCAGGTGGTGACTCGTCTACTACCTTTCAATTAGTCCAGAAATAGACCAGGACCCGTGAGTTAAATTTAGAATCCAGAGGGGGACAGTCTGGAGTTAGAGATGTTTCCCCTCACTGTTTTCTAATAGATCTTACCGTTTCCCCTCTGGAAGGGGAGATAATACGCGTCGCCAGACCAGAGGGTGTCAGGTTTAGGGCATTGTACTGCTGTCCCCTGTTAATGAGAAAAAAAAAAAAAAAAGAGGTTTAAATGCGTTGTTTTCCGCATTCAGATTACCTCGCTGGATATCCAGGTTTGTATTTGCCATTTCACCGGAGTGATGACAGTATGATGGTTTCTTTCAATAATAAGAGCCGTTGTTATTCTGTACTGAGAAGCTCTCCTGATTAAGGCGAGGTCAAGAAACAGGTGGTGCAAAGCGTTGTTTCTCTCTGACTATTCCTCAACACAGGGAATGGCTATTGTTCCCAACAGATGTTGGGGGTAGGTATCAGAGTAGATACTGCACGGTTGAGGTTCTATGTTTTTCCTGTGGCAGGAGGTCCGAGAATCTGGAGTCTGATCAGGGTTGCAGTGAAAACCCATCATTATGTTCCATTATGAAGCGGATGGGTGCGGCCTGAGAGGCCGTTTAAGTGAGCAGGTCAACTGCCAGAGTGGTTTCAAGGGACCAGTTGGATATGTGGTCCGGGTCTCACCTGCCAATGCACCAGAATATGATTCTAATCGCCACGACTTCGCTCCTGGGGTGTCTGCTCGGTTCTCACCTTCTAGAGGGACGAAGGTTCGGGATCCAAGTTTAGATCCTGGTGTTCAGGCGTAAAGATCTCCAGAACTAGGAATTAGTCCTTGCAAGGGACGTATTTCCGGAAGAAAAGGTCAAGCTGGGAAGCTGTCTGTAATATGCTTTCCTGTATTTGGAGCGATGTTTGACGAACATATTATTCGTGGTCTAACCGTGTTAGTTCTCTCGGACGATTTGACAGAAGTGGCATGAGTGAGCTGCTAGGGCGAAACAAGGAGCACAGCGCCAATTGCAGAGGATGCAAAAGTTTGCCGCTGGATGGAAAGACTGGTTAACGCTATATTTGCGGTCTGCGCTCCGGAGGTGAACGACGGAGAATTAGATTTCCTCTGCAGACGAGATCTCCATCCGGGAAAAATACAGTCGTCATCGAGGAATTTTCACAGAAGTGACAAGTCTTTGGGGAGTACCTCAATTAGGCATGTTGACGTCTTGCCTCAAAGAGAGGCCTCAGGGATATTATTCCGGGCCAAGGGACACTCAAGCTATGGCAGTGGACACCCTTGTGACACCTTGGGTGTTTTAAGTCGGTCTATGTGTTTCCTCTGTTTTCGCGTTTTTTCTGAAGGTGATACCGGAGGAAGAAGAACAACGGTTCAGGAGATCCTCATTGTTCCAGTCTAGCCAAGCAGGGTTTGGTTTTCCAGCTTTTCATGATTATTCATAGAAGATTCCTGGCCGCTTCTTTTACGTGAGGAACTGTTACAAGGATCAGGGCGTATATTAAGACTTACTGTGGATGCGTTTGTCAGTGTCCCGATTGAATGCCATTTCCTAGCCAGAAAGGGTATTCCCAGTGACGTCGTGTCCGCACTTCTTCTGGCTAGAAAAGAAGTAACAGCAAGGCCTTACCACCGTAGTTGGTATCTTGGTGTCCTTCCAAGAAAGCTCCTACGGAAGATTTTCGACTGGGTCGTTCTTCTCCATTTCTTGCAAGCAGTTGGGGATGCATGCCTAAAGTTAGGCTCCTTTTCAGTCCAGTTTTGGCCTTATAAATTTTGAATTGGCCACCTTTCGGGAAGTTCGGACTTTCGTGAAAGGAGTATTGCACATCCAATCTCAGTTTGTGCCCATTGCGTTTTTCTTGTGTCACAATTTTTAGAAATCTAGATGTAGTCGGGGCTTTGGCTAATTTGTCGCCATTTTGGCTCAGGTTTGGAAACAGAGGCTCTGTTTGTCCGGTATGCTCCCAGCATGATTTGGGCACCTGCATCTATGCAGCCTGTTATACGCTGGATCTGTGATACGATTCGGCGTGATCATTCTACGGCTGGATTACCGTTACCATTGTTGGGGGAGACCCATCCTCCTAGGAAGATGGGCTCTTCTTGGGCGGATGTCCAAAGAGTCTCAGCGGTTCGATTTAGCCGAGCGGCTATTTGGTCGGGTTTCGAACACCTTTGCTGTGCTCTACAAGGTTGATACCCTGGCTGATGGGGGCCTCATGTTTGCTCAATTGGTGCTGCAGAGTCGCCCGCACTCTCCCGCCCGGTCTGGAGCTTGGTATAGACCCCATGGTCCTTACGGAGGCCCCAGCATCCTCTAGGACGTAAGAGAAAATAGGATTTTAGTACCTACCGGTAAATCCTTTTCTCCTAGTCCGTAGAGGATGCTGGGCGCCCGTCTAAGTGCGTACTATATCTGCAGTTGTAGATTTTGGTTGCACTTTGTGGTTTTTTTCTCTGTCAGCCTATTGCTGACGTTGTTCATGCCATGGCATGGGGTTTTATTATTGGTAAGCTGACACACAGGTTGTGTTACATATTCTCTCAGCATATGGCTGGAATGTTTTCTTACCGTGGACTGGTATTCTGTTGAAGGCCATGTCTTGCGGTATGTTCGTGGTGTGAGCTGGTATAACACTCACTGTGTTTAAACTATAAATTCTTCCCTCGAAATGTCCATCTCTCCTGGGCACAGTTTTCTAACTGAGGTCTGGAGGAGGGGCATAGAGGGAGGAGCCAGTTCACACCCAGTTTAAGTCTTTATAGTGTGCCTAGGCTCCTGCGAATCCGTCTATACCCCATGGTCCTTACGGAGTCCCCAGCATCCTCTACGGACTAGGAGAAAAGGATTTACCGGTAGGCACTAAAATCCTACTTTTTAATGGGGGGGCAAATAACTACCTTGCCCCGGGTGACAAAAATCCTAGTTTCGGCTAGAGATGAGCGGGTTCAGTTCCTTGGAATCTGAACTCCCCCGAACTTCACCCATTTTACACGGGTCCGAGGCAGACTCGGATCCTCCCACCTTGCTCGGTTAACCCGAGCGCGCCCGAACGTCATCATCCCGCTGTCGGATTCTTGCGAGATTCGTATTCTATATAAGGAGCCGCGCATCGCCGCCATTTTCACTCGTGCATTGGAGATGATAGTGTGCAGCGTTCTCTCAGTTGTGTTCAGTGTGCTGCAAATATCTGTGCTCAGTGTGCTGCAAATATCTGTGCTCAGTGTGCTTGCAAATATCTGTGCTCAGTGTGCTGAAATATCTACGTTCTCTGCCTGAAAAACGCTCCATATCTGTGCTCAGTGTGCTGCAAATATCTGTGCTCAGTGTGCTTTATTGTGGGGACTGGGGACCACCAGTATTATATAGTAGGAGGACAGTGCAAAGTTTTGCTGACCAGTGACTACCAGTATTATACGTTCTCTGACTGAAAAACGCTCCATATCTGTGCTGCATTGTAGTATATAGTAGGAGGACAGTGCAGAATTTTGCTGAACAGTGACTACCAGTATTATATCAGTACGGTACAGTAGTCCACTGCTCTACCTGCCTCTGTGTCGTCAAGTATACTATCCATCCATACCTGTGGTGCATTTTAGTTGTTGTGTGCAGTAGTAGGAGGACAGTGCATAATTTTGCTGACCACCAGTATATAATATATAGCAGTACGGTACAGTAGTCCACTGCTCTACCTACCTCTGTGTCGTCAAGTATACTATCCATCCATACCTGTGGTGCATTTTAGTTGTTGTGCACAGTAGTAGGAGGACAGTGCATAATTTTGCTGACCACCAGTATATAATATATAGCAGTACGGTACAGTAGTCCACTGCTCTACCTACCTCTGTGTCGTCAAGTATACTATACATCCTTACCTGTGGTGCATTTTAGTAGTTGTGCGCAGTAGTAGGAGGACAGTGCATAATTTTGCTGACCACCAGTATATAATATATTGCAGTATGGTACAGTAGTCCACTGCTCTACCTACCTCTGTGTCGTCAAGTATACTATCCATCCATACCTGTGGTGCATTTTAGTTGTTGTGCGCAGTAGTAGGAGGACAGTGCATAATTTCGCCGACCACCAGTATATAATATATAGCAGTACGGTACAGTAGTCCACTGCTCTACCTACCTCTGTGTCGTCAAGTATACTATCCATCCATACCTGTGGTGCATTTTAGTTGTTGTGCGCAGTAGTAGGAGGACAGTGCATAATTTTGCTGACCACCAGTATATAATATATAGCAGTACGGTACAGTAGTCCACTGCTTTACCTACCTCTGTGTCGTCAAGTATACTATCCATCCATACCTGTGGTGCATTTTAGTTGTTGTGCGCAGTAGTAGGAGGACAGTGCATAATTTTGCTGACCACCAGTATATAATATATAGCAGTACGGTACAGTAGGCCATTGCTATTGATATATTACTGGCATATAATTCCACACATTAAAAAATGGAGAACAAAAATGTGGAGAGTAAAATAGGTAAAGATCAAGTTCCACTTCCACCTTGTGCTGAAGCTGCTGCCACTAGTCATGGCCGAGACGATGAAATGCCATCAACGTCGTCTGCCAAGGCTGATGCCCAATGTCATAGTAGAGAGCATGTAAAATCCAAAAAACAAAAGTTCAGTAAAATGACCCAAAAATCTAAATTAAAAGCGTCTGAGGAGAAGCGTAAACTTGCCAATATGCCATTTACGACACGGAGTGGCAAGGAACGGATAAGGCCCTGGCCTATGTTCATGGCTAGTGATTCAGATTCACACGAGGATGGAAGCACTCATCCTCTCACTAGAAAACTGCAGTGCCACTCCTAGATGGGCCAGGTGTTTGTGTCGGCCACTTGGGTCGCTAAGCTTAGCTATCCAGTGACCTTGGTGCACCTCTTTTTTTCTTTGCATCATGTGCTGTTTGGGGACTATTTTTTGAAGTGCCATCCTGTCTGACACTGCAGTGCCACTCCTAGATGGGCCAGGTGTTTGTGTCGGCCACTTGGGTCGCTTAGCTTAAACATCCAGCGACCTTGGTGCACCTCTTTTTTCTTTGCATCATGTGCTGTTTGGGGGCTATTTTTTGAAGTGCCATCCTGTCTGACACTGCAGTGCCACTCCTAGATGGGCCAGGTGTTTGTGTCGGCCACTTGGGTCGCTTAGCTTAAACATCCAGCGACCTTGGTGCACCTCTTTTTTCTTTGCATCATGTGCTGTTTGGGGGCTATTTTTTGAAGTGCCATCCTGTCTGACACTGCAGTGCAACTCCTAGATGGGCCAGGTGTTTGTGTCGGCCACTTGGGTCGCTTAGCTTAGCCATCCAGCGACCTTGATGCACCTCTTTTTTTCTTTGCATCATGTGCTGTTTGGGGACTATTTTTTAAATCTGCCATCCTGTCTGACACTGCAGTGCCACTCCTAGATGGGCCAGGTGTTTGTGTCGGCCACTTGGGTCGCTTAGCTTAAACATCCAGCGACCTTGGTGCACCCTCTTTTTTCTTTGCATCATGTGCTGTTTGGGGGCTATTTTTTGAAGTGCCATCCTGTCTGACACTGCAGTGCAACTCCTAGATGGGCCAGGTGTTTGTGTCGGCCACTTGGGTCGCTTAGCTTAGCCATCCAGCGACCTTGATGCACCTCTCTTTTTTCTTTGCATCATGTGTTGTTTGGGGACTATTTTTTAAATCTGCCATCCTGTCTGACACTGCAGTGCCACTCCTAGATGGGCCAGGTGTTTGTGTCGGCCACTTGGGTTGCATAGCTTAGCCATCCAGCGACCTTGGTGCACCTCTTTTTTTCTTTGCATCATGTGCTGTTTGGGGGACTATTTTTTAAATCTGCCATCCTGTCTGACACTGCAGTGCCACTCCTAGATGGGCCAGGTGTTTGTGTCGGCCACTTGGGTCGCTTAGCTTAGTCATTCAGCGACCTCGGTACAAATTTTAGGACTAAAAATAATATTGTGAGGTGTTCAGAATAGACGGGAAATGAGTGGAAATTATGGTCATTGAGGTTAATAATACTATGGGATCAAAATGACCCCCAAATTCTATGATTTAAGCTGTTTTGAGGGTTTTTAAAAAAAAAACATTGGAATCCAAAACACACCCGAATCTGACAAAAAAAATTTCAGGGAGGTTTTGCCAAAACACGTCCGAATCCAAAACACGGCCGCGGAACCGAATCCAAAACCAAAACACAAAACCCGAAAAATGTCCGGTGCACATCACTAGTTTCGGCCCTGCCCTGGCCCTTTGACTTCTGGCGTGCAGACATACAGTATGGATTTGCAGGAGTCAGTTCAGAGGCTTGGACCATCTTCTTCATATTGATAAAGGGCACATAATCTGTTTATCTGTACATTTTATGGTTGATGGATCCAGATAATTTATCAAATTGGTATTTTTGGTGTCACACAGAAATCTCCACCCTGCCCCACCTCTTAAAGCTAAATTGGCAACTGCAGTACTGTACTAAAGATTTTCTTTTGTCTTCTTCTGGATCAATACAATTAGCATTTATCATTGGTTGAACTTGATGAGCCATCTTCCTTTTTTTCAGCCTATGGTTAACAAAAGCACAGTTGATTTTTTGACAGGTTGCTTTGAGTCCACATTTTGAATTTAGATGAATGACGACTCAATGTGCAAGAAATTATACTGAATACTAATAAGAAATATATTGTAATGTTGTTGTTAAAATTAAGCAAATGAGAGCGGTCTTGCAAGCAGAAGTATGAATAGTGTGCTCCACTAATACATGACTAGCAAACATTAACTATGTTTACTGACTTCAGCAGGGTATCAAAAACATGACAAAGAGGAGTGGAAACATTCTTAACTGAATAACACCAAAATCCTTTACACTAGACCAGTGGTTCCCAAACTGTGTGACGTGGCACCCTGGGGTGCCTCAGGACACTTGCAAGGGTTCCTCGGATTGGTGGTTCAGGACCAATTCAAATTATTTATGCTCAATGTAATAGGCACATCCAGTTCTGGTGGCTGCCAATCATAAAATATGTGGACAATCAGAAACAGACCCTCACCACATAGCTGAACCTAAGGATGACATATAAACACAATTTACTTAATTTAATATTTTTTTCTACATGTCTCAAAAATAAATGTTTGGCCTAGGGGTGCCATGCAAAGAATTCTGATACTCTAGGGCAGGCCTGGCCAAGTTGTGGCTCTCCAGCTGTTGTAAAACTACAAGTCCCATCATGCCTTGCCACAGTTTTGCTATTAGGGAATGCTAAAACTGTGGCAGGGCATGCCTGGGATGTTGTAGTTTCACAACATCTGGAGAGCCACAGGTTGGCCAGGCCTGCTCTAGGGTTGCCGTGATTAAAAAAAGTTTGGGAACCACTGCACTAGACATTTCCATGCATTCTTTAGTTAAATGCCAGCACAATTACAACTAAAGATTCTGATGCATCTGAATATGTAGAAACTTATAAGAAAAGGTCTGGCTTGTACAATTGTCAATGCTAGGTACACAGTCTTATAGCTGTGTGCTCAAAAGTATACAGTTCATTATTTATATTTATATGTAGAAAATACAAGAAAGTGATATTCTCCCTATTTGATATATAGCTGAATAAAGTGCCTTAACACTTAGTTCCCCAGTTTACTTGGTGGACCGATCACAGTGAAAATGAGAAAAAGTCCCGGTATCTACAGTACCCCTAATTTAACCCGGGCTTACTTCCAACATCCGGATAGTTGTGAGTTTTAGGGCTGAATTTGGGGCACGGGGCCCCCTGAGCTGGTGTGGCCAGGCTACTTTGGGATAGCACATTATAACACTTAAATTTTGCACTTTTGAAGCACTTTTTTTATGATATAAAACTTTTTCAAATTTGAATTAATACCCCTCTCACATAGCACTCTTTAACAGATAGTAATTTTTTTATAAGAAATTAACAAAATCTAACACCCTAGCTTCTCACTAGTGTGCTGCCCTGGGGTGGCTGGCCGTCGCTGGCTTGGTGGGGTTGCGCGCTCTCGACTTAAATTTAATGTCAGGGACCCCACCAGAGATGAGGTCACCTGGACACTGGTTGGTGGTATTTCTTGGTAATAATGTATGCCAAGCATCTAAATTTTGCTTTATGTTAGATTGCAGAGTTTATTATAAATATACTAATTAGCAGTGCTTGGAACTTTAAAGTGTGCATCAGCATTATATTTTCTCTTTTCTTGTGGCACTACAAGTCTCAGCATGATTGCATCTGTCATATTTGTAATTAGGGTGTTCAGTCCAAGGTCAACCCTCGCACATATGTCCTGGATAGTATGTCAGTTTGTTGCAAAAATGTATTTGCCTGCTCTATCCTAGATAACAGTTACTGGGTGCTGAACATCTGGCCAGGGTAGATCACACTCCTTACACTGCTCAGATTCAGGCTGTGCTTCCCAGTGGCTGTAATGGCTGTGGGTTGTATCACTGTTTGCATCAGTATTCCCCTTCATCCAATGCAATTTCAAACCTTCCAATTCTTTCTCAAGGGTAATATTCTCTCTTTCTGGTGTTCCAGGCTGTTATATTACTCAGTAGTAGATAAAGACCACCTTTCTGTCAAAGTGACAGGTACCATACCCCCTTTCTCCTGGGGAATGCCCCCTTTAATATTAAATTATAGTGTTTGATATATAAAATTGAATATAAATTTATAGAGTTCGATATTAAACAGTATTAAAAGATAATGGCTTTGAAAAGAGTGTCACGTAACAAAAGTCACATAATGTCACGCAACGCAGCGCATCAATCAAGCGGGATGAAAGATGCATATTACACAGTGTTAAAACCAGGTAGTTTTAGCGGCAGTGATAAAATATTATAGGTCGGTTAAAATAAATTGAAAAGATCCGATGTAAGAAAGTGGTTACCAAGAACAAGACGCATACACGTTGCACAAACCGGCAACAAAAAACTATAAAAGGAACATGATTTGTGTATCGGGTGTAAATCAACAGTGCGATGCGATTTGGTTTCGCTGAATAGATCTGTCAAAATACAACGATGGTGTTAAATACATATTAACAGTCATCGATATATTCAGTAAGAGGGCCTGGGCTGAAAGTCTGACCGCTAAGAACACCACAACAGTCGCTAATGCTTTTGAAAAAATATTCCAGCGGGGTGCTGTGCCGATGAAGCTACAAACCGATAATGGTAAAGAGTTTCTAAACAGAAACCTAAAAAAGGTGTTAGAAAAATACATTATAAATCATTTCACGAGCAATAACGATGTGAAAGCGGCTGTTATAGAGCGCTTCAATAGGACTTTAAAAACACGAATGTGGCGCTATTTCATGGCAAAGAAAACCTACAGATATATAGACGTTTTCAAGACTTTATACGCAGCTATAATAACACATACCATAGAACGATTAAGTGCGCTCCAAACAATGTGAATGACTCTAATGCATTGAGTGTCTTCAAAATGACCTACGGTGATTACTTTAGAAGTAAGAAAGCCCCCATTTGTTTAGGAATCGGTGACCACGTCCGTATTTCTAAATATAAGGACATATTTCAGAAAGGCTACGAACAGAGTTTTTCTGAGGAGATATTTGTTGTACATAGTGTGAACACTAATGGGCTTAAGCCGCTTTATAAGTTGACAGATCTGTACGGTGAAGTTATAACAGGTAGTTTTTACCCCGAAGAGCTTCAAAGCATACCAAAAAAACTATAACAGGGTTTAGAAAGTGGAAAAGATTTAAAAAAATAAGATGGTCAGAGGCTGAAAATACGCGTTAGTCAAGTGGCGCGGGTACCCCGCAAAATTTAACAGTTGGGTCGCGGCATTGGTGATAAAAGACATATAAAGCTCATCACTATCTAAACAAGACGAGCGATGGATGACAAGTCGTTCTACATAACCTTACCTAGCAACGCCTCGGCGGTTACTTTCCCACAAAATAAGATTTCTAACTATACGACAAAATTGGCTAAACCGAAGACTTAAATGGCAAATGGGAAGTAGCACTTACTAAGATACAATATCCGCACACGTGGAATACATTGGATTTACAAGATTGTAGACTGCAATTATCATGGGATGGAACGGCGATGGAGATGGAGTCGCAAGTTTGTGCATTAAACCGGGTTTTTATGAAACAATCGAAGCGCTACTGAACGTAATCAATGCTGAAATTGTACAACTGAAACTGGACATTGGATTAAGACTAACGTACGATCCGTTTGCACGTGTTGTAACATGCAACAGTAAGCTGTTGTATCAAATCTAAGCTGACATGGATACTGTGTTTACAATCTAAAACTAAGATTTCTAAACCATGTGCCGACATCAAAGGCGGCCAATATACGATGTACGTGTACACAGACATTATCGAACAGCAGCGGGTCGGGAATAGCTATGTACCGCTACTTCGCACTGTTGAAATGAAGGGTTATAACAATTAGGTGGTCACAATCCGATACGAGAAGCCCAATTACGTACCATTGTGCAAAACACATTTTGACACGATAGCCATAAAGATAAAGAACTACCAGAACGAGAACATGGCATTTAAGTTTGGGAAAGCGATCGTGAAGCTACACTTCAGACGCCACAAAACTGAATTTTATTAACTAAGCGGAATGGTCACTGTTAAAAATTATGGCGATCCGGGTCTCTACGCGCAATATTATAAATCTCAAGCCGGTAATGGATTACCAGGTTTTCACGGCAGCCCGTACATGTACAGTTGCGGTTTAGGTGGTATTTTTCGAAGTCTTTTCAGAAAAGCTGTCCCTCTTTTCCAGAGAGGTTTAGAGTTAGCTAAACCGCATATGAAGACCGCGGCACGTAATATAGCGAAAGATGTTATCAGACAAGCCACAATGGCCGTGGTGAATAAGATACACGATGCAAACCAAGCAAAACAAGACGGTTCAGGACTAATATATACAAGAAAAGGCGTGTCTAAAAGAAAGCGGAAGCGTATGATAGCGCTTCCGCCTTGGGACATACCCATTTTAATTAAAAACCAGAGACGACGCAACACAAAGTAGAAGAGAAAGCCGAAGCGCTCCGTTTGTGATATTTTTTAAACATGTCTTTCATTCACCACGAGTCCGTCGAATGTGCAAAAACAGAGCTGGATCTTTTTGACGTGCCCCCGACACAAACTAGCATAGAGAAAAGTCTATACGTATAAGTTCAACCTTTAGCTGCGTTATCCGACACAGCTCCGCTTGAATTTTATATAGCTGCCAGCGGTGAACACTACTACGATCTGAACAACACGCTGTTGTACGTGACGTGCAAGATCGTATGAACCGATAACACACAGATACCGCAAGGTGCACGGGTCGCACTTATTAATTACCCCATAGCCACTTTATTCAACCAAGTGGATGTAACTTTGGGCGACAGGCTCATATCACAATCCAACAATCTTTACGCATATCGCGCGTACATTGAGACTATATTGAATTACAGCTCGGATGCTTTGTCAACAAAGCACACAACAGGATTATTTTACAAAGATTCGGCTGGAGAATTTAACAACACGGCGCTGGACGGCCCAAATACGGGGTTCAAAAAACGAGCAGGCGCAACAGAGCAGAGTCGCACGGTTGAATTGCTAGGACCACTTCACTGCGACCTTTTCCATCAACGTAAACTAATTTTAAACGCCGTTGATCTGAAGATTAAACTAACCAGAAACAAAGACGCATTCTGCTTAATGTTGTCTGAAGCGGATGCCTTTAAAATATAGATCACAGCGGCGTCCCTGTTCGTGAAAAGAGTTCCGGTCTCACCGGCCATGCGGATTGGGCACACGCAGGCCCTGTTAAATGGTAACGCGAAATACACGATTGACCGTGTTGGGATGAAAATCTACAGCATACCAGCAGGCAGTAGAGTATTTAATCTATAAAATCTATTTTTAGGTCAAGTGCCGAAAACAGTTATACTGTAGCCTGCTTTGTGGATAACTAATCATTTTCAGGAATCCATAACCGGAATCCCCTTTGCTTTGAACATAAAAATGTAAGTTTTGCGTCCCTTTATCTGGATGGAACACCGCACCCCGCCAAACCATTTCAACCCGACTTTGAACTAGAGCTGAGCGGGTTCGGTTTCTCTGAATCCGAACCCGCCCGAACTTAATGGTTTTTTTCACGGGTCCGAGCAGACTCGGATCCTCCCGCCTTGCTCGGTTAACCCGAGCGCGCCCGAACGTCATCATGACGCTGTCGGATTCTCGCGAGACTCGGATTCTATATAAGGAGCCGCGCGTCGCCGCCATTTTCACACGTGCATTGAGATTGATAGGGAGAGGACGTGGCTGGCGTCCTCTCCATTTAGATTAGAAGAGAGAGAGAGAGAGATTGACCTGATTTACTGGAGCTTAGGAGTACTGTAGAAGTGTAGAGAGTGCAGAGTTTACTAGTGACTGACCACAGTGACCACCAGACAGTGCAGTTTTATTTAATATATCCGTTCTCTGCCTGAAAAAAACGATACACACAGTGACTCAGTCACATACCATATCTGTGTGCACTGCTCAGCCCAGTGTGCTGCATCATCTATGTATATATATCTGACTGTGCTCAGCTCACACAGCTTATAATTGTGGGGGAGACTGGGGAGTACTGCAGTGCCAGTTATAGGTTATAGCAGGAGCCAGGAGTACATATTATATTAAAATTAAACAGTGCACACTTTTGCTGCAGGAGTGCCACTGCCAGTGTGACTGACCAGTGACCTGACCACACTGACCACCAGTATAGTTAGTAGTATACTATATTGTGATTGCCTGAAAAAGTTAAACACTCGTCGTGTGACTTCACTTGTGTGGTGTTTTTTTTTTTTATTCTATAAAAAACTCATTCTGCTGACAGACAGTGTCCAGCAGGTCCGTCATTATATAATATATACCTGTCCGGCTGCAGTAGTGATATATATATATTTTTTATATCATTATTTATCATCCAGTCGCAGCAGACACAGTACGGTAGTTCATGGCTGTAGCTACCTCTGTGTCGGCACTCGGCAGTCCATCCATAATTGTATACCACCTACCCGTGGTTTTTTTTTCTTTCTTCTTTATACATACATACTACTACATCTCTTTGTCAACCAGTCTATATTAGCAGCAGACACAGTACAGTACGGTAGTCCACGGCTGTAGCTACCTCTGTGTCGGCACTCGGCAGTCCGTCCATAATTGTATACCACCTACCCGTGGTTTTTTTTTCTTTCTTCTTTATACATACATACTACTACATCTCTTTATCAACCAGTCTATATTAGCAGCAGACACAGTACAGTACGGTAGTTCACGGCTGTAGCTACCTCTGTGTCGGCACTCGGCAGTCCGTCCATAATTGTATACCACCTACCCGTGGTTTTTTTTTCTTTCTTCTTTATACATACATACTACTACATCTCTTTATCAACCAGTCTATATTAGCAGCAGACACAGTACAGTACGGTAGTCCACGGCTGTAGCTACCTCTGTGTCGGCACTCGGCAGTCCGTCCATAATTGTATACCACCTACCCGTGGTTTTTTTTTCTTTCTTCTTTATACATACATACTACTACATCTCTTTATCAACCAGTCTATATTAGCAGCAGACACAGTACAGTACGGTAGTTCACGGCTGTAGCTACCTCTGTGTCGGCACTCGGCAGTCCGTCCATAATTGTATACCACCTACCCGAGGTTTTTTTTTCTTTCTTCTTTATACATACATACTACTACATCTCTTTATCAACCAGTCTATATTAGCAGCAGACACAGTACAGTACGGTAGTCCACGGCTGTAGCTACCTCTGTGTCGGCACTCGGCAGTCCGTCCATAATTGTATACCACCTACCCGTGGTTTTTTTTTCTTTCTTCTTTATACATACATACTACTACATCTCTTTATCAACCAGTCTATATTAGCAGCAGACACAGTACAGTACGGTAGTTCACGGCTGTAGCTACCTCTGTGTCGGCACTCGGCAGTCCGTCCATAATTGTATACCACCTACCCGAGGTTTTTTTTTCTTTCTTCTTTATACATACATACTACTACATCTCTTTATCAACCAGTCTATATTAGCAGCAGACACAGTACAGTACGGTAGTCCACGGCTGTAGCTACCTCTGTGTCGGCACTCGGCAGTCCGTCCATAATTGTATACCACCTACCCGTGGTTTTTTTTTCTTTCTTCTTTATACATACATACTACTACATCTCTTTATCAACCAGTCTATATTAGCAGCAGACACAGTACAGTACGGTAGTTCACGGCTGTAGCTACCTCTGTGTCGGCACTCGGCAGTCCGTCCATAATTGTATACTAGTATCCATCCATCTCCATTGTTTAACTGAGGTGCCTTTTAGTTGTGCCTATTAAAATATGGAGAACAAAAATGTTGAGGTTCCAAAATTAGGGAAAGATCAAGATCCACTTCCACCTCGTGCTGAAGCTGCTGCCACTAGTCATGGCCGAGACGATGAAATGCCAGCAACGTCGTCTGCCAAGGCCGATGCCCAATGTCATAGTACAGAGCATGTCAAATCCAAAACACCAAATATCAGTAAAAAAAGGACTCCAAAACCTAAAATAAAATTGTCGGAGGAGAAGCGTAAACTTGCCAATATGCCATTTACCACACGGAGTGGCAAGGAACGGCTGAGGCCCTGGCCTATGTTCATGGCTAGTGGTTCAGCTTCACATGAGGATGGAGGCACTCAGCCTCTCGCTAGAAAAATGAAAAGACTCAAGCTGGCAAAAGCAGTAGCACCGCAAAGAACTGTGTGTTCTTCGAAATCCCAAATCCACAAGGAGAGTCCAATTGTGTCGGTTGCGATGCCTGACCTTCCCAACACTGGACGTGAAGAGCATGCGCCTTCCACCATTTGCACGCCCCCTGCAAGTGCTGGAAGGAGCACCCGCAGTCCAGTTCCTGATAGTCAGATTGAAGATGTCAGTGTTGAAGTACACCAGGATGAGGAGGATATGGGTGTTGCTGGCGCTGGGGAGGAAATTGACCAGGAGGATTCTGATGGTGAGGTGGTTTGTTTAAGTCAGGCACCTGGGGAGACACCTGTTGTCCGTGGGAGGAATATGGCCGTTGACATGCCTGGTGAAAATACCAAAAAAATCAGCTCTTCGGTGTGGAGGTATTTCAACAGAAATGCGGACAACAGGTGTCAAGCCGTGTGTTCCCTTTGTCAAGCTGTAATAAGTAGGGGTAAGGACGTTAACCACCTCGGAACATCCTCCCTTATACGTCACCTGCAGCGCATTCATAATAAGTCAGTGACAAGTTCAAAAACTTTGGGTGACAGCGGAAGCAGTCCACTGACCAGTAAATCCCTTCCTCTTGTAACCAAGCTCACGCAAACCACCCCACCAACTCCCTCAGTGTCAATTTCCTCCTTCCCCAGGAATGCCAATAGTCCTGCAGGCCATGTCACTGGCAATTCTGATGATTCCTCTCCTGCCTGGGATTCCTCCGATGCATCCTTGCGTGTAACGCCTACTGCTGCTGGCGCTGCTGTTGTTGCTGCTGGGAGTCGATGGTCATCCCAGAGGGGAAGTCGTAAGACCACTTTTACTACTTCCACCAAGCAATTGACTGTCCAACAGTCCTTTGCGAGGAAGATGAAATATCACAGCAGTCATCCTACTGCAAAGCGGATAACTGAGGCCTTGGCATCCTGGGTGGTGAGAAACGTGGTTCCGGTATCCATCATTACTGCAGAGCCAACTAGAGACTTGTTGGAGGTACTGTGTCCCCGGTACCAAATACCATCTAGGTTCCATTTCTCTAGGCAGGCGATACCGAAAATGTACACAGACCTCAGAAAAAGAGTCACCAGTGTCCTAAAAAATGCAGCTGTACCCAATGTCCACTTAACCACGGACATGTGGACAAGTGGAGCAGGGCAGGGTCAGGACTATATGACTGTGACAGCCCACTGGGTAGATGTATGGACTCCCGCCGCAAGAACAGCAGCGGCGGCACCAGTAGCAGCATCTCGCAAACGCCAACTCTTTCCTAGGCAGGCTACGCTTTGTATCACCGCTTTCCAGAATACGCACACAGCTGAAAACCTCTTACGGCAACTGAGGAAGATCATCGTGGAATGGCTTACCCCAATTGGACTCTCCTGTGGATTTGTGGCATCGGACAACGCCAGCAATATTGTGTGTGCATTAAATATGGGCAAATTCCAGCACGTCCCATGTTTTGCACATACCTTGAATTTGGTGGTGCAGAATTATTTAAAAAACGACAGGGGCGTGCAAGAGATGCTGTCGGTGGCCAGAAGAATTGCGGGACACTTTCGGCGTACAGGCACCACGTACAGAAGACTGGAGCACCACCAAAAACTACTGAACCTGCCCTGCCATCATCTGAAGCAAGAAGTGGTAACGAGGTGGAATTCAACCCTCTATATGCTTCAGAGGTTGGAGGAGCAGCAAAAGGCCATTCAAGCCTATACAATTGAGCACGATATAGGAGGTGGAATGCACCTGTCTCAAGCGCAGTGGAGAATGATTTCAACGTTGTGCAAGGTTCTGCTGCCCTTTGAACTTGCCACACGTGAAGTCAGTTCAGACACTGCCAGCCTGAGTCAGGTCATTCCCCTCATCAGGCTTTTGCAGAAGAAGCTGGAGACATTGAAGGAGGAGCTACATCTCCTCCTTCACATTCTCCCGCAACTCGGGGTGCGAGGAAAAGGCTCAGAATTCCGAGCCCACCCGCTGGCGGTGATGCAGGGCAGTCTGGAGCGACTGCTGATGCTGACATCTGGTCCGGACTGAAGGACCTGACAACGATTACGGACATGTCGTCTACTGTCACTGCATATGATTCTCTCACCATTGAAAGAATGGTGGAGGATTATATGAGTGACCGCATCCAAGTAGGCACGTCACACAGTCCATACTTATACTGGCAGGAAAAAGAGGCAATTTGGAGGCCCTTGCACAAACTGGCTTTATTCTACCTAAGTTGCCCTCCCACAAGTGTGTACTCCGAAAGAGTGTTTAGTGCCGCCGCTCACCTTGTCAGCAATCGGCGTACGAGGTTACATCCAGAAAATGTGGAGAAGATGATGTTCATTAAAATGAATTATAATCAATTCCTCCGCGGAGACATTGACCAGCAGCAATTGCCTCCACAAAGTACACAGGGAGCTGAGATGGTGGATTCCAGTGGGGACGAATTGATAATCTGTGAGGAGGGGGATGTACACGGTGATATATCGGAGGATGATGATGAGGTGGACATCTTGCCTCTGTAGAGCCAGTTTGTGCAAGGAGAGATTAATTGCTTCTTTTTTGGGGGGGGTCCAAACCAACCCGTCATATCAGTCACAGTCGTGTGGCAGACCCTGTCACTGAAATGATGGGTTGGTTAAAGTGTGCATGTCCTGTTTTGTTTATACAACATAAGGGTGGGTGGGAGGGCCCAAGGACAATTCCATCTTGCACCTCTTTTTTCTTTTATTTTTCTTTGCGTCATGTGCTGTTTGGGGAGGGTTTTTTGGAAGGGACATCCTGCGTGACACTGCAGTGCGACTCCTAAATGGGCCCGGTGTTTGTGTCGGCCACTACGGTCGCTAATCTTACTCACACAGCTACCTCATTGCGCCTCTTTTTTTCTTTGCGTCATGTGCTGTTTGGGGAGGGTTTTTTGGAAGGGACATCCTACGTGACACTGCAGTGCCACTCCTAGATGGGCCCGGTGTTTGTGTCGGCCACTAGGGTCGCTAATCTTACTCACACAGCTACCTCATTGCGCCTCTTTTTTTCTTTGCGTCATGTGCTGTTTGGGGAGGGTTTTTTGGAAGGGACATCCTGCGTGACACTGCAGTGCCACTCCTAAATGGGCCCGGTGTTTGTGTCGGCCACTACGGTCGCTAATCTTACTCACACAGCTACCTCATTGCGCCTCTTTTTTTCTTTGCGTCATGTGCTGTTTGGGGAGGGTTTTTTGGAAGGGACATCCTGCGTGACACTGCAGTGCCACTCCTAAATGGGCCCGGTGTTTGTGTCGGCCACTAGGGTCGCTTATCTTACTCACACAGTCAGCTACCTCATTGCGCCTCTTTTTTTTCTTTGCGTCATGTGCTGTTTGGGGAGTGTTTTTTGGAAGGGCCATCCTGCGTGACACTGCAGTGCCACTCCTAAATGGGCCCGGTGTTTGTGTCGGCCACTAGGGTCGCTAATCTTACTCACACAGCTACCTCATTGCGCCTCTTTTTTTCTTTGCGTCATGTGCTGTTTGGGGAGGGTTTTTTGGAAGGGACATCCTGCGTGACACTGCAGTGCCACTCCTAGATGGGCCAGGTGTTTGTGTCGGCCACTAGGGTCGCTTAGCTTAGTCATCCAGCGACCTCGGTGCAAATTTTAGGACTAAAAATAATATTGTGAGGTGTGAGGTATTCAGAATAGACTGAAAATGAGTGGAAATTATGGTTTTTGAGGTTAATAATATTAATATGGGATCAAAATGACCCCCAAATTCTATGATTTAAGCTGTTTTTTAGGGTTTTTTGAAAAAAACACCCGAATCCAAAACACACCCGAATCCGACAAAAAAAATTCGGTGAGGTTTTGCCAAAACGCGGTCGAACCCAAAACACGGCCGCGGAACCGAACCCAAAACACAAAACCCGAAAAATTTCAGGCGCTCATCACTACTTTGAACGTGGTAATGCTGTAAGAGAGTATATGTCACTCATACAGATCACAAATAAACAGAAATCTGACAATGGTATACTGATTGACCGCGAAGAGTACCTCAGAGGCTACACGCTATTTGCTTTTGACCTTTCACCTGAACAGGAGTGTGGAGAACACCTTTCCCTGATAAGAACAGGCAATCTACGTGCCAAATTCCGCTTTGCATAAGCATTGGACCGGACAGTCAATGTGATAATATACGCTCTATTTGATAACATCATCGAGATTAATCAAAGGCGCGATGTGCTGTACTATTATCTATAAATGAAATAAACTAACACTACGCTGCTGAAAAAAATGAACACATTACAGATAAACTGTATTCTGTACGCTGTGCAAAGCACACGGCATATTTTTAAAGGAACGTATCCGTGCGATATGTTACCAGTCGGTAAACTGGCGCAATACCCCTGCGCGTTTGTAATCAATACGAATAGCAGTGGACAGCCGGGTGAGCACTGGTTGGCCGTTTATTTTAACGAACAGCGTGAATGTTACTTTTTTGATTCTTACGGGTTAGCCCCTGACAGTCCCCTATTCCCAAAAGCAATAATACATTTTTTAAACTTGAATTCAAAAAGTGTTTATCACCAAAATAAGCAGTTGCAAAATTTTAACAGCACCGTTTGCGGTCAATATTGCGTATACTTTATATTTTACATGTGTAAAAATTACAAATATGTGGATGTACTGGCCCGTTTTAGTGATGACACAAAATGTAATGATTGTTTTGTTTCAAATTTTGTAAGACGGCTCCCAAGAAGTCATTGTCTGAGTCATTATGCAGATAGATGTATACAGAATTGTGTAACTTGTAACCAAAGTTGTGTGTGAAGCGTTTTATGTACAACGCGGCATAACTATGGCACGTTGTACATAAAACGTTTCACACACAATGTTGTGTGTGAAGCGTATTACGTACAATGCTGTATTGTTTGTGTAACTTGTAATCAACATTCTGTTTGATGCGTTTTATGTACAACGTATCATATCTATGATGTTTTTCTAATAAACAACGTTGTTTATTAAACTTTATATCACGTGATTGAAATTTCTTCCGTTTACAGCAAGAGAAACAAAGAACAAAACGTTGTTTTATAAATCATAAGCATATTTTATTGATATATATAACACGGTAAAGACACACATTTAAATCATTACATAAAATATTATTGACATAAGTTAAACATTGTGGTGCAAAATGCCAACACAAAATACAGTGTATAAAAATAATATAAATTAGTTATATGTTATAGTTTCAGCCACTGTGAATCCTGAAATAGATTTACGGATCTTTTCCTAGGCAGTAAGTACCCGTGCGGCGTTGTTAACCCTGGGGGACTTAAAACATTTATTCGACTTTTGTTAAGGGTTTGTAGCGACATGGGCGATGTCACAGCGCCATCAGAGTCCTCCTGCTTCTCGGCTTTTAATAGCCATTCTATTTGTCGCATTGCCTATGACAGTTGAGGGAATATTTAATTCAGACATAGCCTGCATAAATTCAGGTCAGCCGTTCGGTGTATTACGGCTTGACACATCGTGGCTTTGCGTGATGCTTCTTATTAAATCTAACATGTTGGAACCTGGTACAGCGCTGCCTTTGTACAGAAACTCCTTTTTACTGTTCCAGTCTGTGATGTGTTTAGAGCGTATCATTTTACTCAATAGTATTTCACAGTTTTTTTATACTGGGCATTAACACCGCTCAAAAACTCATGATAAACAGCATCGTGTTATTTGATTCATCAACAGATTTTGCAAAGGGGGATAAAAGAGCTAAAGTTGACATTTCACTATCAGCCTGTTTACTCGACACCAGATATCTCTGCAACAACGTTGTATATCGCTTTGCTTTTTCATATTCTGATAAATCGTTATTCTGTAGTATTTTCACGATCTCTACATCTAGACCGTGCGTTGCTGTTTTACGTATGTCGTCGCTGTTCGGTTTGTTATGTAAACGGTCTATCTGATTCTGAGGCACCAGATACATTTTCTCAGCGTACTCCATCAGCGATTAGACAATAGTCCTGTAATTAGCGGTATAGCAAAACCAAGCAGCGAACCGATAAAACCACCCGACTGTTTAACCAACCTCTTCTTTTTTCCAATGGCACATTTCTTATTACAAAGTGATTTTATAAGCTCTCGCTTCTTTTTAAGGTAGTTCAACTGTCATTGAGACAGCGGTGTTTTACCTTTAAGCGTGTTGAGCGCTATCTCACAAATAGCAGTGACTAAATCGTTTGAAGCATTGGATAAAATAGCGTTTCTTTGGGTTGGTGTTGCTTTAATTAACGTTTTTAAAATCGCCCAATTACGTCTTATCCGTCCCGACATGTTCACCGTTGTTAGAATGACAACGAATGATTAAAGGTTGTACGGTTATAGCTTTATAGAACTGTGCTTCTTAATGACAAAAGCGACAGGTGTGTCTGGTGGGAATAAGCCGCTTCGTAAACGATAATTGTCAAGAGCGTTGTTTCTTAAATCAACCAGTAAATACCCATAAGGGGCCTCCGTCGTGGAATCATAGGATTCGAGAAAAAAATCTGTGTTTCGATGGGTACATTTGTCTAGCCAGAATGCCCACCTGCATTTTATCCCTGGGATTTTTGAACAGGACCATATATTTTGTGTTTAAATGTATAGTCCTGCTCTTTTTACCTTGACAAAATATGTTTTGGACAAGGTACAGGATACTGAGATTACGATGGTGTACATACTTTGTGAAAGCTTTCTCAACCTCAGAATTATTACTAGCTGCATCCATCAGATCATCAATCACTGTTAAATTAATCTTATCAGGAGGAAAAAGTTGATCATCGCTAAAAGACTCTGGTAAACCCTCTATAAAATGCGTACCGGGGTAATCACGCAGAAGTTGGTCGTATATAGTCTGCCAACAGGTGTAAAACCAAACAACATTATCAGGTACATGAGTCATATGTGCGTTTTTACAAAATAACTTTTACCCGAATTGGACGGACCTGCTAAAATACATGAGAAAGGGTGCTGAAATCTGGTGTCCATCTTAATAGCCGAACGGTAGTGTTGTGGAGTTGTCCGTAAGAGACCGTTTAGTATAAACACACCTTTGCGTCTTCTGCAAAGTACGCGTCTCTATCTGCCAGCACTTTTTCACACGTACTATACCGGGTTGACGGATCACAACCTTTTTCTGGTCGTCGCTTTCGGGGTTTAAAGGATAATCTAAGACCAGTTCTTTCAGGCTGTCAAAGTTAACGTGCTGCGCATTATCAACATTGAGCGTTATACCTTTAACTTTTAAACAGGTCTTTCTGTTGTTCAGTCGATAGCCGTATGACTTGGGGCCGGCTGAGACAAATTCTGTTATATGGGTGCCTGTGGGTAGTTCGCTAGTCAACTCGCCTAAATAATCACCCAATGGTGGGCTCCAGTCAACGGGTCTACTGACAAAAATTACAGAATCTGTGTCGTGATAAAGACATCTATCTTGTAATCTAACCAGTAGTTTGTACAGTTCAACATGAGCATAAGCAGTTTTAAAGATGGCTATAGTTACATTTGAAATTGCGCCCCTGGTGTAATGGTCTTTGGCATACTTCCAATTTACCATAACGGTATCATCGTCAACAAAGTCCAAAGCGGACACATCATAGTATGGTAAGAACGCGTATTCAAAAAGTTTGTCGGGATCGGTCACTAGACACGTATTGGGCATGTTGCTACGTTGGCCAAATTTACGCCACAAGGAATTTAAAAACAATTTTTAAATTTGTCTTTTGGCGGGGTTGATTTCTATGTGATCGGGACGTAAAGACATGCCTTCATTTTTTTTGATAGGCGTCTATATACTCTTGGCGTTTCACAGCGTCTGTACACCATTCGGGATAACCAGAGGCCTCTTGTTTATCCCTGAGGTGCGTTTTAATGTAACCTGAAAACAATTTGTCAGATCTCTCATCAAAATGCCACACCTCATAGATTTTACACACCCTGTACCCCATTTCTACAGCCAAGTTTAGTTCCACGGTACACCATATACCGATGAGTGCCCGTTTTTCTGAATCATGAACGCACGGCTCAGTCTGTCCAGACTCGGCGCATGTGCGACATAATGGAAACATTAACTTGCCGCCCATTTTAACCGGCAGAACCGGAAAGAATAGCCCACGAGGCGGGTAAACTTTAACCCTGGCAAAACCGAAATACTTTGCCACATCACCAAAATCCTTATAAATGATGCGCGGGTGCTGTATAGGATACGTTTTGGTTTTGTTAACAAAAGGGAATAGGCTGGTAAAGTCAAAATAGTGAATTTTTTCATCACAACCTGGTTTGTGATAAAGCTTTATGGCGTTCGTGCGTCCGCCATCACATGGCGAGAATCACATGGCTCCAAGGGTTCCGATAATTCTTTACCCTTCAGAAAATCCTGTAGATCCTCAACAGATTCTAGCATAGACTTCCATTCACAACCCAGATTTCACGTATCTGAAATCCACATCATTTAAGGTAGTGCAACTTTACCTGCGTCTTGTGGTGCAATTGACCGTAGGTCGTATTAGTCAGTTTGTTTTTATCATCGGCGTTGTAACATACACCACAGCCGTGATAAAAACAACCTTGGAATTCAAAAGCTGTGGGTGCACCGTTAATCACGGCGTAACCATCCAGGCTGTATTTACCAACTTTCTTCTCGCCCCCTTGCAAAGCGTGTCTTATACTCACACCTTCTTTGTGCTCTATGTACATTAACCACTGTATGGCAGGCGTTGAGTAACGCTTCTGAGTCTTGTGATAGTTATCACCTGGTACAAGGGCCAGTGTCTTTTCCTGTAAAAATTTACAACGGTACATGGACATGCAGACAGATGCCAACGTGACTAATTGAAAAGCCTCGATGTGACGTTTAACCACAACCTTTTTTTTCCCTTTGTTATTAGAAACTCCTGTTCTGTCATGGCTATAACAGCCGATCTGAAAGCATCACAAGCTTTTTGTAATATTTTAACATCGTCTTTACAATATCGTACGAGCTCTTTTTGAAAGTTAAAAGGCTTGTGTACACACTGTTTATACCAAGCTGTAAACTCAGATAATTCATCAGGTATCATGTATTGTGGACCAAAATACTCTATTGACGGCATAGCCCCTATGTAATTTTGGTTATCAGCTGTGTTAAAAAAATGTGGGAAATAACCTTTGGTACCGTCAAACCCCATCGCCTTTGGTAACTTGCTAAGCCGCATGGGTAAAAAATTTAAAGAGTCGATAAATCTTATCTTCAAATCTTCTACCGTGATGCACATTATGTTGCCGCCTCTAGATAATAATTCCATCTTTAATTTCTCCTTAATCAGCTGGCGCAGCACAAAATACGCATCATAACGACCTGCATTATGGGCTATGAATGTGTAATGCGCAAATTTTGGTTTCATTAACGTCTTTACAAAATCTTCGATACACGCAACACCCTTAAACTCCCAGTCTTTCTCCTCCGTTAATGTTAGAGAGTAACAGTAGTTTGGTATGTGCACCCCTGTCTCCTGCATACACTCAAAATTATAAAAGATGTATTTCTTTGTCGGTTCTTCCGGCTTGATGGTTTGTATATAACACAAATGGTTCGAAAACCCATCAACGGCCACCTTACAGATGGGACACTTTAGGCCTCGGCAGTTATGGTCTGTTTGCCGGTAGAGACAACACCTGTCACAATATACATGTTCAAGACAGGATATTTTGTGATCAAAAGCTAAAGCTTTGTGTAGCTGTACACATTCGTTTGACCAACAAAATACCCTACACACCGAACACCTTAACGCAGTCAAACCATCGTCAATACAATACGGTCTGTGACAAGGCTTACAAAAGAAAGGCAATCGTGATTATTTCTATGATGGTAAGCGCTATGACAACGGCTGCAATAATATCGGGCACCACTTAACGCTTTGATATCGAGTATCCCATAAAAGTGACAATCGTGATATAGCACAAACAGCGTTTCTTTGTAACAGCTGTCCGTACAGTAATATTTCCAATCCCCTTGATTGTAATAGAGGAGCTTGATCGTAACATTTAAGTAATTTTAAAAAAAATGCAACATCGCTAAAGCTGACCGCTTTATCAATCGGCAGATTCAAAGCTTTATGTAGTTGGATCGCTCTCTCCTGTATTACATGGTCATTGGCGTTGTTACCTTTATCCAGAAGTTTACAGACGCTAGTGGCCAAACACACAGGTTATTACTGATATTTCTGAAATCATACAGGTATCTTTTACGTTTGTCAATGATTAAACTATATGGTCAGCGGTGTAAACTTCTACCTGTCAAACCCCCGCCTGCCCTGTTTCTAAAAATACTGATCACAAACCTTAAACCTGTGGATAATAAGAATTCAGCGTTACTTTGAAGCGCGTTTGTAATCTGGTTCAAAAAACTGGCAGCGTCTAATGTTTCTTGCGGCTTACGATGCGAATAGATGGCGTTGTGTAACCCACCCCCCTCCCATCTAAGCTGAACGCGGTCTACAGGATCCACGCCCGCAAGGACGCCATCGAGCATGGCCTGTATAGCAGTATGAACGGCTCGAATTCCCTCTACAAATGATGTAACCCTGTCCAAATTAACAAACCGATAGTGGTTGTGGTACTCAATGGCTCTGAAATTTGGTCGTTGTCGTTCATAACTGTTAATCACTTCTAAGTATACATGGTGCCGACCTTCGTCATTACTGGGTGACTCAACCCCGCGTGCCTCATTATATATGGGTCTTGCAATGCGCTCAATATTGTCAGGCTGTGATTCGTCAATTGGTAATGCTTGGGGTGGCGATTGTTCTAAATCTACATGCCTCGCGCTCTGCTCCCCGCCTACCACCCATCCCCTGTGCCGCTTGCGCTTTCTCAATCTGGTTAATGTTGTTACAGCCTGTTTCACCTTTGCACGTCGGAATAACTGTGAGATTTTGTATGTTACACAAGGTTTAATTTGTGGGGGGGGTTTACACGCATTTAAATTTAAAACACGTTTCAAACCATTGACTAACATGCCTAGTCACGGTTCAGTTTCAATTATTTCTGCAAAATTATGTATGTTGGCTTTAATAAATTCAGTTGTCTTAAATGAACGATCTATGTATTTTGACATGACATTCATATACATCTCAACAACTTCTTTAACAATGTCTTGTTTACATTTACCACCGTGGCTCACACCTTTAATGTGTTTTAACAAATACCCGGCTTTTATGCCCATGTTCTCAACATCTTCCCGTATCTTACCCAACAACGCGTAAAATTGTATTTCAGCATCTTGGCCTACTTGTTCTGTCTTTAGACTTCCATCAACTATGTCGGGTGCTATCCTGTGCGCCGGTGCACACGCATCTGCCGATGCATGTACCCCGGCGTCCATTGTAAAAATATTGGGCATTGATATTACCCAATCAACCGTTGTAGTATTACCAGGAATTCCTGCAACAGCTGATAACACTTCATCAGAACTATTCTGCTGTTCTTGTGTCGTTGACTCTACACAGGGTGTACTAAATTCTTGCGCATTCATGTCATCAATATTTGATAACACATGATTACCAGCTATGTGTCTTGTTTCTGTTTCAGAGCAATCCTGTGTCTCAGGAATTGTGATTACATTGGATTGCCACAATTGCTTAACATTACTACTTGAGTCAATATTTGATAACACACCACTGCCGGCTATGTGTCTTGTTTCTGTTTCAGAGCAATCCTGTGTATCAGGAATTGTGATTACAGCGGATTGCGACAATTGCTTAACATTACTTCTTGAGAGGCGCGATGCCCTCTTAACCTTTACAGTCTTTGTATTACCAGCGACATCCCGGTCTGCAGTGTCAAATGATGTGTGTTTTGATGTTACAGCACCATTGTTACTTACGCTTGATACAGTTTGTAACGCGATCCTTCTCCGTTGCGGCGTATCATTTTCGGAATACGACAATTTTATTTTAAGATCGGTAAATGCTGAATTATGACTTCTCTCATTCGTTCTTGGTCGAGCCGGCCTGCGTTTGTTCGGGTTGATACAGCCGTGATGCATCCCCATAACCGATGGCCTAGCATTCTCCTTTAGGCGGTTATGTACAATCGACGGCGTTGCAAATTGATTGTTCACCGTTTCAGCAGCAGTTGTGCGTTATGTTGTTTTCCTGCTTGTACTAGGCCTGTGTATTTGTGCAATTGTATCATGGCCTACTGGTATCGTTGGATCATATCGTCTTGCTACAGCATCATCTGTAATACATATATTATAAAATAAATATAAACACAGATGCACGTAAATCAGCATTTAAATCACTGCATAACAATATACCCTATAACAGTGTTTGATTACACACCTGCTGTTGCGAATTGATGGTTCTCCGTTTCAGCGGCGGTTGTGCGTTTTGTTGTTTTCCTGCTTGTACTAGGCCTGTGTATTTGCACAACTGTATCATGGCGTACTGGTATCGTTGGATCATATCGTCTTGCTACAGCATCATCTGTAATACATATATTATAAAATAAATATAAACACTAATGCACGTAAATCAGCATTTAAATCACTGCATAACAATATACCATATAACAGTGTTTGATTACACACCTGCTTTATATTCGAATGTTTGAGCCCGGCCCCCTGTCGAGTGGGGGAAAAACGGTCGCTCATCAACCGCATTGCCGGTCTGTATAGCAGTGTTGTGACAATATTCAGGTTTGCTCAATATGTCCCGCAGAATACTGTCAGCCGTCGCATCATCCATTTTTGTGGAATCTTTAGCCGGTGAAAAAAATGAAAAATAATTATTACAGACGGTATAAAATTAGAATAACATGAAAAAGAGTTGTATTATTGAGAATATAAAGTGTGTACAGGTGACAACAAATCAGCACAACGGTACAAGGTTTATTTTTAATTCTTTAGCCGGTAAAAAACTAAATAAAAAAATTATTACAGGCGTTTAACAACATTTATTTTAAATTTATTTTAAAATATAAATCTTTTTATTATTATTTTATTATTATTATAAGCTTTTACATGTTACTCACAGGCAGGCGCCAATTCCAAAATGTTAGTGAAATCTGGAATGATGTTGTAATCTGAACCAAACGGACTTCCTCCAACATCATCGAAATTCTCTGTGTTTGCGGCATCTGTCGTTTAATTGTGAGAAATAAATTCTTTAATTAATTACTTATCAACTTTGTATCCATCCTGTTGTACGCTCATACTATTTAAACTTTTAAAAATAAGTAAAAAGGAACAAATTGTAGGCCTTGGCTATAAGTTCGTACTATTTAAACTTTTAAAAATAAATAAAAACGTGTCAATGGTATTTATAGACTTAGCTTACCATGGTTCATTTGATAACTTGGTGAAACATCATCTTCGGATCCGGATGTGCAAATGTCATTATCTTTGTTGGTGATGTTCTGCATTGTCTGTCGCTGAACCAATAATGAAAATAAGATACGATTAATACCAGTGTTCTTTTAAACTACGCACACATTAAATGTGTTTGCTTTAAAATATAACGTTTGTATAATATGAGACAGCCTATAACATCTGTCTTCAAACGATTTACATGAAATAAAACGGCGTCGGTGCATTTTGGAAATGCATTTAAATAAATATATATATATATATATATATATATATAGCTCCAACCAAAAATGGCACTCAGAGACAATGTAGCAAAAAAAGATTTCTATTCCCAAAGGTCAACGTTTCGAGGCTCAAAGCCCCGTCATCAGGAAAAAACAGCTATATTCATTCTGTTTCTGGCACCTGAGCATATATATATATATATTTAAATGTTACCACATATTTAAACATCCTTCAGTAAGCCACAAACAATTATACCTAATTCACAGCCATATTTGTAAAATATGATACAGCGTGAGAAATAATGATAATAATAATAATAATAATAATAATGACAACAATAATAATAATAATAATAATAATAATAATGTTCTTTTAATCTAGATTAAAATGTAAATACTATATATATATATATATATATATATTTAAACGCATTTCCAAAATGCGCCACTAGATGGCACTATTACCACATATTTAAACATCCTTCAGTAAGCCACAAACAATTATACCTAATTCACAGCCATATTTGTAAAATATGATACAGCGTGAGAAATAATGATAGTAATAATAATAATGTTCTTTTAAACTAGATTAAAATGTAAATACATTAAAATATCTTTAAAATATAAAGTTTGTATAAAATGCGACAGCATATAGCATCTGCACCGCCTCCCTTGCAACACAATCATTAGAGCCATAATGATAATAATAATAATAATAATAATAATAATAATAATAATAATAATTTTACCTCCTCACAACCCAAGCATTAGATCCATAATGATAATAATAATAATAATAATAATTACAAGGCATTGCACACAACACGCCCGAGTTAGCATAATTATAATAATAATAATTACAAGGCATTGCACACAACACACCCCAGTTAGCATAATAATAATAATAATAATAATAATAATAATAATAGTAATACTTACCATGATGTTGTGCGTGTGTATAGCAATGTAACTTCAGTTGAAATTCCTTCTCAGAGCTGTGTCCCACTTCAGAGCTGTGTCCCATTCTTATAGTCATGGATGTGAGCCAAATGGCCCCCACCAACCTGTGATATGCCGTCCCACATTTCCAAGATGCATGGGTGGGGTTTTTAAACATATAAACTTTGGATGTATAATTTATTAAGTGTGATAATTCTTTTCAGTTACAATGAAAATATAATCTGTTAGCGGATTCTTAAACGTTGTACTCAGCACTTCAAAAATATACCAAATACTTATAATTTACACAGCAGTATTATGTGCCATTGCAGCCTTCGTTTTAGGCATACATGCATAATATGTCTAATATGTCGAATGTTGTACTCAGCACTTCAAAAATATACCAAATACTTATAATTTACACAGCTGTATTATGTGCCATTGCAGCCTTCGTTTTTAGGCATACATGCATAATATGTCTAATATGTTGAGTCTATTGTTCAGTTGTAATGTGCAGTATGAACTCATATGTGTAATGTTTGTCACGTTTCCCCCCCCCCTTCTTATGCCCTGTATTCCCAACATTCATGTTGCTGTTTCTATTTAAACTATTGTGCTTTTAAATAAAAAAAATAAAAATATATATATATTATATATAATCACATACTGGCTTGTTACAGCACTGTTTAAATTAAGATGTAATTTTGAGTCAATACATAGACCTGTAGGTGGTGGTAATGTTCTTTTGCAGAGATTAACACATTGTGTACATTAATAATAACCAGATGCTTTTGTTACACGCTTGACTTTCTAAATTTGCGCTGTCATCATTAATCATGCATGGTCATTAAAATCAATATGCTTTTTAAAACAGTGCCATGTGTGACGCTTCCGTGCATATAAGAAAATGGACATGGTCATTAAAATCAATATGCTTTTTAAACCAGTACCATGTGTGACATAGTATGATATTTAAATAGTACCATATGTGCCATGCATGAATTTTTATCTGCTGGAATGTGAGAACTATAACACTGTGTAAGGTTTTGGTTTTGTTAACAAAAGGGTACAGGCTGGTAAAGACAAAATAGTGAATTTTTTCATCACAAGCTGTTTTGTGATACAGCTTTATGGCGTATTCTGTGACTGGTGTTACGTGACACTCTTTTCAAAGCCATTATCTTTTAATACGGTTTAATATCGAACTCTATAAATTTTATATTAAATTTTATATAAAAGCGATATCAAACACAATAATTTAATATTAAAGGGGGCGTTCCCCAGGAGAAAGGGGGGTGGTACCTGTCACTTTGACAGAAAGGTGGTCTTTATCTACTCTCAGTAATAATGCAAATGCTTGTGTGTTTCCCTTGTATTTATTTTTGTCAAAAAGGAGATATTGAAAAATGATCCTTATACAGTATCTAAAATGAAAAAACAAACTAGTTCCCCCCAAAAAATGTAATAGAGAACATGAATTATGACAAAAATACATTCAATTCTATGTCTACAGATGTGCCCACTTACATTTAGCCTCCCTGCTCAGTAAACAGTCCTTCTAGTTATGCTATGCCATGGTGTGACTTGGTAGTACTGTGTGTCGTTTCGTGTGGCTTTTAACTCAACTGACTTAAATTTCTTGACATATAGTATATACACTAGAGATGAGCGGGTTCGGTTCTCAGAGAACCTAACCCTTCCAGACTTTGCCTTCCAAGTTCGGTTCCGAGCCCGGCTCAGGTTTTCCCACCTGACTCGGAAACCCGAACACGGCAAAACAGCATCATCCCGCTGTCGGATTCTCACGGGATTTGGATTCCATATAAGGAGCCGCGCGTTGCTGGCAATTTCACTCCAGTCTCGGAGAGTGTAGTGAGAGGACTTGTCTCCGTCCTCAGTGTCTGTGTGGGTGGGAAAGTGGGGTGGCGAGTCTTGTGCTGTGTTGTGCTGCTCAGTTCAATCCAGTGTAGTCAGTGTATTATACTGCATCAGTCCATCCAGTCACAGTGTTGGTGTCCTCTGTTGCCATATATCTAGTGTAGCTGAATAAAGTGGTGTTGTGTTGTGCTGCATCAGACCAGTGGTAGTGTCCTGTCTCATCAGACATTCCAGTGATGAGGCAGTCACAGTGGTATACGCTGCTGCTATATGTCCACTGCTGCCGTATAATAATAATAACCACCACAAGTCCCTTACAGAGTTATTGTGTTGTGCTGCATCAGACCAGTGGTAGTGTCCTGTCTCATCAGTAATTCCAGTGACGATATACGCTGCTGCTATATGTCCACTGTTGCCGTATAATAATAATAACAACCACAAGTCCCTTGCAGTGTTGTGTTGTGCTGCATCAGACCAGTGGTAGTATCCTGTTCATCAGTTATTCCAGTGACTATATACGCTGCTGCTATATGTCCACTGCTGCCGTATAATAATTATAACAACAACCACAAGTCCCTTACAGTGTTGTTGTGTTGTGCTGCATCAGACCAGTGGTAGTATCCTGTTCATCAGTCATTCCAGTGACGATATACGCTGCTGCTATATGTCCACTGCTGCTGTATAATAATTATAACAACAACCACAAGTCCCTTACAGTGTTGTTGTATTGTGCTGCATCAGACCAGTGGTAATGTCCTGTCCAGTCATTCCTGTGCCGCATATTGTCTTATATAACTCCCAAAAAATAATGGAGAACAAAAATTATGAGATAAAATAGGGAAAGATCAAGAAGAACCACTTCCTCCTAGTGCTGAAGCTGCTGCCACTAGCCATGACATGTACAATGAAATGCCATCAACGTCATCTGCAAGGCCTATGCCCAATGTGATAGTAGAGGACATGTCAAATCCAAAAAGCCAAAGTTCAGTAAAAAGAACCAAAAAAAGACATTTAAATCATCTGAGGAGAAACGTCAATTTGCCAATATGCCATTTACGACACAGAGTGGCAAGGAACGGCTGATACCCTGACCTATGTTCATGGCTAGTGGTTCAGCTTCATATGACAATGGTAGCCCTCATCCTCCCGCTAGAAAAATTAAAAGAGTTAAGCTGGAAAAAGCACAGAAAAGAACTGTGCGTTCTGAAATGGCATCACAAATCCCCAAGAAGAGTCCAAGTGTGTCGGCGGTTGCGATGCCTGACCTTTCCAACACTGGACGGGAAGAGGTGGCTCCTTCCACCATTTGCACATCCCCTGCAAGTGCTGGAAGGAGCACCCACAGTCCAGTTCCTGATATTCTAATTGAAGATGTCACTGTTGAAGTACACCAGGATGAGGATATGCGTGTTGCTGGCGCTGAGGAGGAAGTTGATGATAAGGATTCTGATGGTGATGTGGTTTGTTTAAGTCCACCTCCGGGGGAGACACCTGTTGTCCGTGGGATGTAGAAGCCCTTTGTGATGCCTGGGCAAACTACAAAAAAATCCACCTCTTTGGTGTGGAATTATTTCTCCACAAATCAAGACAACAGGTGTCAAGCCATCTGTTGCCTCTATCAATCTGTAATAAGTAGGGGTAAGGAGGTTAACCACTTAGGAACATCCTTCCTTATACGTCACCTGATGCGCATTCATCAGAAGTCAGTGTCAAGTTGTGAAACTTTGGATAAGAGCGTAAGCAGTCCACTGACACCTAAATCCCTTCTTCCTCCTGTACCCAAGCTCCTGCAAGCCACACCACCAACTCCCTCAACGTCAACTTCCTCCTCAGCCAGGAACATCAGTAGTCCTGCAGGCCGTTTCACTGTCAAGACTGAGGAGTCCTCTCCTAACTGGGATTCCTCTGTAAGGATCCTTGAGTGGTACACCTGCTGTTGCTGCCGCTGCTGTTGTTGCTGCTGGGAGTGGATCGTCATCCCAGAGGGGAAGTCGGAAGACCACTTGTACTACTTCCAGTAAGCAATTGACTGTCCAACAGTCCTTTGTGAGGAAGATTAAATATGACAGCAGTCATTCTTAGGCAAAACAGATAACTGAGGCCTTGACAGCTACATTGGTGTTATATGTGCTTCTGGTATCCACCATTAGCTCAGTGGGACTTAGAGAATTGTTTGAGGTACTGTATCCCCGGTATCAAATCCCATCTAGGTTCCACTTCTCTAGGCAGGCGATACCGAGAATGTACACAGACATCAAAAAAAGAGACACCAGTGTCCTACAAAATGCGGTTGTATCCAGTGTCCACTTAACCAGGGACAAGTGGAACAGGGCAGACTAAGGACTATATGACTAACAGCTGATAATGTTGATATTATCTTAGACCGCAAAGCTATACCTTTAAATACACTATTACCGTGGAGCCGCTATGGCCGCTAGACTAATATGCACGTGCTACGCACTTTGTACGCTATTTGCGTACAGAGTCCTGCACGTGGTACGCACTTGGCGTACACACGCCGCGCTGAGTGTACAGAGAACACACAGCGGGCGCACACACAGATTGATAACCTTTAAACCTTGTTAATGATACAATGTAATGATATGCTTACACTTTAAACCTTAGCAGCAAAGTACTGCAACGATGTAATACCTTTAAACCTTAAGTAGCGCTGGCGGTATAAAGCACCCGCAGTGCGTGCACCTTATCAATACCTATACACCTTATACAGATAAATACACTTTAAACCCCTTTGCGGGAAAGTGAAGACACCACACCGATTTGTAGTTGAAACCACCGGGTTCTAAGGCCACAGTGGATTGATTCCAAAAGGTAAAACAATACAATTTATACACTACAGGCTAACAAGTAAATCTAAACAGAATAATGGCTACAGAGAATGTACATACGTGAGAATGTTTCGCAAGCGCAACCCGAGCCGGTCCTCCGCTGGTCATACAGATAGCGTTCAGAGTCTTCTGTGTCCAAGCCTGCTGCAAGCTCTCTATATTCACTTCATCCAAAACAATACAATGGTCACTGTAATCCCTTTGTCTATTGGACACAGAGATGTACCTTTTAATTACGGGAGAGGTCATAGGTTGATTTGAAAAGTTGGGCTATGTCTTTCTCAACTGCTCTTGTGGGTGGTCTCCTCTGGATTCCCCCCGCATACATAATATACAGTAAATAAAGTTTAAACCTATATTCTGCTTCTGCATCTAACTATCCTCAGGAACATGCGATTTTCCTCAAACCAACACCAGAATGTTTCCCTTAAAATACCCTACAGCTGGATACCAAACACCACCTTGTAACCTTGTTCTGTCCCCTCCTATCCTGTAAAGGTGAATCCCTTTGTTCTGTTATCATTTTAAACAGCTATTTCTTTCTGATGTGGTGCAGGGGGCTATGTGTACAATGTGCACTATAAGAGTTAAATATGTAATGTTCTAATAACCCTCTATGCGTTCACAAACCCTACCAAACCTGGCCGTGGAAAGCTCCGTTACGCAAGTTGCGGATATGCGCAAGCACGGCAGAGCGAGTGCATGAGCAGCGGGCATGTGCATGGGGTTAGTAAAAGGCATATGCATTACAATATTTTTCGACTTTAACAGTCCACCCTTTGGCAGTCAATAATAACTGCCACTATCTAAACATTAAACAGAAAAATATATAATACAATATCTATAAAAAAAATTGGATGGTAGGAGGAGAGGAGTAGGCGGGAAATGGATGACCTAGTGGGATAGTAAAAGCATGTATGTATGAAATCCATGTCTGAGGGGCATGTATCATCGTGCCGTACATGTTCTAGATAAGCTTCGAGGTATTGCGAAGTATACATTAAATCCTTCTCATCCCGTATTAAGGGTCTGTAAGTGGGCCAACAAACACTACCGAGCTCTTTTCGGCTTCTTGTTCCAACAAATGGGGTGCACATTTAGTTGATGATACATGGAGTCCCCCTCCAATTCCCCATACATGCGATTGCTAATATGTGTATATCACCTGTCGACTATGTGTGTCACTACCTGAAGGTTGTAGAGATGAAGATGAGACACGTATCACAAATACAATCACATAACATTTGTGCATGCGTTCTTGGGTGTTGGTTGAAGTCTTGTCCGGATGGGTGTATCTTTGCTGAAAGTGTTAATCAAAGTCTTTAGAATGTCCATCAAAGTCTTTAGAGTGTCCATCAAAGTCTTTTCCGAATGAATGTATAGTTCATCAAAGTTTCTTCCGAATGGATGTATTTTTGCTTGAGTGAAAACAAAGGAGAAACGGGTGAAAGAAACGGACCGTGGAATCACGTCTTATCACAACATTGTCTCGATTGATGGGTCATAAATTAAATCAGTTGTTGTAACAATGCCCCCGCTCCTCAAACTCGTCACTTTGGTACCGCGCTTGCACCGCATTAAAATTCGAACACACCTGAATATCAAACCAATCATTATGACAACTCCCAGGATACAAAGGAGAAACTTTCCTACACTCACGATAACATTTTGAGCCCATTCTCCTAAACCTGAGAACCAATTGCGTGGGTTTAACCATGAGACCCAGCCGGTCAGTTCATTACTCACAGCAGTAAGGGTAAGGTTGTGTCTCCTCCTGAACTCCCACTTCGATTGCAAGATATCGTCCATCTTCTGATCTATGACCTCGGTTGGGTCATCAGTGCTGTTTGTAATGTACGTGCAGCACTTTACACCATACTGAGTTGCCAAGGTGACACAGTACCCACCTGTCACCGCTGTGATATAATTTAGAACCATCCTGTGCTGGATCAGTTCCGTTTTGTAAGCTTGCAACTCCCTCCCTGTATACCTGAAGGTGTCATCATACATCTCGGTGATATTATCTATCAGGTTCGCTAGCGCATGAATATACCTATAATTTATAATTCCTCTGGTGGTACGGGTGATATCTAACGTGAGCAGGAATTGAATCCCGGTGGATTTGTGGATCAAATCAGAGGCTGCGTGCTCTGTCCTATCTATAAGGTGTCTCTTAACAATGTGTTCATAGTGAGTGTGAGTGTAAGGAGCTTGAGCATTGCGGTGAACGTCTTTCCTCTTATCATGGGTTATGGTCATAACTTCTGGCAACACTCTTCCGATGTAACACAATCCCTCTGAGTTTGGGGCAAGCCACTTATACGCCTTCTTCCCGCATATGAAATATGCATCATCGGGGAGAACATATGGGACAGAATAAGACATTACCATATTGCAAACCTTCCAAGTGAAAAATCCTATCCCTAACTCTCTCATCTGTTCAGTACACATATCAGGCTGTATGATATGTGCACAGTATCCTGGTGATACTTCTCCAACCCGCATGGTCCAACTTCCTAAAGTATACCTGTACCGAAAATACCTTCCACCGTCGGCTACTTGGTGTATAAGTTCAGTGTCTACGGGCATTCTGTCGGCTGTGTGTGAAAATGCCATGGTTTGGTTATTCCATGTCACTTTCCAATTTCCCGACTTTCGGGAATTGGAAATGTTGAAACATACTAAGGATCTATCCACATGATATTGGTGGAGCTTCAAACTAGGGGGCCTAGAAATATTAAATTTCTTGTCCACCGGTCTCCCACCCCTTAATTCAAGTACCTCATCTATTGCTAAAGGGTACGGTACTAGTCCTGACTTGCTCTGACCTTGAGGTACTTGTGAGCACACCCAGCATTCTCTTTGGTTTAAAACCTTACCAACTAATGAGTGATAGTCACTCAATGGATGATGGTCCATGTTGATATTAAGGCTGGACTGACATCTCTGGATGCACCCGTCCTCAACTATGTTTTCACAATTTCTACAGATACAATTTTCTTCAACCAATAACCAATAACAGTGTCTCCTAGTTTCTTGACTATCAGATCGTTTTCTGATACTCGCCTTTGCTCAGTGAATGTGTTGCTCTTGGAATTCTACAAATCCGTCCTTGTCATCAGAACCCATTCCAGATCCTTTCTCGACCTCTCTGGTACTCTCACCGAAATAGACTGCTCTGGTCAACAACAGGGTCAACAGGAAAACCCAGAACACAGTCTCTTGGGGTAAGTCCATCTTGTTAAGGGGAGAGAAAAAGGAACAAGGAAGGGGGAGGAAAGGAGGGTAATGGAGAAAATAATAAAAAGGAAAAAGAAAAACTGGTATGACAACCGCCTCTAGTCTTGTTGTTCTACGTGCTCAGGTGCCGTCTCAACAGTGCTGCCTCTTAACCTTTCTGGAACAGACACCCCAGTGATACGATGTTCTCTCCGAGGTCAGCGACCTTTCTGTAGGGAACATAAATCTTGCATTACCATGTGTTTAACTGTTGTGTGAAATAAACCATCCGTAGAAAATGAAAAAAAGAGAGAGAGAATAATAAAAAGAAAATTTGTCAGATTTGCGTTCACCATCAGTCTGTCACACCATCATGTCTATCGGTATCTCTGCACTTTCTCCTTTCACCAGTATTTCCACTCTCCACCCAGGCCCAATGATGCTGGTGAGATATACTGGGGTTGGGTAGACCTCTGAAAAGACCGAGTAGATATGTGACATTTCAGCTGTAAATCTGTCGGTGAACGTCAGAGATGAAGAGGAAGCTTTAAAGATAAATCACAGAGTTTACCTGGCCACCTCTGCATCTACAAGGAATGATCTACCAGCTACATCAACTGTGACCCCAGGTTTACTACCAAGGCCAACAATCAACTTCACTGGCTGCAGACTATGGGTGCGGCCCAAAATTTTTCCTATGTGATCCCTGATCCCAATTACGTGTATCATAACTTTGCTCGTGTTCTTGTCTGGGGGCTCTGAATTTATGTGTGCTGTTACAGTTGCTGGCATAATGCCCTTCCCTTTTACACAGATAACAAACTCTTGGCTTCCTCTATGTGCCAGTGGCCTGGGGTTTTGGTCGAGTAGATGCTTCCAGTGCTTGGATGCTCATCACCATCAACCGCTCTCCCTGTGCCTCTTTGGTCCTTTGGATATTACGGTCATGCTCGATAGCAGACTCTCTTAATGCAGTCACCGAGATACCTCTCCAGTTAGGTTGAGTGGTTTGTACCCTTGTTCTCAACGTTTCTTTCAAACCGTCCATTAATACGGACACAGCTACCTCTCTATGATGTACATTTTCCTTAATGTCCTCGACCCCAGTGTATCTAGCCATTTCCTGCAGTGCTCGATGGAAATATTCAGAAGCCGTTTCACCTTCTTTTTGTCTAATGGAGAAGATTTTATTCCACTTGACAACAGTTGGGAAATATACTCCTAATTGCAGATTGATCTGTCGTACATTCTCCTGAGTGTACTTATCAGTGAGAGGTACTTCTGCGTCTAATTTACAATCAGCAATGAATTTCACAGGGTCAATATTGGAGGGCAAACATGCCCGTAGCACTGTCCGCCAATCTTTGTTTGTGGGTTCGGTGGCATTACCTAATTCTTTAATAAACCTCTGGCATGCGACTAGATCTTTTCTGGGATCGGGAAATTCAGACATAATTGTCCTCAATTCTGCCCGGGACCAAGGACAATGCATAGCAGTGTTCCTGACGGGAGTGATTCCCTGAGCATCAGTCTTCCCATTGGGGACTGCGATCACCCTGACAGGATTTATTTCAATTACACCATTTCGTGTTGACTCTACAATGTGAGGTGCTATTATCTCTGCATAATGTACAGTACCGTACTTACCTGTGGACACGACCTCACTTATCCCTCCGCTAGGGGGCTTTACTACTGCTCTTACCGGTTGGGCCGTGCCCACCTGGGTGTCCTGTATGGTGGCTGCTAGAGAAAGTGCCGATATCGTGCTGGGTTTATCTTCTTGCTTGTAGTCCTGAGGGAAGTTTAAAATGGGGTGCAACTTGCACGGGTTAGAATGAATACATTTATCAGTTTTACTCTTATCGTCATTAATACATTTATCAACTTTACTCTTATCATATATCGGTATGCCATTGTCTGTAGCCACTTTCTTCCCTGTAATATACTGTGGTGGTGGTGCGGTTGCCATCAGTTTCCTGCTAGGGTTGGAACCGGCTGTGTAAGCTAGTTCCCTCTGCATATCACCCTCTTGCTGCCATAAATTTAAACAGTTTGTGTGTCTAATCCTTTGTTTTTGAGATTTTATCAGACAGATCCTAAGCCTTAGATTATGCAATACCTCTGAGTCAAAACTACCTATCCCAGGAAATGGTGCTTTATCCCCCACAGTCATTCGTGTCCATTCATCACAAAAGGTCTCAGTGTGGGGACCATACTTCCCCCACATTACTAACCGAGCTGACCCCCTGGGTCTGAAATCTGCAGTCTGAACCCTGACTGCTGAACGTCCCTGTGTTGTGCACTTGGCTTCCATTGTGGACCTTTTTAACACGGGAAAACTTCCTAAAATGCACCAAACACAGTAGTCTACCGGTGGAAGTCCTCAAATTTCTTCCACTTACTTCTTCTGCTCCGAGTAGCACGGATCCACCTTTTAGCAGACACGTGTAGCCGTTGCAGGCCCTACTTTGACCTATATCCCCTGGGCCTTTAGGTACCCAGTGAATATCTGCCTCTGGAGATTTTCCTGAGAGACCAGCGAAAACTCCCTAAACCTTTACTTTACACAAATCACGCTTGTATCTGCTTCACAGAACGCTTATGATGACGAGATTTACGCACAAATATGCAAAACTCCGTATCACATTGCGCTGTGTATTGCCCACACAACCGTGCGGTCCAATCATACCGCTCATAGACACTTGCTATCTATAATTGGTAGGATCACTGGAGTCTCCACACTGTGCTCCAAAACAGCCGGAGCGTAATACCACAAAAACTTTATCACACTCCGTTGCACGTTTTCACCTAGACCGTGCTTCACCAAGCTTCACCAAGCTTCACCAAGATCACCAAGTTCACCAAACGGGGTTCAATATATTCACACCCTATTCAGCCCACACTAACATTCTATAGTTTTCTGATCAGAAAAATCCTTTCCTGTTAACTGTTAGCTTTCCCCAGAGGTAATACAGAAAAAAAAGGTTTTTAAACTAAATTTTGGAAACTGAACAAATTTGTGCTATTATCGCGTGGCTACCGTCTCGCGCTTAAACTAAAACAATGCTATTGTGTGATTTGTACTTCGTGGGCGTACTTTTACGCACATTGCGTAAACCCGCCACGTGTGTATGCCTTTACGTTGCGTACGCAGTCCCGTGTTTTGTCCGAGACACATGTACAAAGGCCGTACGTCCGCAGTACTACAAATCCCACACTTCTATAAATGTAAGCGATATTTAACTATAATCACTTACTTAACACACACACAGTTTCTTCTGTATAAACCTTTACAACTAGGCCAGGCTGCATGTGCGTCTTACACTTATTTCTTAAATATTAACTCTATATTTAAACTAAATAGCAACAAATTTTTTCAGTACAGGTCAAAATTAATCTAGTAATCAATAATTCAAATGGTATGATTCAGATTGGATAGCTATCTTGCAGAACATACACTGATATAAATATACACATAATTATAATATTATATATATATGTACCATTCACTGGTCTCCTGAGACTCATTTATCCATTAAGTGCTTCTAATTTGCATATGAATGCTATGTGCTATTGGCTGCCTGTAAAGGTGGGTTTTTTTCCACTGCTAGGAAAAAGCAGTTACAGAGGTCAATTTGCATTTCAATGGCTATCTTATAGCCAGCAGAGTTAACTGAATCTTAGAGGTAAAAGAGGAAAAAAAACCTTTGTTTATATCTGTGTGTCGTTCTTACATCAAGTATTCATCTCACTATTAACTTTCACTAGGCCCCATCTGAAACTATTTGTAATTGACTATGGCATGGGTTAAATAAATGCATTGGTAACTCATAAATGGTGATTTCTTTTTGACCATGGAGGGCTGGTTATTCTTGGCAGTGAAAATCAGCCATTTAGAAAAATGACCTTCCCAACATGGCCGCTGCTCCTGCCCCTTCCACATCCATGAGGGTTACACAAAATGGTGGACAGGCCATGTGGTTAGTCCAAAATGGAGGACAAACCATGCGGCTTTCTTTGTCACAAAGAAATCACACACCATGCAAGCCCCTGAAGTTATTTTAGGCCTGAGTTAAAAAAAAACACTATATCAAGGCTTTTGCAGCAACTTTTAAATGTACTTTTACCCTACTTAACAGATAAGCAATCCAATCTGAATCAAACACAACATGACTCATTTGAACCTTGTTTTGCAACAATATGATCAGATATGCAGAGTACACAGGTGTATGCTTGTACTGTGTGCGCATTTGGCGCCAAACAGAAATTTACAGATTTTAAAATAGCTTTGCGTTCTTACCTTCTGGATCCCACCAGCATCCCAACAAACCTTGCAGAGCAGACACCATCTTATCAGCAATGAAATAGGGTTTACCAGTGTATTCTACAGCCAAAAAAAAGCTTACGTAGAATACCTGTCCGCCCTTTTGCTGGTAGATAGAGTCTGCTTTAACCTGCTAGGCTTTGGGTATGAGGAAAACCAGGACGTAGCCCCCAATTGATAATGTTGATATTATCTTCAGACCACAAAGCTATACCTTTAAATACACTATTACCGTGGAGCCGCTATGGCCGCTAAAACTAATATGCACGTGCTATGCACTTTGTACGCTATTTGAGTACAGAGTCCTGCACATGGTACGCACTTGGCGTACACACGCCGCGCTGAGTGTACAGAGAACACACAGCGGGCGCACACACAGATTGATAACCTTTAAACCTTGTTAATGATACAATGTAATGATATACTTACACTTTAAACCTTAGCAGCAAAGTACTGCAACGATGTAATACCTTTAAACCTTAAGTAGCGCTGGCGGTATAAAGTACCCGCAGTGCGTACACCTTATCAATACCTATACACCTTATACAGATAAATACACTTTAAACCCCTTTGCAGGAAAGTGAAGACACCACACCGATTTGTAGTTTAAACCACCGGGTTCTAAGGCCACAGTGGATTGATTCCAAAAGGTAAAACAATACAATTTATACACTACAGGCTAACAAGTAAATCTAAACAGAATAATGGCTACAGAGAATGTACATACGTGAGAATGTTTCGCAAGCGCAACCCGAGCCGGTCCTCCGCTGGTCATACAGATAGCGTTCAGAGTCTTCTGTGTGCAAGCCTGCTGCAAGCTCTCTTTATTCACTTCATCCAAAACAATACAATGGTCACTGTAATCCCTTTGTCTATTGGACACAGAGATGTACCTTTTAATTACGGGAGAGGTCATAGGTTGATTTGAAAAGGTGGGTTATGTCTTTCGCAACTGCTCTTGTGGGTGGTCTCCTCTGGATTACCCCTGCATACATAATATACAGTAAATAAAGTTTAAACCTATATTCTGCTTCTGCATCTAACTAACCTCAGGAACATGCGATTTTCCTCAAACCAACACCAGAATGTTTCCCTTAAAATACCCTACAGCTGGATACCAAACACCACCTTGTAACCTTGTTCTGTCCCCTCCTATCCTGTAAAGGTGAATCCCTTTGTTCTGTTATCATTTTAAACAGCTATTTCTTTCTGATGTGGTGCAGGGGGCTATGTGTACAATGTGCACTATAAGGGTTAAATATGTAATGTTCTAATAACCCTCTATGCGTTCACAAACCCTACCGTAAATGCGCATACCACGCGCCAAGGCGCATGGCCGTGGAAAGCTCCGTTACGCAAGTTGCGGATATGCGCAAGCATGGCAGAGTGAGTACATGCGCAGCGGGCATGTGCATGGGGTTAGTAAAAGGCATATGCGTTACAATATTTTTCGACTTTAACACAGCCCACTGGGTAGATGTATGGCCTCCCGCAGCAACAACAGTGGCGGCACCAGTAGCAGCATCTCGCAACCGCCAATTCGTTCCTAGGCAGGCTATGCTATGTATCACCGCTTTAATTGAGAGGCACACAGCTGACAACTTCTTACGGAAACTGGGGAACATCATCGCAGAATGGCTCACCCCAATTGGACTCTCATGGGGATTTGTGATATCGGACAACGCCACCAATATTGTGCGTGCAATACATCTGGGCAAATTCCAGCATGTCTCATGATTTTCACATACAATTAATTTGGTTATGCAGAATTTTTTGAAAAATTACAGGGGTGTGAAGGAGATGCTGTCGGTGGCCCGAAAAATTGCGTGCCACTTTCGGCATTCTGCCACTGCGTGCCGAAGACTGGAGCGCCAGCAAACAGTCCTGAACCTGCTCCGCCATCAACTGAAGCAAGAGGTGGTGACAAGGTGAAATGTAACACTCTATATGCATCAGGGGATGGAGGAGTAGCAAAAGGCCATTCAAGCCTATACATCCACCTACGATATAGGCAAAGGAGGGGGAATGCACCTGACTCAAGTGCAGTGGAGAATGATTTCCATCTTGTTCAAGGTTCTCCAACCCTTCAAACTTGCCACACGTGAAGTCAGTTCAGACACTGCCAGCTTGAGTCAAATCATTCCCCTAATCAGGCTTTTGCAGAAGCAGCTGGATAAATTGAAGGAGGAGCTAAGACGGAGCGATTCGGCAAAGTATGTGGGACTTGTGGATGGAGCCCTTCATTCACTTTGCCAGGATTCAAGGGTGGTCAATCTGTTGAAATTAGAGCACTACATTTTGGCCACCGTGCTCGATCCTAGGTTTAAAGCCTATGTTGTATCTCTCTATCCAACCGACACAAGTGTGCAGAGGTGCAAAGACCTGATGGTGAGTAAATTGTAAACTCAAGCGGAAAGTGACCCGTTAACAGCTCGTCCTTCAATTTCTCCCATCACTGGGGCTGCAAGAAAAAGGATAAGATTTCCAAGCCCACCTGCTGGCGGTGATGCAGGGCAGTCAGGAGCGAAAGTTGACATCTGGTCCGGACTGAAGGACCTGCCAACGATTACTGATATGTCTACTGTTACTGCATATGATTCTGTCACCATTGAAAGAATGGTGGAGGATTATATGAGTGACAGCATCCAAGTAGGCATGTCAGACAGTCTGTATGTATACTGGCAGAAAAAAAGAGCCAATTTGGATGCACTTGCACAAATTGGCTATATTTTACCTAAGTTGCCCCCCTCCAGTGTGTACTCCGAAAGAGTGTTTAGTGCAGCCGGTAACCTTGTCAGCGATCGGCGTAGGAGGTTACTTCCACTAAATGTGGAGAAGATGATGTTCATCAAAATAAATTATAAATTCCTCGGGGAAGACCTTTACCAGCAATTTCCTCCAGAAAGAACACAGGGACCTGTGATGGTTGATTCCAGTGGGAACTAATTAATAATATGTGAGGAGGATGTACACAGCGAAAGGGGGTGAGGAACCAGAGGATGAGGTGGACATCTTGCCTCTGTATTGCCAGTTTGTGTAAGGAGAGATTGATTGCTTCTTTTTTGGTGGGGGCCCAAACAAACCAGTCATTTCAGCCACAGTCGTGTGGCAGATCCTGTCGCTGAAATGATTGGTTTGTTAAAGTGTGCATGTCCTGTTTATACAACATAAGGGTGGGTGGGAGGTCCCAAGGACAATTCCATCTTGCACCTCTTTTTCTTCTTTGCATCATGTGCTGTTAGGGGACTAGTTTTTTTTAAGTGCCATCCTGTCTGTAACTGCAGTGCCACTCCTAGATGGGCCAGTTGTTTGTGCCGCACAGTTGTGTCGCTTAGCTTGGCCATCCAGCTACCTCATTGCACCTCTTTTTCTTCTTTGCATCATGTGCTGTTTGGGGCCTATTTTTTAAATCTGCCATCCTGTCTGCCACTGCAGTGCCACTCCTAGATGGGCCAGGTGTTTGTGCTGCACACTTGTGTCGCTTAGCTTAGTCATACAGCCACCTCGGTGCAACTTTTAGGCCTAAAAACAATATTGTGAGGTGTTCAGAATATACTGGAAATGAGTAGAAATGAATGTTATTGAGGTTAATAATACTTGGTGAAAAACAGAGGGGGGCACAGTTGATTGGTGCAAGTTAAGTTAAAATTAAGCACAATATAGAAAGGATTGAGCGCTGAGTGGTGAGCTGGTAAACTCCTTCTGTGTTCCCTGACAGGAGTCCTTCCCTTATAGCCAGTGTAATGTCGGTGGGTGTTTGCAAAATGTGGGTCGACATGTCTGAGGCAGAGTGCTCTGCCACACACGGCTGTGGAAGTGACCCTGTCGGCACCGCCGACTCCTGAGGGTACATGGTACATGAAAAAAGTGTCAACATGTCGGTAGATGTTTTTCCCAAAAGGAAACTATACGGGGGAGGGTGTTATATTCATAGAATATATTTCCCTCAGACCCCTTGGGGTTGCAAAAATGGTTATTTTACCCAATTACTACTCCCGGATATCGACACGAATACTGTTCTTATGTTGACCGTAACGTTTCCTGATTAGATCCACAAAATAATATACAGCATTCAGTACATGTTTCATACACATTAAGAACGTATAAACGTCACTAGGGACCCTGCTGTTCTTGACAAAAAGATATATATATATATATATATATATATATGTGTGTGAGATATACACTGCTCAAAAAAATAAAGGGAACACTAAAATAACATATCCTAGATCTGAATGAATGAAATATTCTTATTAAATACTTTGTTCTTTACATAGTTGAATGTGCTGACAACAAAATCACACAAAAATTATCAATGGAAATCAAATTTATTAACCCATGGAAGTCTGGATTTGGAGTCACACTCAAAATTAAAGTGGAAAAACACTACAGGCTGATCCAACTTTGATGTAATGTCCTTAAAACAAGTCAAAATGAGGCTCAGTAGTGTGTGTGGCCTCCACGTGCCTGTATGACCTCCCTACAACGCCTGGGCATGCTCCTGATGAGGTGGCGGATGGTCTCCTGAGGGATCTCCTCCCAGACCTGGACTAAAGCATCCGCCAACTCCTGGACAGTCTGTGGTGCAACGTGGCTTTGGTAGATGGAGATAGACATGATGCATTAGGAGGAACCCAGGGCCAACCGCACCAGCATATGGTCTCACAAGGGGTCTGAGGTTCTCATCTCGGTACCTAATGGCAGTCAGGCTACCTCTGGCGAGCACCTGGAGGGCTGTGCGGCCCCCCAAAGAAATGCCACCCCACACCATTACTGACCCACTGCCAAACCGGTCATGCTGGAGGATGTTGCAGGCAGCAGAACGTTCTCCTTGGCGTCTCCAGACTGGCACATCTGTCACATGTGCTCAGTGAGAACCTGCTTTCATCTGTGAAGAGCACAGGGCACCAGTGGCGAATTTGCCAAATTTGGTGTTCTCTGGCAAATGGCAAACGTCCTGCATGGTGTTAGGCTGTAAGCACAACACCCACCTGTGGACGTCGGGCCCTCATACCACCCTCATTGAGTCTGTTTCTGATCGTTTCAGTAGACACATGCACATTTGTGGCTTGCTGGAGGTCATTTTGCTGGGCTCTGGCAGTGCTCCTCCTGTTTCTCCTTGCACAAAGCCAGAGGTAGCGGTCCTGCTGCTGGATTGTTGCCCTCCTACGGCCTACTCCACGTTTCCTGATGTACTGGCCGGTCTCCTGGTAGCGCCTCCATGCTCTGGACACTACGCTGACAGACACAGCAAACCTTCTTGCCACAGCTCGCATTGATGTGCCATCCTGGATGAGTTGCACTACCTGAGCCACTTGTGTGGGTTGTAGACACATGCTACCACTAGAGTGAAAGCACCGCCAGCTTTCAAAAGTGACCAAAACATCAGCCAGAAAGCATAGGAGCTGAGAAGTGGTCTGTGGTCACCACCTGCAGAACAACTCCTTTATTGGGGGTGTCTTGCTAATTGCCTATAATTTCCACCTGTTGTCTATTCCATTTGCACAACAGCATGTGAAATTGATTGTCAATCAGTGTTGCTTCCTAAGTGGACAGTTTGATTTCACAGAAGTGTGATTGACTTGGAGTTACATTTTGTTGTTTAAGTGTTCCCTTTATTTTTTTGAGCAGTGTATATATATGTGTGTATATGGATATATGTATATGTGTGTATGGGTATGGATAGATATATATATATATATATATATATATATATTTAAAGAAATTTATAATATGTAAATGTAAAGTTTCTCCTTCTCAGGTGCTGAGCACTCTGTTGAAAAAAGTCGGGGTCAGCCTTGACAAGATGGTTCAAATCCTTGAGAAATTTCTGAGTGTTTATTATTTTCACGCAGCGGAGAGGATAAAGTGGGTGTTACCCCTTGTTCTGCACGGGGCCCTGTCACAAAGGATCGTATGCAGGAAGCTACGTTATATTCTAGTTATGTGTCCACGCGTACGTTAATTATACCTGCTATTGCATGTGCATGTGGGAGTAGTAGTATTCAGAAATGGTCGGTTACCTTGTCATCTGATATAGATACCCTGGGGAGAGATGGGATACTCCTTAAGTTGGGTCATATCTAGGACACTGCAGCATACTGCCGTACGACTACAAGGGATATAGGACTCTTGGGTTCGCGGGCCAATTCCATGGCGATCTCGGCTAGGAGGGCGTTGTGGATTAACCAATGGAATGCTGGTGCTGACTCCGAGAAGAAAGGGAGTTTTCTTTCCTATGAAGGTAAAGCCTGGTTTGATGACGGCCTCGTTAGTGTGATCTCGGCAGATGCAGCTGGTAAGTCTACCTTCTTGCCATATGTTCCCTCACAACGGATGATGACGCATCATTGTCGGATGCAGTCATTTCGGCATTATAGATATAGATTCCCCCTTTTCTTTGCAGGTAGAAGGAGGAAAGGGAAGAGGTCTGCAGTCTCTTTAAGATCACAGGAGCAGACGTCATCCTCTGTTCTGTCACATCCACTGCATGACACTGGGACTCTTGCGGGAGCCCACACCGGTGGGACCACGTCTAAAAACTCTTCAGTCAGTCCTGGAACGGACCTGGACCCGTGGGTTTTACGAATAGTATCCCAAGGGTGCATACTGGAGTTTCCAGACGTTTTGCCCTCCGCAATTTTTTAAATTACCGATTCTCCTCCGGACGGGGAGGTAGTATGCGACACAATACAAAGGTTGTATCAGGATCAGGTCATGGACCTGGTTTTCCCCTGACACAACAGGGAGAAGAATTTTATTCAAGCCTCTTCGTGTTCCCGAAGCCAGATGGCTCTGTCAGGCCAATCCTAAATCTGAAATCCCTCATTTTCTACTTGAAGAAATTCAAATCCAAGATGGAATCTCTCAGGGCAGTGATCTCCAATCTGGAAAAAGTAGTTGTTTTTCATGGTCTCAGTAGACACAAAGAAGGCCTAATTACATTTTCCTCCACATTAGGCTTGCCTGAAGTTTGAAATTCAGGGGTGTCATTACCAATTTCAGATTTTGCCTTTGGTCTGTCCACGGCTCCAAAAATGTTCACCAGGGTGATAGTGGTAATGATGGTTCTCCGTCGCTAGTACAGAGTCACAATTATCCTGTACTGGGATGATCCCCTGATAACGGCGTGTTCAAGGAACCAGTTGGTGCAAAACATTGCACTCTCCCTGTCAGTTCTTCAACAGGGTTAGCTCCTGAACTTACCAGAATCACTGTTAGTCCCAACGATGCGGTTGTCTGTTTTGGGAATTATACTAGAAAAAGAGTTTTTGTTTTCTTCCAGTGGAAAAGGCTCTGGAGATCCAAAGTCTGGTACAACAAATTCAGAGTCCAGCAAGAGTGTCATTTCATCAATACATTCGTTTGCTGCAAAAGATGGTGGCAGCTTTTGAGGCCAGGGTGTTCCAGAGGGACCTGTTGGACAAGTGGTCTGGTTCCCACCTACACATACACCGGAGGATAATCCTGTCTTCCAAGACCGGAATCTCACTCATGTGGTGGATGCGTAGTTCTCACCTCCTATAGGGGCGCAGGTTCGAGATCCAGGACTGGATCCTGGTGACCACGGATGCAAGCCTCCAAGGCTGGGGGGCAGTCACTCAGGGGGATAACTTCCAAGGAAGTTGGTCAAGTTAGGAAACTTGTCACCACATAACTGGTCTAGAATTAAGGGCCGTTTACAACGATTTTCTACAAACGAAAAGCAGAACAGCAATGGCAAAAGCCACAAGGATTTTCCGCTGGACAGAGAAACATACAAGTGCTTTGTCAGCGATGTTCGTTCCAGGAGTGGACGACGAAGCAGCAGACCTTCTCAGCAGACGGTCTCCATCCGAGAGTAGGGGGACCTCCTTCAAGTAGTCTTCGAAGGTGTGACATGTCATTGTGATTTCCTTGAGTAGGAATGATGGCATCTCGTCTCAACAAGAAGCTTCAGAGTTCCAGGTCAAGGGACCCTCAAACAGGAACAGTGAATACACTGGTGACACTGTGGGTGTTTTCTGCCAGTATATGTATTCCCTACGATTTTTCTCATTCCAAAAGTTCTGGGTTCATACAAAGAAAATTCGGTCGAACCTCATGGTCCCAGACTGGCCAAGGAGAGCTTGGTATCCAGAGCACAGGAATTACTCATAGGAGATCCCTGGCCTTTTTCCTTTGCGCGAGGACCTGTTGCGACAGGGGCCATGCGTGTATTAGGACTTACCGCGGCTACATTTGATGACATGGCGGTTGAACGCCAGATCCTAATCCATAAGGGTATTCCCATGGAAGTAGTTCCCACACTTATTCGGATTTGAAAAGGGGTAATGTCTAAACATTACTACCAGGTTTGGAGAAAATAGGCTTCTTGGTGTGAATCCAAGAAGACTCCTACGGCAGAGTTTTCAACTATTAAAATCGGCCTTATCGGTTTTCTTTCAGAATCAATTGGACTCCTTGTCAGAAGTTCAGACTGTTGTGAAGGGAGTGTTGCACATCCAACCTCTTTTTGTGCCCCAGTGGCACCAGGGAATCTTAATGGGGTGTGGCAGTTCCTTCAATCACATTGGTTTGAACCTTTGCGTAAGGCGGAGTGAAATTCATCACTTGTAAAGTGGTCGTCATGTTGGCCTTGGCATACGCAAAGTGAGTGTCTGAGTTAATGGTCTGGTCTAAGAGACCTTAGTTGATCTTATATGAAGATAGAGCAGAGTTGGAAACTCGTCAACATTTTCTACCAAAGGTGGTTTCTTATTTCCACATGTAGTGGCTACATGTAGTGCCAGTGGCTACGGTCGCCTTCATTGAATCGAAGTCTCTGCATGTGGTCAGAGTTTTGAAAACTTATGTCGCTAGGACGGCTCTGTTTAGGAACACAGGCTCTGTTTGTCCTGTTCGCTCCCAACAAGATTGGGTGTCCTGCTTCCATGCAGACCGTTGCGCGCTGGATCTGTGGTACGGTTCAGCATGCTCATCTCACGGCAGGATTGCAGTTACCGAAATAGGTGAAGGCCCATTCTACTAGAAAGGTGGGCTTGTCTGGGGCGGTTGACTGGAGAGTTTCGGCATTGCATCTTTGCTGAGCAGCTATTTAGCTAACAATTGGGCTAAGTTTTACAGTTTTAACGCCTTGGCCGAGCTTGACTTCACGTTGGTCATTCGGTACTGCAGAGTCATCCGCACTCTCCCGCCCATTTTAGAGCTTTGGTATAACCCCATGGTTCTTGAAGTGTCCTCAGCATCCTCTAGGACGTATGAGAAAATAGTATTTTAATACCTACCGGTAATTCCTTTTCTCTTAGTCCGTTAATTCCTTTTCTCTTAGTCCGTAGAGGATGCTGGGAGCCCATCCCAGTGCGTACTGTATCTGCAGTTATAGGTTGTGGTTTCACACAGGTTGTGTTACGATTTTTGTCAGCATATTGCTGCATATTTTTCATACCGTTGGCTTGTGTTCTGTTGAATGCCATGTTCTGCGGCATGCTTAAGGTGTGAGCTGGTAAAAGACTCACCGTGGTTTAACAATAAATCCTATCCTCGAAATGTCCGTCTCCCTGGGCACAGTTCCTTAAACTGGAGTCTGGAGGAGGGGCATAGAGGGAGTAGCCAGGTCACACCATTTGAAAGTCTTAAAGTGCCCATGTCTCCTGCGGATCCAGTCTATACCCCATGGTTCTTGAAGTGTCCCCAGCATCCTCTACGGACTAAGAGAAAAGGATTTACTGGTAGGTATTAAAATCCTATTTTTTCCTAACCACATACCTTAATAAACCCTATATGGAAATATGACAGCTGTAGATATAATCTTGGCAGAGATATTTATCACATAACTTCGTTCAGGGTCGTCACCTATTTACAAAAGTATTCAATTAACTCTAAAAAAGACCAAAACTTATTTAGTTTTTTAATTGATTTCCATTACCAGATCTGTTATCCTTCTTCTCTCTTTTTGGAATGTATTAACTTGAATTTGGAGTGTCCTTTTGAATGTACGGTCTTTATATGAAATGTTATAAATATTGTGCATTTACACTGTGTATTTTGGAGGGATATTCTCTTTTCAGGAGGGATAGGGCTACCAAAAGTGTAGGAGGGATATGTCTCTTTGTTAAACCATCTCTAAAACCAAACTTAATAAATGGTATTTACAAGGGGACTGGAGATAACGTGGAGTCACTATGGGTTGAGATCACAAGTCGGGGCACAGAAGCAAAGAAACTAGTCATTGGCACGTGCTACAAGCAACCACATATTAGCGTACTGTACATGAGGAACAACTCTTACCACAAATTGAAAAAGCTGCGGGAATGGGGGACATCCTAGTTTTAGGGGATTATAACTAGCCGGATATAAATTGAAGTAATGATTCATGTGTAAAACCTAGGAGCAGCAGATTCTTAAATATATTAAAGGATCAATACGTGACTCAATTAGTCGATGACCCAACTAGAGGTAAAACATTCCGGACCTAGTTATTACCAATAATGTGGACATTATATCAAACACTAAAGTTGGGGAGACCTTGGGATACAGTCACCACTATATGATCACATTCAACATCAGTTTCAAGAAACATAGCTATAAGGGAACAACTAAAACATTTAACTTTAGAAAAGCTAACTTCAATATGCTGAGACAGGCACTAAACGACATTGACTGGGAAGTTTTGTTTCAAGCTAAAGACACAACAGAAATGTGGGTAGCTTTTAAAGGGTTGCTTGACAGCAATATTCACAAATTCATTCCCATGAGCAGAAAACGCAGGAGTACTAAACACAAGCCAGTGTGGCTCAATAAGGAGGTCAAAGAAGCAATGACTAAAAAGAAGCGTGCTTTCAAAACATTTAAATCTAATAAAGGGGAGGAGTCATTCCAGCATTATAAGGAATTCAATAAAAAATGCAAAAAAGTAATGAGCAGCTAAAATTGTAAATGAAAAACAAATCGCTATAGAGAGTAATACCAATCCTAAAAAGTTTTATAAATACATAAACAGTAAAAGGTTAAAGAAGGAGACCGTAGTCCCCCTAAAAGATGAATTGGGAGCTTTGATAAACGATGATAAAATAAAAGCTGAAATACTGAACAATTTTTTTCCCCTCAGTATTCACCAAGGAGGATCAGATGGTGAGAGTAGTGCATAACAATAGTGAAGGTAATTACTCTTGGTTTGATTCTTGTTTAAGTGAGGAAGTAGTCCTGGAGAGACTAAGCAACAAAGATTGATAAATCACCAGGCCCAGATGGTTTTCATCTGAGGTTTATTATGGAGCTTAGGTCGCAGCTAGCAAAACACCTATACATGATTTTCCAAAGTTCAAATACATCAGGAATGGTGCAAAAGGATTGGCGCATAGCTGAGGTATTGCCTTTATTTAAAAAGGGAACTAAAAATAATCCTGGTAACTATAGACCAGTTAGTTTAACCTCTATAGTGGTTCAAATATTAGAAGGTATTTTGAGGGATAGCATACATGATTACCTGCAGGTTAATAAGATTATTAGCAAAAGTCAGTATTGGTTTGTAAGGGACAGATCATGTCAAACTAACTTAATCAGCTTCTAAGAGGAAGTGAGCACAAATCTTGACCAGGGCAAAGCAGTGGATGTGGTGTATTTAGATTTAGCAAAAGCATTCAATACAGTGCCTCACAGGAGACTGATCATCAAGTTAAATGAACTTGGCCTAGGAAATACTATTAAAACATGGATAGGTAATTGGCTGAATAACAGAGTACAATGAGTAGTGGTCAACAGGATGTTCTCCAGCTGGGCACCAGTAGTCAGCGGAATACCACAAGGATCCATACTTGGCCCGCTACTGTTCAATATATTTATCAATGATCTAGGAATAGGCCTGGAAAGCACAGTGTCAGTCTTTGCAGATGATACTAAACTGTGTAAGGTAATTCATTCAGAAAGCGATGTGGAGTCTCTACATAATGACTTATTTAAACTTGAAACCTGGGCGTCTAAATAAGGAATGAAGTTCAATATAGAAAAATGCAAAGTTATGCAGTTTGGGAAAAAACACACACATGTATCCTACACTCTAAATGGGGAAAATATAGGGGTAACCGTGGTGGAAAAAGATTTGGGGGTGCTCAGATTATAGGCTTAGTAACAGTACACAATGTCAAAATGCAGCAAAAAATGCAAATAAAGTGTTTGCGTGCATAAAACGGGGCATTGAGACAAGGGATGAGGATGTAATCCTGCCACTGTACAGATCATTGGTACGTCCACACCTTGAATATTGTGTTAAATTTTTGGCACCATATTATAAAAAAAAGATATCAGGGATTTAGAAAGGATTCAAAGGCGAGCTACTAAATTAATTAAAGTGTTACAGACACTGGAGTACGAGGAAAGGCATACTAGTTTAAATATGTATACTCTAGAAAAGAAGCGTCTAAGAGGTGACCAATGGGAAGGAATCTCTGCTTCCAGTACTTTTACACATGAACTTGTGTATCTTCCATGCAGCGACGTGGGCAAGCGGTGAAGGCTTCCGCATCCCCCGCTGAGAGTCTCAGGTTCGATTCCCAAAGTGCCAATCCGTTATCCCCCCCCCCCCCCCCCGATTTCACGTTATTATTTTTTTTCCCTTTGTAATGCATTCAATGGAAAGGTGCACACAGGTTTTACATAAATCAGGGTACATCTGCAGGAGCCTCTGATTCCACTATCTAAAATACACAGCAGTAATGAGCACCCATAGGCATACCAATAAATATAAATGAGTGTATCCTGACGCAATCAACTGTTCGAGCAACACAGTACTGTAGATCATCGGCGATAGAAAATCCGTGTTGTACTTTATGAGAAGGGATCACTGCTACTGTACCATTTCAAAGCGACTGCAGTTCTCTATATGATTTTTATATACAGTGTACAGTAGTATTGTGTTGAACATTTATTGTAACCTGACCTCCCTCCCGGTCTACTGCATGAACTGTGCAGGCTTCCAGGGGGGAAGAGGGAAGTGGGATGGGGGTAGGGGAAGGTGGTGGCTAAATACTGTGTTCAAAGACCAGGCATAACCAAAACCAAGGGCAACTGATGTCCTGGGCGAAAGATGAACAACATGGGACACATGCCGTCTGGAACGCACGCCGTCTGGGATGCTCATTCTGATTACTGTACAGTACTGTATATCATGGCTGCCAGGGACCATCCTTACTCCCTCGGTGAGCTCCATCTCCTCATTTGCTGGCGGGACAGAGCTCTCACTAGCAACGAGGAGAAGGTTAGGGTGTACCGGAGGGCACGCAGGCAGATCCTCTGGAAGTACAACTGGAGTAGGACCGCGAGGTCACTCCAAAGGGAATGGAGTGACCTTGTCCGGAGGACCACAAGATGCCTGCAGGCCATTCATGACTGTAAGTACAGTACAGTGGTTCTTGCTAATAAACTTAGCGCCATACAGATACTCCTGTATGCTATCCCTTAAAATTCTCTCCAATAATTTCCCCACTATAGATGTCAAACTAACTGGTCTGTAATTTCCTGGATGATTTTTAGATCCCTTTTTAAATAATGGCACTACCTCAGCTATATGCCAATCCGTAGGTACCATGCCTGATTTAATAGAACTATTGAAAATCAAGTATAGGGGTCTTGCTAGTTGTGACCTAAGCTCCATAAGAACCCTCGGATGAAGTCCATCAGGTCCAGGTGATTTATTAAACTTAATTTTGCTTAGTCTCTCCCGGACTACCTCCTCACTTAAACAAGTATCTAGCCAGGAATCCTTGCTTTCACTATCGTTATGCACTACTCCCACCGTCACTTCTTCTCTGGTGAACACCGAGGAAAAAAAATTGTTCCGTATTTCCGCTTTTGTTTCGTCATCATTTATCAATACTCCAAATTCATCTTTTATTGGACCTACATTCTCCTTTCTTAACCTTTTACTGTTTATGTATTTAAAATCTTCTTAGGATTGGTTTTGCTTTCTATAGCGATTTGCTTTTCATTTTCAATTTTAGCTGCTCTTATTGCTTTTTTACATTTTTTATTGCATTCCTTGTAGTACTGAAATGACTCATCCATTCCATTAGATTTAAATGCTTTGAAAGCACGCTTCTTATTATTCATGGCTTCCTTGACAATCTTATTAAGCCGCATCGCATTTGCTGCCCATGGGAATGAATTTGTCAATATTCCTATTTAACAACCCTTTTAATGCATCCCACATTTCCGTAGTGTTCTTGCCATGAAACAAATCTTCCCAGTCAATATCGTTAAGTGCACCTCTCAGAATACTGAAGTTAGCCTTCCTAAAGTTAAATATTTTGGTTGATCCCTTGTAGTGATGTTTCTTGAAACTGAAGTGGAATGTGATCATATAGTGATCACTGTTACCCAAGGTCTCCCCAACTTTCATGCTTGATACAATGTCCACATTATTAGTAATTACTAGATCCAGAGTAGTTTTAATTCTAGTTGGATCCTCGACTAATTGAAACAAATAGTGATCCTTTAACGTATTTAAAAACCTGTTGCTCCTAGCTTTAACACATGAATCATTACTCCAGTTTATATCAGGATAATTAAATTTCCCAATCACTAGGATGTCTCCCAATCCTGCAGCCTTTTCGATTTGCAGCAAGAGTTGTTCTTCCTCATGTATGCTAATATCCAGCTGTTTGTAGCACATACCTATGGACTAGTTTTTTGCATCAATACCCCCAACTTGAGATTTCAACCCATAGTGACTCCACATTATCTCCAGTCCCCTCATAAATAACCTCCTTTAAGTACTATAAGATCTTTCGAGCAGGGCCCTCCTACAGTACCTGTTGTGCTTTTCCTTCTGATAGTTACAGTACAGACAGAGCCTGCCCTAGGCATAGGCAAACTCGGCAAATGCCTAGGGGCACAGGCAGCTTCTTATGATTAACATGATATGCAGCATGCCCATATTCTGTGTATGACTGCAGCTCTATCTGCATACGGAATGCACTACTAATGTGCGGCTAGAGATGAGCGCCGGAAATTTTTCGGGTTTTGTGTTTTGGTTTTGGGTTCGGTTCCGCGGCCGTGTTTTGGGTTCGACCGCGTTTTGGCAAAACCTCACCGAATTTTTTTTGTCGGATTCGGGTGTGTTTTGGATTCGGGTGTTTTTTTCAAAAAACCCTAAAAAACAGCTTAAATCATAGAATTTGGGGGTAATTTTGATCCCAAAGTATTATTAACCTCAAAAAACATAATTTACACTAATTTTCAGCCTATTCTGAACACATCACACCTCACAATATTATTTTTAGTCCTAAAATTTGCACCGAGGTCGCTGTGTGAGTAAGATAAGCGACCCTAGTGGCCGACACAAACACCGGGCCCATCTAGGAGTGGCACTGCAGTGTCACGCAGGATGTCCCTTCCAAAAAACCCTCCCCAAACAGCACATGACGCAAAGAAAAAAAGAGGCGCAATGAGGTAGCTGTGTGAGTAAGATTAGCGACCCTAGTGGCCGACACAAACACCGGGCCCATCTAGGAGTGGCACTGCAGTGTCACGCAGGATGTCCCTTCCAAAAAACCCTCCCCAAACAGCACATGACGCAAAGAAAAAAAGAGGCGCAATGAGGTAGCTGACTGTGTGAGAAAGATAAGCGACCCTAGTGGCCGACACAAACACCGGGCCCATCTAGGAGTGGCACTGCAGTGTCACGCAGGATGGCCCTTCCAAAAAACACTCCCCAAACAGCACATGACGCAAAGAAAAAAAGAGGCGCAATGAGGTAGCTGACTGTGTGAGAAAGATAAGCGACCCTAGTGGCCGACACAAACACCGGGCCCATCTAGGAGTGGCACTGCAGTGTCACGCAGGATGTCCCTTCCAAAAAACCCTCCCCAAACAGCACATGACGCAAAGAAAAAAAGAGGCGCAATGAGGTAGCTGTGTGAGTAAGATTAGCGACCCTAGTGGCCGACACAAACACCGGGCCCATCTAGGAGTGGCACTGCAGTGTCACGCAGGATGTCCCTTCCAAAAAACCCTCCCCAAACAGCACATGACGCAAAGAAAAAAAGAGGCGCAATGAGGTAGCTGACTGTGTGAGAAAGATAAGCGACCCTAGTGGCCGACACAAACACCGGGCCCATCTAGGAGTGGCACTGCAGTGTCACGCAGGATGTCCCTTCCAAAAAACCCTCCCCAAACAGCACATGACGCAAAGAAAAAAAGAGGCGCAATGAGGTAGCTGTGTGAGAAAGATAAGCGACCCTAGTGGCCGACACAAACACCGGGCCCATCTAGGAGTGGCACTGCAGTGTCACGCAGGATGTCCCTTCCAAAAAACCCTCCCCAAACAGCACATGACGCAAAGAAAAATAAAAGAAAAAAGAGGTGCAAGATGGAATTGTCCTTGGGCCCTTCCCACCCACCCTTATGTTGTATAAACAAAACAGGACATGCACACTTTAACCAACCCATCATTTCAGTGACAGGGTCTGCCACACGACTGTGACTGAAATGACGGGTTGGTTTGGACCCCCACCAAAAAAGAAGCAATTAATCTCTCCTTGCACAAACTGGCTCTACAGAGGCAAGATGTCCACCTCATCATCATCCTCCGATATATCACCGTGTACATCCCCCTCCTCACAGATTATCAATTCGTCCCCACTGGAATCCACCATGTCAGCTCCCTGTGTACTTTGTGGAGGCAATTGCTGCTGGTCAATGTCTCCGCGGAGGAATTGATTATAATTCATTTTAATGAACATCATCTTCTCCACATTTTCTGGATGTAACCTCGTACGCCGATTGCTGACAAGGTGAGCGGCGGCACTAAACACTCTTTCGGAGTACACACTTGTGGGAGGGCAACTTAGGTAGAATAAAGCCAGTTTGTGCAAGGGCCTCCAAATTGCCTCTTTTTCCTGCCAGTATAAGTACGGACTGTGTGACGTGCCTACTTGGATGCGGTCACTCATATAATCCTCCACCATTCTATCAATGGTGATAGAATCATATGCAGTGACAGTAGACGACATGTCCGTAATGGTTGTCAGGTCCTTCAGTCCGGACCAGATGTCAGCATCAGCAGTCGCTCCAGACTGCCCTGCATCACCGCCAGCGGGTGGGCTCGGAATTCTGAGCCTTTTCCTCGCAGCCCCAGTTGCGGGAGAATGTGAAGGAGGAGATGTTGACAGGTCGCGTTCCGCTTGACTTGACAATTTTCTCACCAGCAGGTCTTTGAAACCCAGCAGACTTGTGTGCGCCGGAAAGAGAGATCCAAGGTAGGTTTTAAATCTAGGATCGAGCACGGTGGCCAAAATGTAGTGCTCTGATTTCAACAGATTGACCACCCGTGAATCCTTGTTAAGCGAATTAAGGGCTCCATCCACAAGTCCCACATGCCTAGCGGAATCGCTCTGTCTTAGCTCCTCCTTCAATGTCTCCAGCTTCTTCTGCAAAAGCCTGATGAGGGGAATGACCTGACTCAGGCTGGCAGTGTCTGAACTGACTTCACGTGTGGCAAGTTCAAAAGGTTGCAGAACCTTGCACAACGTTGAAATCATTCTCCACTGCGCTTGAGACAGGTGCATTCCACCTCCTATATCGTGGTCAGTTGTATAGACTTGAATGGCCTTTTGCTGCTCCTCCAACCTCTGAAGCATATAGAGGGTTGAATTCCACCTCGTTACCACCTCCTGCTTCAGATGATGGCAGGGCAGGTTCAGGCGTTTTTGGTGGTGCTCCAGTCTTCTGTACGTGCTGCCTGTACGCCGAAAGTGTCCCGCAATTTTTCTGGCCACCGACAGCATCTCTTGCACGCCCCTGTCGTTTTTTAAAAAATTCTGCACCACCAAATTCAAGGTATGTGCAAAACATGGGACGTGCTGGAATTTGCCCAGATGTAATGCACGCACAATATTGCTGGCGTTGTCCGATGCCACAAATCCACAGGAGAGTCCAATTGGGGTAAGCCATTCCGCGATGATCTTCCTCAGTTGCCGTAAGAGGTTTTCAGCTGTGTGCGTATTCTGGAAACCGGTGATACAAAGCGTAGCCTGCCTAGGAACGAGTTGGCGTTAGCGAGATGCTGCTACTGGTGCCGCCGCTGCTGTTCTTGCGGCGGGAGTCCATACATCTACCCAGTGGGCTGTCACAGTCATATAGTCCTGACCCTGCCCTGCTCCACTTGTCCACATGTCCGTGGTTAAGTGGACATTGGGTACAGCTGCATTTTTTAGGACACTGGTGACTCTTTTTCTGAGGTCTGTGTACATTTTCGGTATCGCAACCCTAGAGAAATGGAACCTAGATGGTATTTGGTACCGGGGACACAGTACCTCCAACAAGTCTTTAGTTGGCTCTGCAGTAATGATGGATACCGGAACCACGTTTCTCACCACCCAGGATGTCAAGGCCTCAGTTATCCGCTTTGCAGTAGGATGACTGCTGTGATATTTAATCTTCCTCGCAAATGACTGTTGGACAGTCAATTGCTTGGTGGAAGTAGTAAAAGTGGGCTTACGACTTCCTCTCTGGGATGACCATCGACTCCCAGCAGCAACAACAGCAGCGCCAGCAGCAGTAGGCGTTACACGCAAGGATGCATCGGAGGAATCCCAGGCAGGAGAGGAATCGTCAGAATTGCCAGTGACATGGCCTGCAGGACTATTGGCATTCCTGGGGAAGGAGGAAATTGACACTGAGGGAGTTGGTGGGGTGGTTTGCGTGAGCTTGGTTACAAGAGGAAGGGATTTACTGGTCAGTGGAGTGCTTCCGCTGTCACCCAAAGTTTTTGAACTTGTCACTGACTTATTATGAATGCGCTGCAGGTGACGTATAAGGGAGGATGTTCCGAGGTGGTTAACGTCCTTACCCCTACTTATTACAGCTTGACAAAGGGAACACACGGCTTGACACCTGTTGTCCGCATTTCTGGTGAAATACCTCCACACCGAAGAGCTGATTTTTTTGGTATTTTCACCTGGCATGTCAACGGCCATATTCGTCCCATGGACAACAGGTGTCTCCCCGGGTGCCTGACTTAAACAAACCACCTCACCATCAGAATCCTCCTTGTCAATTTCCTCCCCAGCGCCAGCAACACCCATATCCTCCTCATCCTGGTGGACTTCAACACTGACATCTTCAATCTCACTATCAGGAACTGGACTGCGGGTGCTCCTTCCAGCACTTGCAGGGGGCGTGCAAATGGTGGAAGGCGCATGCTCTTCACATCCAGTGTTGGGAAGGTCAGGCATCGCAACCGACACAATTGGACTCTCCTTGTGGATTTGGGATTTCGAAGAACGCACAGTTCTTTGCTGTGCTTTTGCCAGCTTGAGTCGTTTCATTTTTCTAGCGAGAGGCTGAGTGCTTCCATCCTCATGTGAAGCTGAACCACTAGCCATGAACATAGGCCAGGGCCTCAGCCGTTCCTTGCCACTCCGTGTGGTAAATGGCATATTGGCAAGTTTACGCTTCTCCTCCGACAATTTTAGTTTAGGTTTTGGAGTCCTTTTTTTTCTGATATTTGGTGTTTTGGATTTGACATGCTCTGTACTATGACATTGGGCATCGGCCTTGGCAGACGACGTTGCTGGCATTTCATCGTCTCGGCCATGACTAGTGGCAGCAGCTTCAGCACGAGGTGGAAGTGGATCTTGATCTTTCCCTAATTTTGGAACCTCAACTTTTTTGTTCTCCATATTTTATAGGCAGAACTAAAAGGCACCTCAGGTAAACAATGGAGATGGATGGATTGGATACTAGTATACAATTATGGACGGACTGCCACGGTTAGGTGGTATAAAAAAACCTCGGTTAGGTGGTATATATTATAATAATAATACAATTATGGATGGACGGACTGCCTGCCGACTGCCGACACAGAGGTAGCCACAGCCGTGAACTACCGCACTGTACACTGGTTGATAAAGAGATAGTAGTATACTCGTAACAACTAGTATGACACTATGACGACGGTATAAAGAAAGAAAAAAAAATACCACGGTTAGGTGGTATATATTATAATAATAATACAATTATGGATGGACGGACTGCCTGCCGACTGCCGACACAGAGGTAGCCACAGCCGTGAACTACCGCACTGTACACTGGTTGATAAAGAGATAGTAGTATACTCGTAACAACTAGTATGACACTATGACGACGGTATAAAGAATGAAAAAAAAACCACGGTTAGGTGGTATATATTATAATAATAATACAATTATGGATGGACGGACTGCCTGCCGACTGCCGACACAGAGGTAGCCACAGCCGTGAACTACCGCACTGTACACTGGTTGATAAAGAGATAGTAGTATACTCGTAACAACTAGTATGACACTATGACGACGGTATAAAGAATGAAAAAAAAACCACGGTTAGGTGGTATATATTATAATAATAATACAATTATGGATGGACGGACTGCCTGCCGACTGCCGACACAGAGGTAGCCACAGCCGTGAACTACCGCACTGTACACTGGTTGATAAAGAGATAGTAGTATACTCGTAACAACTAGTATGACACTATGACGACGGTATAAAGAATGAAAAAAAAACCACGGTTAGGTGGTATATATTATAATAATAATACAATTATGGATGGACGGACTGCCTGCCGACTGCCGACACAGAGGTAGCCACAGCCGTGAACTACCGCACTGTACACTGGTTGATAAAGAGATAGTAGTATACTCGTAACAACTAGTATGACACTATGACGACGGTATAAAGAATGAAAAAAAAACCACGGTTAGGTGGTATATATTATAATAATAATACAATTATGGATGGACGGACTGCCTGCCGACTGCCGACACAGAGGTAGCCACAGCCGTGAACTACCGCACTGTACACTGGTTGATAAAGAGATAGTAGTATACTCGTAACAACTAGTATGACACTATGACGACGGTATAAAGAATGGAAAAAAAACCACGGTTAGGTGGTATATATTATAATAATAATACAATTATGGATGGACGGACTGCCTGCCGACTGCCGACACAGAGGTAGCCACAGCCGTGAACTACCGCACTGTACACTGGTTGATAAAGAGATAGTAGTATACTCGTAACAACTAGTATGACACTATGACGACGGTATAAAGAAAGAAAAAAAAATACCACGGTTAGGTGGTATATATTATAATAATAATACAATTATGGATGGACGGACTGCCTGCCGACTGCCGACACAGAGGTAGCCACAGCCGTGAACTACCGCACTGTACACTGGTTGATAAAGAGATAGTAGTATACTCGTAACAACTAGTATGACACTATGACGACGGTATAAAGAATGAAAAAAAAACCACGGTTAGGTGGTATATATTATAATAATAATACAATTATGGATGGACGGACTGCCTGCCGACTGCCGACACAGAGGTAGCCACAGCCGTGAACTACCGCACTGTACACTGGTTGATAAAGAGATAGTAGTATACTCGTAACAACTAGTATGACACTATGACGACGGTATAAAGAATGAAAAAAAAAACCACGGTTAGGTGGTATATATTATAATAATAATACAATTATGGATGGACGGACTGCCTGCCGACTGCCGACACAGAGGTAGCCACAGCCGTGAACTACCGCACTGTACACTGGTTGATAAAGAGATAGTAGTATACTCGTAACAACTAGTATGACACTATGACGGTATAAAGAATGAAAAAAAAACCACGGTTAGGTGGTATATATTATAATAATAATACAATTATGGATGGACGGACTGCCTGCCGACTGCCGACACAGAGGTAGCCACAGCCGTGAACTACCGCACTGTACACTGGTTGATAAAGAGATAGTAGTATACTCGTAACAACTAGTATGACACTATGACGACGGTATAAAGAATGAAAAAAAAAACCACGGTTAGGTGGTACATATTATAATAATAATACAATTATGGATGGACGGACTGCCTGCCGACTGCCGACACAGAGGTAGCCACAGCCGTGAACTACCGCACTGTACACTGGTTGATAAAGAGATAGTAGTATACTCGTAACAACTAGTATGACACTATGACGGTATAAAGAATGAAAAAAAAACCACGGTTAGGTGGTATATATTATAATAATAATACAATTATGGATGGACGGACTGCCTGCCGACTGCCGACACAGAGGTAGCCACAGCCGTGAACTACCGCACTGTACACTGGTTGATAAAGAGATAGTAGTATACTCGTAACAACTAGTATGACACTATGACGACGGTATAAAGAATGAAAAAAAAAACCACGGTTAGGTGGTATATATTATAATAATAATACAATTATGGATGGACGGACTGCCTGCCGACTGCCGACACAGAGGTAGCCACAGCCGTGAACTACCGCACTGTACACTGGTTGATAAAGAGATAGTAGTATACTCGTAACAACTAGTATGACACTATGACGGTATAAAGAATGAAAAAAAAACCACGGTTAGGTGGTATATATTATAATAATAATACAATTATGGATGGACGGACTGCCTGCCGACTGCCGACACAGAGGTAGCCACAGCCGTGAACTACCGCACTGTACACTGGTTGATAAAGAGATAGTAGTATACTCGTAACAACTAGTATGACACTATGACGACGGTATAAAGAAAGAAAAAAAAATACCACAGTTAGGTGGTATATATTATAATAATAATACAATTATGGATGGACGGACTGCCTGCCGACTGCCGACACAGAGGTAGCCACAGCCGTGAACTACCGCACTGTACACTGGTTGATAAAGAGATAGTAGTATACTCGTAACAACTAGTATGACACTATGACGACGGTATAAAGAATGAAAAAAAAACCACGGTTAGGTGGTATATATTATAATAATAATACAATTATGGATGGACGGACTGCCTGCCGACTGCCGACACAGAGGTAGCCACAGCCATGAACTACCGCACTGTACACTGGTTGATAAAGAGATAGTAGTATACTCGTAACAACTAGTATGACACTATGACGACGGTATAAAGAATGAAAAAAAAACCACGGTTAGGTGGTACATATTATAATAATAATACAATTATGGATGGACGGACTGCCTGCCGACTGCCGACACAGAGGTAGCCACAGCCGTGAACTACCGCACTGTACACTGGTTGATAAAGAGATAGTAGTATACTCGTAACAACTAGTATGACACTATGACGGTATAAAGAATGGAAAAAAAACCACGGTTAGGTGGTATATATTATAATAATAATACAATTATGGATGGACGGACTGCCTGCCGACTGCCGACACAGAGGTAGCCACAGCCGTGAACTACCGCACTGTACACTGGTTGATAAAGAGATAGTAGTATACTCGTAACAACTAGTATGACACTATGACGACGGTATAAAGAAAGAAAAAAAAATACCACGGTTAGGTGGTATATATTGTAATACAATTATGGATGGACGGACTGCCTGCCGAGTTCCGACTGCCGACACAGAGGTAGCCACAGCCGTGAACTACCGCACTGTACTGTGTCTGCTGCTAATATAGACTGGTTGATAAAGAGATAGTATACAATACATACAACAATATACTACTATACTGGTGGTCAGGCACTGGTCACCACTAGTCACACTGGCAGTGGCACTCCTGCAGCAAAAGTGTGCACTGTTTAATTTTAAATTAATATAATATTATGTACTCCTGGGGGCTCCTGCTATAACAACCTGCAGTGCTCCCCAGTCTCCCCCACAATTATTATAAGCTTTGCCTTTTATACATTGATGTGCAGCACACTGGGCTGAGCTGAGTGCACACAGACTGAGTCACACTGTGTGACTGGCTGCTGCTGTGTATCGTTTTTTTTCAGGCAGAGAACGGATATAGCAGAGAACGGATATATTATATTAAAATAAATAAAAGTTAACTAACAACAACTGCACTGGTCACTGTGGTAAACTCTGTCTGACTCTGCACAATCTCTCTCTCTCTTCTAATCTAATTTCTAATGGAGAGGACGCCAGCCACGTCCTCTCCCTATCAATCTCAATGCACGTGTGAAAATGGCGGCGACGCGCGGCTCCTTATATAGAATCCGAGTCTCGCGAGAATCCGACAGCGTCATGATGACGTTCGGGCGCGCTCGGGTTAACCGAGCAAGGCGGGAGGATCCGAGTCTGCTCGGACCCGTGAAAAAAACATGAAGTTCGTGCGGGTTCGGTTTCAGAGAAACCGAACCCGCTCATCTCTATGTGCGGCATTATGTGTATAAGGTGTACTACAGTATTTTGTGGCATAACGTATAGAAAGGGCACTACTGTCTGGTCAAATGTGAATAAAGAGCAAAATGGTGTGGTGTAATGTGAATAAGGAGCACTACTGTGAGGAGTAACATGGTACTACTGTGTGATGTACAGTACACTAATGTGAATAAGAGACACTATTGCATGATACATTATAATGTGATTAAAGTTGCAGTACTGTGTGGTGTAATTTCTACTGGGGGTATTATTGTGTGGCCATGCCCCTCCCCAGCAAGAACATGCACAATTTTTGGCTGCGCACCGAATGTACACACTGTTCCTATTTAAGCTATAGGGGGTAGGAGCACCAAAATGAGTACTGCTATGGGTGAGGGATGATGGTGCTGGGAAAGGGGTACAGGGTCAGAGGCGGAACTAGCGTCTGTACAAGGGAGCACCAGCCAAAATCTTGCCTAGGGCATCATATCGGTTAGGGCCGGCCCTGAGTATAGTCCACTATTATTTATAGTACTTCCTACACCACCACCTATAGTACTGTAACCCTCTATTTTTGCCACACTGAAGCGGTCATGAAATGACTGGAGTGTAAATGGGTAGCACATGCATATACAGCACTGTCCCTGAAAGCTGCCCTATGGTACTGTACTTAGTAAATATGTACAGTATACATAATTAAAACTGTAAAAAGTCGCTAACTTAGTCATAATCAGCAGCATAAAGGCCACTCACAAATCTTCTCAAGGTCTGGGGGCCCTTGGAATCATGGTGCCTGTCACAAGCATCCCTTTTTTTACCCACCTGTCACTGGGCCTGGACACTAGTGTATTGTTACTATATTTTTTACTGTATATTGTATATTATAATATATTTTCTTTTACCCACAGATGGCGAGGAGTGGCCTGAGTACACTTTTGGTAAATATACAGTAGCAATAATTAGTACTGTAATCAGGGCCGTAACTACGTGTGTGCCAAGTGGGCTTGGCACACAGCGCAGTTGCCCTGAGGGCGCACGGCCAGCGGTATGTAATGAGTCAAATTGACTCATTACATGCCGCCTCTGCTGTGTGCGCCGTGCGCCGCGCTGTGGAGGGAGAAGAGGACCAGCGCCGGGCAGCGGAGGAGGAGGAGGAGGGAGGGGGAGCAGGGAGCCGCAGCAGCGCTATGTCATTGGTAGTAAGCGCCGCTGCAGCATCCCCCTCTCCTTCTGTATTGGCTGCCCGGCGCTGCTGTGGATGCTGGGATGCGGTTCCTCCATCCCAGCATCCACAGCAGCGCCGGGCAGCCAATACGGAAGGAGAGGGGGATGCTGCAGCGGCGCTTACTACCAATGACATAGCGCTGCTGCGGCTCCCTGCTCCCCCTCCCTCCTCCTCCTTCTCACCTCACTGCCTGCACCGAGGGAGCTGCACGAGGAGCCTGACTGCCAGCAGGGAGATGGTAAGTATATCTCTCTCTCTCTCTCTCTCTTTCTCTCAGGGGGTCACCGTCTGCCGCAATGTGTAAAAAGGGGGATGGCTGCCGCAATGTGTAAAAAGGGGGACTGGCTGTAAAAAGGGGGCCTGGCTGCCGCAATGTGTAAAAAGGGGTCCTGGCTGCCGCAATGTGTAAAAAGGGGGACTGGCTGCCGCAATGTGTAAAAAGGGGGCCTGGCTGCCGCAATGTGTAAAAAGGGGGCCTGGCTGCCGCAATGTGTAAAAAGGGGGCCTGGCTGCCGCAATGTGTAAAGAGGGGGCCTGGCTGCCGCAATGTGTAAAAAGGGGGCCTGGCTGCCGCAATGTGTAAAAAGGGGGACTGGCTGCTGCAATGTGTAAAAAGGGGGCCTGGCTGCCGCAATGTGTAAAAAGGGGGACTGGCTGCCGCAATGTGTAAAAAGGGGGACTGTCTGCTGTAATGTGTAAAAAGGGGGACGCTGTCTGCTGTAATGTATAAAAGGGGCTCTACCTGGTGTAGTGGCGCTACTGTGCAGCGTAATTTGAATAATGTAGACTACTGTGCACCGTAGTATGAATTGCTATTATTTTGTGGCCACGCCCCTTCCCCGTGAAGTCACGCCCCTATTAAAAAAATTGCGCGCCTACAGCGCGCACTGCCCCTGTCTTACATGGGGGGGGGGCGCCACTGTCGTTTCTTGCACACAGCGCTAAAATGCCTAGTTACGGCACTGACTGTAATTACTAGAGATGTGCAGCGGGCACTTTTCGTGTTGTGTGTTTTGGTTCCAATTCCACTTTCGTATTTTGGTTTCGGATCTGGATGATTTTTGAAAAAAACCCCATAAAAACAGCTAAAATCACAGAATTTGGAGGTAATTTTGCTCCTACTGTATTATTAACCTCAATAACAATCATTTCCACTCATTTCCAGTCTATTCTGAACACCTCACAATATTGTTTTTAGGCCAAAAGGTTGCACCGAGGTTGCTGGATGACTAAGCTAAGCGACACAAGTGGACAACACAAACACCTGGACCATCTAGGAGTGGCACTGCAGTGTCAGAAAGGAGGGCAGATATATATATATATATATATATATATATATATACAGCAGGCAGGTCCGGCTCTCCCATTAAAATAAAAAGCGCTGGGTGCCCTCACATGGAATGAATACATACAGCGGGCTGGTGCGGCACTCCAAGCGACTGTCACAAATAGGCAAAAGGGTCCTCGGTGTAGAGGACCCTTTTGCCTATTTGTGACAGTCGCTTGGAGTGCCGCACCAGCCCGCTGTATGTATATATATATATATATATATATAAAAAGGCCCCAAACAGCACATCATGCAAATAAGAAAAAGATTTGCAATGAGGTAGTTGTATGACTAAGCCAAGCGACACACACAATTGGCCCATCTAAGCGTGGCACTGCAGTGGCAGACAGGAGTGCAGAGATCAAAAAAAGGTCCCTAACAGCACATGATGCAAAGAAGAAAAAAAATTTGCACCGAGGTTGCTGTATGACTAAGCTAAGCGACACAACCACCTGGCCCATCTAGTAGTGTCACACAGTGGCTGAATGTCGAGAGTGGGCCGCAATTGTTCGGTCCACTGACAGCATCTCCAGCACGCTCCAGTCACTTTAAAAAAAAAATCTGCAATTGGTGGACTTATACGGCAGTACCCCAGGACAAATACAGCAGTGCCCCTGGACTCATACGGCAGTGTCACACAGGATGGCACTTTTCAAAATCTAGGCCCCAAACAGCACCTAATGCAAAGATGTCGAAGAGGTGCAATGAGGTAACTGTATGACTAAGCCAAGCAACACAAACAATTCCAACTGGAATTATATGTCCAAATTACTGGCATTAAATGGCAAGATCACTGTAATTAATAAGTATAAATCACTGACATTAATTGGCAAAATCACTATAATAATACGTCCAAATCACTGTAATTAATTGGCAAGATCACTGTAATTAATTATAAATCACTGACATTAATTGTCAAAATCACTGTAATTATACGTCCGAATCACTGGAATTAAATGGCAAAATCTCGCTATCGCCTGCCTAGTGAAGTGGAATCTAGATGGGATTTGGTACCGGGGACACAATACCTCCATCAATTGTCTAAATACCACTGCACTAATGGTGGATACCGGACGCACGTCTGACACCAACATAAGTGTCAAGGCCTCAGTTATGAGGGCTTCCATCGTTATGTGATGCTGAACCACTCGTCAGCTGTTCCTTGCCACTCCATGTCGTAAATGGTATATTGGCAAGTTTACGTTTCTCCTCAGACCATTTACATTTTTTTGGGGGGTCTTTTTACTGAACTTTGGCTTTTTGGATTTTACATGCCCTCTACTATCACATTGGGCATCGGCCTTGGCAGACAACGTTTATGGCATTTCATCGTCTATGTCATGGCTAGTGGCTGCAGCTTCAGCACTAGGAGGAAGTAGTTCTTCTTGATCTTTCCCTATTTTATCCTCAAAATTTTTGTTCTCCATTATTTTTTGGGAGTTATATAAGACAATATGCGGCAGAGGAATTACTGGAATGACTGATGAGACAAGACACTACCACTGGTCTGATGCAGCACAACACAACAACACTGTAAGGGACTTGTGGTTGTTATTATTATTATTATTATTATTATTATTATTATACAGCAGCAGTGGACATATAGCAGCAGCGTATATCGCCACTGGAATTACTGATGAGACAGGACACTTTCACTGGTCTGCACAACACAGCACCACTTTATACAGCTACACTGGATATATGGCAGCAGAGAACATCAACACTGTGACTGGCTGGACTGACTGATGCAGCACAATAAACTGAATGACTACACTAGACTGGACTGAGCAGCACGACACTTACCACCCCACTTTCGCGCCCTCACACAGACACTGAGGACACATCCTCTCTATACACTCTCTGAGACTGGAGTGAAAATGGCCGTGACGCGTGGGAATCCAAATCCCAGGAGAATCCGACAGCAGGATGATGACATTTTGCCGCATTCGGGTTTCCGAGTCAGGTGGGAAAACCCGAGCCTGACTCGGATCCGGGCTCGGAAGGCAGAGTCCGGTAGGTTTCGGTTCACTGAGAACCGAACCCGCTCATCTCTAGTAATTACTGTAATTTTTTTTCTCCTAAATTGTTTTAAGTCAAACTGATATGACTAACTTTATTTTATCTTTTTACAGTCTGTTGCCAACCAGAGGAGGAGACACCTGGTAATAAGAAAAATACATAATGCACTGTACTATAACTTACTGTACTCTAACTTACTGTAACATGTCTAACATTGAGCTGGTCATCTTCACACCCTCTGACATAACTGTAACCCCCTATAGGAGTTATGTAAGTAAAGGGCTGTTGTGATATTTAGTATAGATATGTTAGTGTATAATAGAGAAATGTATCAATTATATATATAGTATGTCAAAGTCAGAAAAATATCATGATGCACACTGCCATATTTGCACCTCATATGTGTCCTCACTGCGCATGCGTGCGCTCTCCCATGCGTGCGCATACCCGTTGTTATGTGCACCCGCAGGCGCACGGTATGCGCATTTACGGTAGAGTTTATGTGCGCCTAGCGTGCGACTCAATCGTTACATATTTTCACCATATAATGTATTTTGTAGATTATGGTCCCTTTGATAGAATCTGAAAGTTTAGTTAATGTAGCATGTTCATGGACAAAGAGATCCCTCTTTGTTTGATACGAAGGGTCAGACAAGGGTTATACAGTGGTGTTTAGTATCCATCGGAAGAGTATTTAATTAGCAATATTCCGGTGTTGGTTTAAAGCGGATTAATCGCTCGTGCGAATAGTTATGGACATAAGAAGTTTATGGACTTTTACTATATTTGCACTTTATTATCCATGCGGCGGGAAACCTAGTTTCCCACCCACCTGAGCAGTTGGAAATAGTCACAGCCCACCTGTATGAATCAACCTATGACCTTTTGTTATAATGCGAAGAGGAATTCCTGTGTCCAATGAACAATAAGAATATAGGACCATTGTATTGTATTATGTGTAGGGTATAAAAGGACAAGCCGATCTGGGCCAGCTCTCTATTCTCTTCAACGGTTCTCATTGCTGATAATCGGGAGCTGGATATCCAGAGGCGCATGCGATTGTTTCCCTTGAGCGTAAGTTTTCTCCGCAATCATATTGTTTTTCTTGTTATTGTGAGCCATATCTCTCTCTCTCTCTCTCTCTCTCTCTCTCTTCTCTTTCTCTCTCGTTTCTCTTATATAGTTATTGTACTACTATTGTATTTCATGTGTAGTTATCGGGTTAGGTAGTCTATGTTATATTGGTAGTGTATGACTTGTATTGTATTATTCTTTTTGAACGTTCATTCATTTCCTTAAAAGGCGTTAGACCCTTAGACCGGTATTGTGTGTTCATTATATTGCAGTGGGTAATAGGAGCGTCTCTATCGCTCAAACAGCTTTAGTGTAAACCCGCTTACACAGTGTTGCATTCTCATCTTATCACTACGCAAGGATTTACAGTATAAGTACATTGTTTATGGTATAGTTATAAAGGTTTAACATTGTGAGCGTCTGCGCCGCTGGTGATCTCCTCGTGGTCCCGAGCGTCCGCTACGCTAATAGCGAACCATTACGTTAGTCGGCAGCCAATAGCGTGCCTGCCTGTGATCTCTTGGCCGTGAGCGAACGTGACGCTTGAGCGTCTCGACTACGGCTAAGCGATTGCTACGCAACGTGCGTACCCTTACGGTATTCCATACGTCAATAGCGTACAGTGTTCTTAGACCTCTTAAAGGGTTTTAAGTAAGATAAATATTCAGCTTTAACAATTGGCGGCTCGTCCGTCCTTCACATATCTGCACTAGGTAATTTCAGCAGACATTATCCATCAGCAAAGGGCGGGAGGTCATATTCCTCGTAGTGCTGTCTGGATAAGCGTCTGCTTCGCTTAGTAAAGGGTGCTGAAGGAATCCGGAACCGGAGGTAAGAACAACACGCTAGTGTCTTTTAAAACTGTTTATTTCTGTCTTGCGTATGCACGCACTCATATATCTGCATTTCTTTTCATTTGTGTATTTTCATATCACTCTCCTGTTTGCCATTTCACAATTGTTAACGGGCTAAGAAAGATTTGTTGCTATCAGTAGTTAAAAAAGTAAAGGTAATACATTTAAGGGGTAATTTGTAAAGCACGCACACAGCTTTGCCTAAGATACAAGGAGAGACGTGTGTGGTGCTCGGTGGATGATCGAGGATCACCTACATTGATAAACGTGTTAATTGTGTTACGGTGGATACTTGCCTTGCGTACACGTGTCTCTAACAAAAGACTGAGACTCGCGCACGCAACCCAAAGGCCGACGCACGCAGCGTATATTACGCAACGGAGCGTCTGGGTACGCCCACATAACAAATCACACAATAGTGTTATTTTTTTTTCAGGCGAAATGGTGGCAACGCGATAAATAGCGCAAGTCAATTTTAGTGTCTGAAATTTAATTTAATAGATCCTTCTCTAAATTTACGACTCATCTGGTCTAAAGGAAAGAAATTTCTGCGCAGAAATAGAAATAGAAACAAAAGTGTACATGTGGTGAGTGAGTGTTTGCATATATAAGTTTATACAATTTTTTGAGGTTGAACCACAAGAAGTCGAGTTCTCGCAGGGTACATACATGTAAGTGACGTGCATGGTGGCTAGGGAGGCATCCCTTGTTAAACATAAAATCTGAGCATTAGCGTATAGCAGACCAGGAGGTCATACTGTAGCACAGACCAGGAGGTCCAGAACAGACCAGGAGGTCCAGGTACAGCAGACAAGGAAGTCCGCTATAAATAGAGAAAAGAGCACAACCCAGGGGGTTGGTGCAGAACCCATATAGGCCATTAAAGCTCATGCTGAAGGAATTCGCAGCCGCAATTTTCGATTCCACTGGTCGCTCCGCACATAAGATTAGTTGCTTATGTGCAGACTGATTGTACCGCACGTAATTGTGTGCATTAGTTAGTAATTTGACCCAGTACCATTTGCGTACGAAAAGGGATCATAAACGCTATTTGTACATTCTAACGTGATTTGTGTAATTTTTTTTATTTTAAGGGAAGTTCGTTGGTCACTCAGGGACTATCCAACAACCAATAGTTACTGGAAAGAGTAAGTGCTCTGCGGATCACCCTCACATGTTCCAGTAAATAGCGGTTCAGGTCGCAGGGGCCTTGTGTCGAGTACGCCAGCGCTAAGGCAGTGTGTGGGCGTATTGGTCGGCGTGGGCGAGTGAGTGGGGTACTCGGTAAACCGCCACCGTCGGCCTATCTTGAACATCTTGGTTTTTGTAAGGATTCGCTGAAGCTAAAGCAACACCTGCAAGTTATGGGGGCCAGTTGTTCAGGTAGGGGGCGATCAACCTCGGTTCGGGTTGATTCAGTAAACCGACCAATCGGGTCGGCAAGGTATGTAATGTGTGAAAAATACGGTTCACACACAGAGGTTTTATGTGATGAATGGGAAAGAATGACTGTACATGACCGGGAGAAATTCCCAAGAGTAGGCAGCTTTAGCCCAGATGTGTTACTAAATCTAAGGAGAAGGATATGTCTCATTAAATCAACAAAGAGACGGATCAAACATTATGATTATTTGCAGTTATGGCAACAGGAGGGTGAAATACAGAGAGGATTGGCTCAGGCGGCGGGATCTAACCCTATCAGGAAACTGATAGCCACGGCACCGCCGCCACCATATATATCAGGAGAGAAATTGGTTGCGGAGAATGACGCATCAGGGGGTAACAAACAGGCACTTAGCAACTGTATAAATGTTAAGGATAATGTTAATAAGTTAACTAATGCAAGTATTAACCCGTGCAAGTTGCACCCTGTTTTAAACTTTCCCCAGGAGTGTGATCAAGAGGACGAAGCATCAACAATATCGGCGCTCTCTCTAGCAGCCACCATATCAGAGACAACAGTAGGCACGGCCCAACCCTTAAGATTAGTAACAAAGGCCCCTAGCGGAGGGACAGGTGAGGTCGTATCAACGGGTAAGTACGGCACCTTACACTATGCTGAAACCATTTCACCGCAGGCTGTAGAATCTAATCAGAATGATGTTGTTAGGCTTAATCCCGTTAGGGTAATAGCTGTGCCAAATGGGAAAACTGACACTACAGGAGTCACTCCTATCAGAAACATTGCCATGTACAGCCCATTTTCCCGAATGGAATTAAGAACAATAGTGTCTGAATTCCCTGATCCTAGGAAAGATCTAGTTGCTAGCCAGAAATACATCAGAGACCTAGGGAACACTGTAGAGCCCAATAACAAAGACTGGCAGATATTGCTGAGGGCATTTTTACCCTCCAATGTCGACTCAGCTCAATTTTTAGCTGACTGTGGATTAGACCATGATGTACCCCTTTCAGATGTGTACAACCAAGACAATGTAAAAAGAATAAATTTACAGTTAAAAGAGTATTTTCCAGCTGTAGTTAAGTGGAACAAAATTTTCTCCATTAAACAAAAGGAGTCAGAATCAGCTGCAGAATATTTTCACAGGGCATTACTAGATATGGCTAAATACACAGGCATAGAGGACATTAAAACCAACATAAATCATAGAGAAGTAGCAGTATCTGTGCTAATGGATGGTTTAAAAGAAGCATTAAAGACAAGGGTACAGACCACGCAACCATGTTGGCGAGGTCTGTCGGTGGCTACTTTGAGAGAGGCAGCTGTTGATCACGATCGGAATATCACCAGACACAGGGAATTACAAGGTGATAAGTTAATGGCCGTAAGTATACAGGCCCTGACCACAAGGCAGCCTTTGTATAGATCACCAAACCCTGTGGGTAAGTCAAATGTGGTATCCTGTTATTCCTGTCATAGAGAGGGACACTTTGCACGAGACTGTAAATCGAGAAATACACAAAAGTCTTATCAACCCCCTAGACAATGACACGACACACGACATTGGGATCAGGGTCCGCAGAAACGGAGTTATGAGCCACATGCAGGGGAAACAAAAAGATACCCCCCGAACAGAAACTGGCAAGCCTCTGGTAGTTCCCAGTTAACTCCGTCTCAAGTAGTCGCTGCCAGCGGGATTCAGGGAAGTCACCTTACCCAATAGGGGTGTGGCCACACCTGTAATCTGCAGCCAGTAAAATTGATTGCAAGTCTTGGAAGTGAACCCGAAATTGCAATTAATGTAGCTGGTAAATCATTAAACTTTCTTGTAGATACGGGGGCGGCCAAATCAGTGATAAATTCGACAGTGGGCATGAGAACCACTGGTAAGACAATTCCAGCCATGGGAGTAACGGGAGTAGTCCAGCACTACCCTGTTAGCAAACCAACCGAGGTTACAGTAGGGCCTTTGCACACCAAGCATTCCTTTTTGCTGGCGGCATCAGCACCGACTAATCTCCTGGGAAGAGATTTATTGTGTAAAATGGGGTGCGTCATCTATTGTACTCCTGAGGGTGTATTCTTAGACATACCTGAGAATCACGCTCAGGAAGTACGAGACATGTTAGACTCCCCATCAAAATTAATGTCCCACACTGTTATGTTAAATAGGAATCCATCCCAGGTAGAAGAAATGACATCCCAAATACCAGAGTCACTGTGGACTAAAGATGGACAAGACACTGGATTAATGGCAAATGTAGCTCCAGTAGTTGTGCAAGTAAAAGATGGTAGGATAGCTCCAAAAATCCCACAATACCCTCTGAAGCCAGAGGTGGAGTTAGGAGTTTACCCAGTAATAGAGCGCTTGCTACAACAGGGCATTTTGGTAAGAACATCCAGCACTGCCAATAGTCCCATCTTCCCTGTGAAAAAGAGTGGGGGGAGGGGTTACAGGCTAGTGCAGGATCTAAGGGGGATTAACAAAATAGTTGAGAGTCAGTTCCCCGTAGTGCCAAATCCAGCTGTCATCCTTATGCAGATCCCTCCCACTGCGAAATTTTTCACTGTTATTGACCTCTGCTCCGCTTTCTTTTCGGTACCCCTGCATCCTGACAGCCAATATTTGTTTGCATTTACATACAGAGGAGTCCAATACACATGGACTCGATTACCGCAAGGTTTCATAGACAGTCCAAGTATATTTTCCCAGGCTTTGCATGATTGTTTACAGTCTTTCCAACCAGAGAGTGGATCAGTATTGATACAGTATGTGGATGATTTACTACTGTGTTCAGATTCATTGGAAGCGTCCCTGAAGGATATGAAACAGCTCCTGTTTCATCTTTCAGACACAGGACACAAGGTTTCCAAAGACAAGTTGCAATTATGCCAAACTAAAGTAAAATATTTAGGACACTGTCTAACACAAGGACTGAGACACCTGACCGCTGATAGAATTCAAGCAATTAGAGACATGACTCTGCCACAAACCCAGCAACAGATCAGAACATTTTTAGGAATGTGTGGGTATTGCCGTAACTGGATCCCAGGGTTTTCCATTCTAGCGTTACCTTTGCAGGAGATGGTCTCCTCAAACAAACCTGATCGGATTTCGCATACAGACGAATCCGAGATGGCATTTGAGAGACTTAAACAGTGCCTAACGCAGGCGCCAGCATTAGGTATGCCAGACTATGGGAAACCCTTTGAGCTGTACGGAACAGAAAGTGCTGGTTGCGCGGCAGGCGTCCTAACCCAAAAGCACGGTGATGCCAGCAGGCCGGTAGCATACTACAGCGCTCAGCTAGATACGGTAGCGCGATCCCTCCCCACATGTTTGCGAAGCGTTGCTGCGATAGCATTGCTAGTAACGAAAAGTGAAGATGTAGTGCTAAGTCACAACCTCACAATTCATACACCACATGCAGTGTCAGCCTTGCTAAATTCTGCCCAAACCAGACACGTCTCATCAGCGCGGTTTACAAGATGGGAATTGGCACTAATGGCCCCCGTAAACATCACCATAAGGAGATGCAGTGCATTAAATCCTGCAACATATCTCCCAGGTGTGCCTTGACAGGCACAAAGGGTGGAGGATGAGAGTGGTGGGGAAGGAGGATTTAATACAAAGGATGACACACATGATTGTATGGAATATTTGACCCAAAATTTCACGGCAAGGCCTGACATCAGTGACAACCCACTAGAAGATGTAGACTTTACTTTTTACACTGACGGTAGTTGTCACAGACAGCCAGACTCGGGAGACTTGTGTACTGGATACGCAGTCGTAGATGACCAAGGCACCATAGAAGCAGAACCGCTAGGCCCACCTCACTCAGCCCAGGTTGCTGAACTGGTCGCCCTAACCAGAGCATGTGAATTGGCTAAGGGCAAGTCAGCCAATATCTACACCGATTCTAGATACGCTTTCAGGGTAGTTCATGATTTCGGAGCCCTATGGCGCCTCAGAAATTTCATGACGGCAGCTGGTACACCGATAGCGCATGCAGCTCACATCAAAAGGCTTCTAACAGCGATACAGGAACCCGACAGAGTGGCTGTTATCAAGTGTAAAGCACACACATATAGCCAGGACCCAGTATCACTTGGTAACAGCCGAGCAGATGAAGCTGCTAAGTTAGCAGCCGGTACCCCCAGACAGACAGACACCACACAATTGATGGTATTCAATACCATCAACACACAGAAGTTGTGTGAGATGCAAAATTTGTGTTCCACACAGGAAAAGGCAGTCTGGAAGGCAAAAGGATATGGCCAGGAGTCCTCAGGACTCTGGATGGATGGACAAGGTAAACCAGTGGCCCCCAGAGCATATCTTCCATGTTTAGCTGAGGCAGCACACGGGCTGACTCATCTGGGCAAGGAGGGAATGTGTAAGTTGGTAAGAGCATATTGGTGCGCCCCAGGATTTTCATCTCATGCAGGTAAAAGAGCAATGTCATGCCTTACCTGTTTGAGAAAGAATATCGGAAAGGCAATACCAACAGAACCATCTCATATCCCACCTACAGGCGGCCCTTTCCAGGTAATACAGATTGACTTTATACAATTACCCCCCTGTCGAAATTTGAAATATGTACTTGTTTGTATAGATGTGTTCTCAAATTGGGTCGAAGCATTTCCTGCGGCCACAAATACCACTATGTTTACTGCTAAGAAAATTGTGCAGGAATTTGTATGTAGATATGGTATCCCTAGAATAATCAAAAGTGATAGGGGTAACCATTTTACAGGTGATGTCTTTCAAGGAATGTGTAAATTGATGGGAATTGATAGCAAGCTGCACACTCCATACCGTCCACAGGCGAGTGCGAAGGTGGAAAGAGTGAACAGCACTATTAAAAATAAACTGAGCAAAGTTATGGCAGAAACAGGATTGACATGGCCTGAAGCTTTACCCATTGTACTATACAGCATCAGAACCACTGCCAGGTCCCCTCTTAATCTGTCTCCCTTTGAAATCTTGTTTGGTCGACAACCGCATGTTATGATTAACCCTCAGGATGATTTGAAGTGTAACAATGAAGTGACTGTAAAATACTTGATTAACATGAGTAAACAGCTAAGGAATCAAAATGATAATTTGAAGTTGGTGATTCCTGATTTACCAGATAGTAATTGTCATGACATTGAACCTGGGGATTATGTAATGATACGGAATTTTCTACGCTCAGGTTGCCTTATTGACAGATGGGAAGGACCATACCAAGTCTTATTGACTAGCACTACAGCATTGAAGGTTGCCGAGAGAGAGACTTGGGTTCATTCGTCCCATTGTAAGAAGGTTGCTGATCCAGAGAGGTCCCGTGATAAGGAACAGACGGTAGAGGAAGTTGTATCACTGGAGTGTCTGTTCCAGGAGGACTGAGGCGGCACCCGAGCATTGAAAATCACAAGATCGAAAGCAGTTGTCGATTCCCTGTTCCCTTTTATTGTTTTTCTCCACTTCCCATCCCCTCTCCCTCAACTATTTTTTTTTTCCCCCTTCTCATTCTTCTCCGTTTCCTCCTATAAGATGGACTTGCCCCAAGAGACTGTGATCCGGATTTTCCTGTTGACCATGATGTTGACCAGAGCAGTCTGTTCCGGCGAGAGTACCATGGAGGTCGAGAGAGGTTCTGGAATGGGTTCTGATGACAAAGGTGGAGGCGTAGTTTTCCAAGAACAACTTAACCAACAAGTAAAGGCGAGTATCAGAAAACGATCCAATAGCATTGACAATAGAAGGAATTGTGAAGGATTGTTAGCTGAAGAAAACTGTATCTGTAGGCTCTGTGACAATGTAGTTGAGGATGGGTGCATCAAGAAATGCCAATCCAGTTGTAATATCCACATGGACCGGCATCCATTGAGTGACTATCACTCCTTAGTGGGTAGTGTGTTAAATCAAACAGATTGTTGGGTATGCTCTCAAGTACCTCAAGGTCATAGCAAATCAGGACTAGTACCATTTCCTTTAACGGTAGGGGAGGTACTTGAGCTAAAGGGTGGGAGACCGGTGGACAGGAGGTTTAATATCTCCAGTCCTCCTAGTTTGAAGCTCCACCAATATCATGTGGATAAGTCCCTAATATGTTTTAACATTTCCAATCCCCGAAAGCCGGGAAATTGGGAAGTGTCATGGAGTAACCAAACCATGACCTTTTCATATAGAGCAGATAGAATGCCTACAGATACAGAGCTTATACGCCACATAGCCAGTAGAGAAAAATCTTTCCGATATAGGTATACCCTAGGAAGTAGGATTACGAGAGTTGGAGAGGTATCACCAGGATACTGTGCACATATCGTACAAACTGATACGTGTACTAGACAGATGGGAGAATTAGGGTTAGGAGATTTCACATGGAAGATGTGTAATATGGCTATGTCCTACTCCGTCCCATATGTTCTCCCCGATGATGCATATTTCATATGCGGGAGGAAGGCGTATAAGTGGCTTGCCCCAAACTCTGAAGGATTGTGTTATATTGGAAAAGTACTGCCTGAGGTAATGACTGTATCACATGCCAAAATGAAAGATATTCACCGTGTTGCCCAAGCTCCTTATACTCACACTCATTACGAGCACATCGTTAAACGTCATCTAATAGAAAGAACAGAGCATCCGGCCTCTGACATGATCCATGAATCCACCGGGATTCAGGTTCTACTCGCGTTAGACATTACTCGCACCGCCAGAGGAGTGCTGAATTATAAATACATATCTGCGCTCGCAAATTTGTTAGACAATATCACAGAAATGTATGATGACACTTTTAGGTATACTGGAAGAGAGCTTCAAGCTTATAAAACAGAACTGGTTCAGCATAGAATGGTTCTCAATTATCTCACGGCAGTGACAGGGGGATATTGTGTCACACTGGCAACGCAGTACGGTGTGAAATGCTGCACTTATATTACGAATAGTACCGAGGATCCGGTCGAGGTCATAGACCAAAAGATGGATGACATTCTCTAATTAAAGTGGGAATTTCGCAGGAGACACAATCTCACCCTTGCTGCTGTGGGTAATGAGCTGACTGGTTGGGTGTCATGGTTGAACCCGCAAAATTGGTTCTCTGGTTTAAGAGAATGGGCTCAAGGAGTCATAATGGATGTTGGGAAGTTTCTCCTATGTATCTTAGGTGTTGTCATATCGATTGGCTTGATATTTAGATGCGGTCAGGCTTTAATGAAGTGCAAACGTAGTACCAGGGTAATGAGTCTAAGGAGTGAGGAAATTGTAATTCCAATGGATTTGATCTATGACCCAACGGTAGAGACAATGATGTGATGAAAATGCGATTATACGGTCCATTTCTTTCACCTGTTTTTCCGTTTCCTCCAAGGTAAAAAGACCCACTTGGACGAGGAATTTGATGATCCTGTATACAGACAACAGATGGATTAAAGAAGAAGTTTTGACAACCTTATACACAGATATTTGATGAACTATGCCATAGACCCCCAGTTTCCCTAGAAATTTTAAATTCACGCTAGCCCAACACTTTTGTAAGTCTATGGACATTGACAAAGCTTTTTGCCCGCACTTTCTGGCAAAAGCCCAAAGAAGACTGCATTCAACAGACACCAGACAAGACTTCAACCGACAAATGTTCATTAACCTGACATAGAATACCACTGCATTTACCATAATTGTTTCTTATCTTCATCTCTACAACCTTCAGGTAAAGCACACACATAGGCGATAGGGAATACCGGCACAGATATCAGCATTCACATATTCCCCCATTCATGTATCATCAACTAAAATGTGCTCCCTCTTTTTGTTGCAACCAAAAGCCGAAAAGAGCTCGGTAAAGTTTGACAGCCCATCCACAGACCCTTGATACGGGATAAGAAGGAATTCAAATGTATACTTCGCAATACCTCGAAGCTTGATTTAAGACACGTACGGCACGATGATACATGACCCCCCCAAACATGGATTCATACACACATGCTTCTGCTATCTCACTAGGTCATACCCTTTTCCTACCTTCTCCTCTCCTCCCCTACCCAACCATAGAAATATTTACATATGACATATATTTTTCTCGTTTTGAAATGTTTTAGAAAGTGGCAGTTATTGGTGACTGCCAAAGGGTGGACTGTCAAAGTCAGAAAAATATCATGATGCACACTGCCATATTTGCACCTCATATGTGTCCTCACTGCGCATGCGTGCGCTCTCCCGTGCGTGCGCATACCCATTGTTATGTGCACCCGCAGGCGCACGGTATGCGCATTTACGGTAGAGTTTATGTGCGCCTAGCGTGCGACTCAATCGTTACATATTTTCACCATATAATGTATTTTGTAGATTATGGTCCCTTTGATAGAATCTGAAAGTTTAGTTAATGTAGCATGTTCATGGACAAAGAGATCCCTCTTTGTTTGATACGAAGGGTCAGACAAGGGTTATACAGTGGTGTTTAGTATCCATCGGAAGAGTATTTAATTAGCAATATTCCGGTGTTGGTTTGAAGCGGATTAATCGCTCGTGCGAATAGTTATGGACATAAGAAGTTTATGGACTTTTACTATATTTGCACTTTATTATCCATGCGGCGGGAAACCTAGTTTCCCACCCACCTGAGCAGTTGGAAATAGTCACAGCCCACCTGTATGAATCAACCTATGACCTTTTGTTATAATGCGAAGAGGAATTCCTGTGTCCAATGAACAATAAGAATATAGGACCATTGTACTGTATTATGTGTAGGGTATAAAAGGACAAGCCGATCTGGGCCAGCTCTCTATTCTCTTCAACGGTTCTCATTGCTGATAATCGGGAGCTGGATATCCAGAGGCGCATGCGATTGTTTCCCTTGAGCGTAAGTTTTCTCCGCAATCATATTGTTTTTCTTGTTATTGTGAGTCATATATCTCTCTCTCTCTCTCTCTTCTTTTTCTCTCTCGTTTCTCTTATATAGTTATTGTACTACTATTGTATTTCATGTGTAGTTATCGGGTTAGGTAGTCTATGTTATATTGGTAGTGTATGACTTGTATTGTATTATTCTTTTTGAACGTTCATTCATTTCCTTAAAAGGCGTTAGACCCTTAGACCGGTATTGTGTGTTCATTATATTGCAGTGGGTAATAGGAGCGTCTCTATCGCTCAAACAGCTTTAGTGTAAACCCGCTTACACAGTGTTGCATTCTCATCTTATCACTACGCAAGGATTTACAGTATAAGTACATTGTTTATGGTATAGTTATAAAGGTTTAACATTGTGAGCGTCTGCGCCGCTGGTGATCTCCTCGTGGTCCCGAGCGTCCGCTACGCTAATAGCGAACCATTACGTTAGTCGGCAGCCAATAGCGTGCCTGCCTGTGATCTCTTGGCCGTGAGCGAACGTGACGCTTGAGCGTCTCGACTACGGCTAAGCGATTGCTACGCAACGTGCGTACCCTTACGGTATTCCATACGTCAATAGCGTACAGTGTTCTTAGACCTCTTAAAGGGTTTTAAGTAAGATAAATATTCAGCTTTAACAAGTACTATTTATTATATATTTAAAAGACTGTGCAGCGCTATGTGCTGGTTCCCAAGGACACTGTCAGTGCCGGGGAGAAGGAGCTGGGAGGAGAGCATTGAACCGGCCTTAACTGTTGCTCGAGGAAGGAAAAACAGCAGGCGCACAGGGACGCTGCTGGGGGCCGTCGCTCGAGGAGAAAAACGAACAAAGAGAGACCGCTCACTGGACGGCTCGAGGAGGAGATTGCGCAGCAAGAAGGGAGACGGACCTGGACGGAGAGGAGAGAGGACGTGTGTGCAGAGGTGACAGGGCCAGTCAAAAGGAAGACAGAACGGAGATAAATAAAATAGAGAGAGAGACCGCGGATGAAAGGCTGCAGAGGAGGACAGGCTGGGACAGACTCTACGGAACGGAGATAAATAAAAGAGAGAGAGAGACCGCGGATGAAAGGCTGCAGAGGAGGACAGGCTGGGACAGTGAGTAATAAATATACATTACCTGAAAGCATACTGTATACAGCCAAGAAACCCTCTTTACACTACACAGATGAAAGTAGGAGGTTATTGACAGACGGTATGCTACAGATCGTCCAGTCCTTCATCCCACATATCTGCAGAGAAAAGGGACAAATAATTAATAACTTGTTCTCCCTCTCAATTACCTGTCATAAATAATATCTTTACATATAATGGAAGACAGAGAGGAATTGGTACTTTTAGATTAATATACCCCTCACCTCATTCCTAAATACAGAATTGGAGAGTTGGGGGAGAGTATAAATGAAACTGGAAGTCTGAACATACATTCAGCTTATATCTTGACGGATGAGATACCGGTAAGACTATTTATTGCGGTGACGGTATCCTATGAGGAGTGATATAAAGTTGTGGGTGATGTGAGCATCGGAGGATAGTCAACATCTATACCAGGAACTTTTTATCTGTCGCCAACTAGTTTTACCTTATAACTATAGGGAAGACTATACAGACAGCACCAGTATTAACTTATTAATTCAACATAAAATATGGAAGAATTATAATACCTTACTAGTAATAATCCTAGTACCTAGCAGGGAGGAGAAATTAATCTTCCTATTGACTGATGATCGTCAGGATAAATTATAGGTCGACATGGCTGAACTCCTAAATGGATTAATTATTCAAAGAGTCAACACGTCCTCTACTCTCCTGTATATATCTCATTAGAATAATAAAATTTATAACAGGTTGAAGGAAGAGCTAGCCTATTAACCACCATCCGTATGAGGAGTTATGTACTATAACACCATTCTCCTAATTGTGATCAATAACAATTATTAGTTAAAGAAACCAAGAAAATAGACTTAAATGTTACATAGAAAGAGGGAAGAAGATTGCCCATCGTGTATCCCCTTTCTTACAAGAGCCATAGACTAATCTGAGATACTGGTTATCACAAACAAGTTGGGTCGATGGTGGATCTACTGGTCTAACCACAGATGATTGAAGTGATCACTTATAATATTATTCATTAATAAAACTGCGCAGATGGTATTAAGGTAATATAATATTTTTTAGTCATAGTTGCAAATCCCGGGTCCATAGTCGTTTAGACTGTGGTTGGTAAACTTTTTGTTTTGCATGCATTCTCAAATGTCACGTATGGGTTATATACTTGAGTTATATGTACAAGAAGAATCATATTACTATTTGTGTCCATTTGAATGTTTACATAAGATATACTAAGTAATAAAATAAAGATACTTACCTATTATAGTTGGGACTGGGTATGCGAATATTCTTTGTTGGAGAGTCCTGAAAGATAAGGAGAAATAGAAGAAGACCCGTCAGAATCATTAATCCATCAGGTGATAGGTTCAATCTAAAATTATATCATTTATTAGATTATAATTGATCAACACCTTACAAAACCCCATCATAACAATATAAGGCTTTCCCAAGCAAGCCTGGGGTGAAAGCTTGGGTGGAGGCACCTGATGGATTAATGATTCTGTCCTCCTCTGCAGCCTTTCATCCGCGGTCTCTCTCTCTCTTTTATTTATCTCCGTTCCGTAGAGTCTGTCCCAGCCTGTCCTCCTCTGCAGCCTTTCATCCGCGGTCTCTCTCTCTCTTTTATTTATCTCCGTTCCGTAGAGTCTGTCCCAGCCTGTCCTCCTCTGCAGCCTTTCATCCGCGGTCTCTCTCTCTATTTTATTTATCTCCGTTCTGTCTCCCTTTTGACTGGCCCCGTCACCTCTGCACACACGTCCTCTCTCCTCTCCGTCCAGGTCCGTCTCCCTTCTTGCTGCGCAATCTCCTCCTCAAGCCGTCCGGTGAGCGGTCTCTCTTTGTTCGTTTTTCTCCTCGAGCGACGGCCCCCAGCAGCGTCCCTGTGCGCCTGCTGTTTTTCCTTCCTCGAGCAACAGTTAAGGCCGGTTCAATGCTCTCCTCCCAGCTCCTTCTCCCCGGCACTGACAGTGTCCTTGGGAACCAGCACATAGCGCTGCACAGTCTTTTAAATATATAATAAATAGTACTATATATATTATTGATACATTTCTCTATTATACACTAACATATCTATACTAAATATCACAACAGCCCTTTACTTACATAACTCCTATAGGGGGTTACATAACCTTACAGTACATTCTCTCCTTTTACACCCTCTTCACTCCACAAATGCATGCTGCGAATCCTGACTACTGATTTCTTCCTTAAACTGCCACCTCCAATATTTTGCAGAAGTTGCTCCCTACAGTACTGTACTGTATCTTTGGAATTCTCCAACTCTACAGTACTGTATATTAAACTTGATTGTAAAACAGGTTCTCAAGGCCCATTTCTTCATCACACCCAGCCATCTCTCATCCTACCCCTCTCTTCCATACTGACAGTCTATCCCTTTCTGTCTTTCTGCTCATTCCCTTTAGAATGTATGGGTTGCAGTTAAATGCCGGCTGTCGGGGTAACAGTGACAATGCCGATAGGCGTAATCCCTGCACTAAAGCTCTGTTCCCACTTGTGGGTGTCCACGACTCCCACAGAATGAGAATAGATCCTGTGGCGAGCGATTCAAGTCACCAAGTCTGCTGCGTGGTGAGAGCAGCAAGGCCGCAAGGAGACATGGAGCACTCGTCCCTCTGCCGGCGTTATGGCAGGAGGGATGCAGCTGTTGGTATATACTGTAGACAGCCGGTATCCCATCCGGTGGGATAGCGTATGTAGTCCAAATGTACAGTGGGGGTGATTCAGACCTGATGGCTGCTGTGCGTATTGCAATGCTCACGCACATTGCCAAACAACAACAGGCATTGGCAACTGTTCACAAGGTGATTGACAGGAAGTGGTCATTTGTGGGTGGAAACGGACCATTTACTGGGAGTGTCTGGAAAAATGCATTTGGACACAAATGTTTCTAGGGAGGGTGTTTGAAATCAGCTCCGTCCCCAATCAGCCTGTTCTCATTGCACAGTAGGAGTAAGTCCTGGGCTGCGCACAAACTGCACACATTGGATTTTCACAACTCAGCATACACATGCATTTGCACACTTGCATGGATGAATATCTGAATACAGCAGTACAAAATTATCAGCCCAGCAATCAGGTCTGATTTACCCCCAATGTACAGTATTATATGATCTTATGAGCATGGCCTTCTTACCTGGTGTGCTTTTCCTACTGTTACTTACAGTACACCATCATTTATAGTACTCCCTACAACACCACCTACAGTACTGTAACCCTCTGTTTTTGCCACACTGAAGCTTATTGAAATATCATGACCGCTAATGCACAAATGCACTACAGTATTTACCATGATTTGTGCTTGCACTGCAGTGTTTTATTCCTTTTTCTCATTTGTTTAGGACATGTTGAAACTAAACACTTGTACAGTACTTTAAATTCTGAATAAACAGCAATACAGTATAATACTGTACCTATACAGTATACAGTAGTAATTGTATAGTATTAGAATGCGAATAATATGTTTGTTTTTTCTTCAATACAGTGCCAATGATCTATGGGGACCCCAGACTGGGCCAAGACAAGGCTGCTGGCTCAGGCACCCAGCACCCTATAGCCCAGGCACCCAGCGCCCTGGCACCCAGCAGCATTACATTACAGCTAAACTATAGCAATGCTTACAGTACCTCTACAGTTATTTACTGTAGTGACAATACAGTACATTGTGAATATCCAGATTTTCTAATATAGAGTAGAGTACTGTATTACCAATACTAAACTGTACAGTATATTTGTGTTGAAACACTATACTTTTTTTCCCCATAGAGCAGCTGCTGGCCCTCCAGGCCCTGAGATTGGTGCTACATATATCATAGTGGACCAACTCTTCAATTATTTAATGCGTTTGATTTAATTTAAATTTGTTAATTAAAAATATTTGTTTAACTTCATTGTATATTTGTAATTTTTACTGCATGGGACAGTACAGTACCTTACTTACTATATGACAGAATCTCAGGTCATTTATAAGCTAAAGTAGGCATACTGTACACCAGTGGCGGATCCAGGGGGGGGCACTCGGGCCCGTGCCCCCCCTGTCATTTGCGGCCTCCGTCCCCCGTTCTCCCCCTGCGACCCCCCCGTTCTCCCCCGGCGCCGCACAGGGAGATGACGGGCGCCCGCTGAGATTGTGTTACCAGCGGGCGCCCGTCTCCCTGCACAGCGGCAGCCGGAGGCAGGAGCTCAGTACTGAGCTCCAGCTTCCGGCGCTGTCACTGTGCACTATGTGCGCATAGTGCTTACTGAGGAGCGGACGCCCAGGGAGGAGGAGGAGGACTGCAGCGGCGCGGGAACGGGGCTCGGTAAGTATGTTTTTTTTCTTCCTTAATGCAGCGGGGCATCTACTGGGTGCAAACTACGGGGGGACATTACTACTGGGGGGGCATCAACAAGGGGCATTACTACTGGGGGGGCATTACTACTGGGGGCATTATATCTGGGGGCATCAACTGGGGGCATCAGTACTGGGGGGTCATCTATTGGGGGCAGCTACTGGGGGACATTTTTACTGGGGGCCATTTACTGGGGGGCACCTACTGGGGGCATTACTACTGGGGGGTCATCTATTGGGGGCACCTAATGAGGGACATTTTTACTGGGGGCCATCTACTGGGGGCATTATTACTGGGGGACATCTACTGGGGGCATTATATCTGGGGGCATCACTACTGGGAGGTCATCTATTGGGGGCAGCTACTGGGGGACATTTTTACTGGGGGCATTATTACTGGGAGGCACCTACTGGGGGCATTATTATTGGGGGCACCTAATGAGGGACATTTTTACTGGGGGCATTATTACTGGGGGGCTTCTACTGGGGGCATTACTACTGGGGGGTCATCTATTGGGGGACATTTTTACTGGGGGCATTATTACTGGGGGGCATCTACTGGGGGTCATCTATCGGGGCAGCTACTGGGGGCATTATTACTGGGGGGCAGCTACTGGGGGCATTACTACTGGGGGGTCATCTATTGGGGCAAAGTCCTAGGGGGCATTACTACTGGGGGCAAACTACTGGAGGACATCATTACTGGGGGGCATCTACTGGGGGCAAACTACTGGGGGCCATTATTACTGGGGGCCAACTACAAAGGTGCTAACTACTGGGGGCATACTACAGGAGGGTATTACTACTGGCGGCTTAACTACAGGGGCATTACTACTTGGGGGCTAAACTACAGGGGGGGCAAACTACTGGGGGCATAACTACAGGGGCCAAACTACGGGGGGATAACTACAGGGGCCAAACTACTGGGGGCATTACTACTGGAGGCTAAACTATAAGGGGGGCATAACTACAGGGGCTAAACTACAATGGGGCAAACTACAGGGGGGCATTACTACTGGTGGCTAAACTAGTGGGGGCATTACCACTGGGAGGCTAAACTAAAGGGGGGGTAAACTACTGGGGTCATAACTGCAGGGGCATTACCACTGGGGGCATAATGACTGGGGGCATTACTACAGGCAACATTACTACTGGGGGCAATACGGGCATTGCATAAGGGGCACCACTACTATGGGGTCTATATAAGGGGCACTACCAGTACAGTGGACATTGCATAATGAGCGCTACAACTGTGGGCATTGTATAAGAAGCGCCACCTCACATGCACCGAAGCCGCACCCAAATGTACTTGCCCCTTCCATCGTGCCCCCCCCTATCATTTTCTTCTGGATCCGCCCCTGCTGTACACTATACAATTACTGTATCCTGCAGTTTGGAATGAAATTCTGGTAATGGATGAGAGCAAATGACAGTCATCCATTACCAGAATTTTATTCCAACCCTTAATTGAATTTACCCCATACAGTAGTAGTAATTTAGGCTGTTGGGAATACAAAAATTGGACACCACATCAGGTTTATTTTAAGAAACACCTTTTATTTACGGCAGAGGACGTGGGACAAAATCTGTAGGAAAAGGTAACAGTACAGTACAACAGAATGGAGAGCGGAAACAGACAACAGCCGCCTCTGGATGGACACAGCACAAGGCCCCGGATGGACACCGCACAAGGCCCCGGATGGACACAGCACAATGGACTCGGCCGCTTGGGGATAGAAACACTTTATGTACAGCAGAGGATGTGGGACAAAATCAAAAGGAACATGTAACATCACTAGTGATGAGCAGGTTTGGATCCTCGGGATCCGAACCCGCCCCAACTTCACCTTTTTTTGCACAGGTCCGAGTAACTCGGATCCTCCCGCCTTGCTCGGTTAACCCGAGCGCGCCCGAGCGTCATCATCCCGCTATTTTTCACTCGTGCATTGGAGATGATCGTGAGAGGACGTGGCTGGCGTCCTCTCAGTTTCTATGTTCAGTGGGCTGCAAATATCTGTGCTCAGTGTGCTGCAAATATCTGCGCTCAGTGTGCTGCAAATATCTGTGCTCAGTGTGCTGCAAGTGCAAATATCTACGTTCTCTGCCTGAAAAACGCTCCATATCTGTGCTCAGTGTGCTGCAAATATCTGTGCTCAGTGTGCTAATTGCTTTATTGTGGGGACTGGGGACCAGCAGTATTATATAGTAGGAGGACAGTGCAGAGTTTTGCTGACCAGTGACCACCAGTATTATACGTTCTCTGCCTGAAAAACGCTCCATATCTGTGCTGCATTGTAGTATATAGTAGGAGAACAGTGCAGAATTTTGCTGACCACCAGTATAACTATTTATATAGCAGTACGGTACAGTAGTCCACTGCTCTACCTACCTCTGTGTCATCAAATATACTATCCATCCATACGCATTTCAGTTTTGCACAGTTTGCTGACCACCAGTATATAATATATAGCAGTACGGTACAGTGGCCACTGCTCTACCTACCTCTGTGTCGTCAAGTATACTATCCATCCATACCTGTGGTGCATTTCAGTTTTGCACAGTTTGCTGACCAACAGTATATAATATATAGCAGTACGGTACAGAAGGCCACTGCTCTACCTACCTCTGTGTCGTCAAGTATACTATCCATCCATACCTGTGGTGCATTTCAGTTTTGCACAGTTTGCTGACCACCAGTATATAATATATAGCAGTACGGTACAGTAGGCCACTGCTCTACCTACCTCTGTGTCGTCAAGTATACTATCCATCCATACCTGTGGTGCATTTCAGTTTTGCACAGTTTGCTGACCACCAGTATATAATATATAGCAGTACGGTACAGTAGGCCACTGCTCTACCTACCTCTGTGTCGTCAAGTATACTATCCATCCATACCTGTGGTGCATTTCAGTTTTGCACAGTTTGCTGACCACCAGTATATAATATATAGCAGTACGGTACAGAAGGCCACTGCTCTACCTACCTCTGTGTCGTCAAGTATACTATCCATCCATACCTGTGGTGCATTTCAGTTTTGCACAGTTTGCTGACCACCAGTATATAATATATAGCAGTACGGTACAGTAGGCCACTGCTCTACCTACCTCTGTGTCGTCAAGTATACTATCCATCCATACCTGTGGTGCATTTCAGTTTTGCACAGTTTGCTGACCACCAGTATATAATATATAGCAGTACGGTACAGTAGGCCACTGCTCTACCTACCTCTGTGTCGTCAAGTATACTATCCATCCATACCTGTGGTGCATTTCAGTTGTACGCATTATATATAGTAGTAGGCCATTGCTATTGATATATTACTGGCATATAATTCCACACATTAAAAAATGGAGAACAAAAAATGTGGAGGGTAAAATAGGGAAAGATCAAGATCCACTTCCACCTCGTGCTGAAGCTGCTGCCACTAGTCATGGCCAAGACGATGAAATGCCATCAACATCGTCTGCAAAGGCCGATGCCCAATGTCATAGTAGAGAGCATGTAAAATCCCAAAAAATAAAGCTCAGTAAAATGACCCAAAAATCTAAATCAAAATCGTCTGAGGAGAAGCGTAAACTTGCCAATGTGCCATTTACGACAAAGTGGAAAGGAACGACTGAGGGCCTGTCCTATGTTCATGGCTAGTGGTTCAGCTTCACATGAGGATGGAAGCACTCATCCTCCTGCTAAAAAACTTAAGAGTTAAGATGGCAAATGCACAGCAAAGAACTGTGCGTACTTCTAAATAAAAAATCCCCAAGGAGAGTCCAATTGTGTCGGTTGCGATGCCTGACCTTCCCAACACTGGACGGGAAGAGGTTGCGCCTTCCACCATTTGAACGCCCCCTGCAAGTGCTGGAAGGAGCACCCGCAGTCCAGTTCCTGATAGTCAAATTGAAGATGTGACTGTTGAAGTACACCAGGATGAGGATATGGGTGTTGCTGGCGCTGGGGAGGAAATTGGCAAGGAGGATTCTGATGGTGAGGTGGTTTGTTTAAGTCAGGCACCCGGGGAGACACCTGTTGTCCGTGGGACGAATATGGCCATTGACATGCCTGGTCAAAATACAAAAAAAAATCACCTCTTCGGTGTGAAATTATTTCAACAGAAATGCGGACAACTGGTGTCAAGCCGTGTGTTGCCTTTGTCAAGCTGTAATAAGTAGGGGTAAGGATGTTATCCACCTAGGAACATCCTCCCTTATACGTCACCTGGAGCTCATTCATCAGAAGTCATTGACAAGTTCAAAAACTTTGGGTGACGGTGGAAGCAGTCCACTGCCAACTAAATCCCTTCCTCTTGTAACCAAGCTCCTGCAAACCACACCACCAACTCCCTCAGTGTCAATTTATCCCTTAGACAGGAAAAGCCAATAGTCCTGCAGGCCATGTCACTGTCAAGTCTGACGAGTCCTCTCCTGCCTGGGATTCCTCCGATGCATCCTTGAGTGTAACGCCTACTGCTGCTGGCGCTGCTGTTGTTGCTGCTGGGAGTCGATCATCATCCCAGAGGGGAAGTCGGAAGACCACTTGTACTACTTCCAGTAAGCAATTGACTGTTCAACAGTCCTTTGCGAGGAAGATGAAATACCACAGCAGTCATCCTGCTGCAAAGCGGATAACTCAGGCCTTGGCAGCCTGGGTGGTGAGAAACGTGTTTCCGGTATCCACCGTTAATTCACAGGGAACTAGAGAATTGATTGAGATACTGTGTCCCCGGTACCAAATACCATCTAGGTTCCATTTCTCTAGGCAGGCGATACCGAAAATGTACACAGACCTCAGAAAAAGAGTCACCAGTGTCCTAAAAAATGCAGTTGTACCCAATGTCCACTTAACCATGGACATGTGGACAAGTGGAGCAGGGCAGACTCAGGACTATATGACTGTGACAGCCCACTGGGTAGATGTATTGCCTCCCGCAGCAAGAACAGCAGCGGCGGCACCAGTAGCAGCATCTCGCAAACGCCAACTCATTCCTAGGCAGGCTACGCTGTGTATCACTGCTTTCCATAAAAGGCACACAGCTGACAACCTCTTACGGAAACTGAGGAACATCATCGCAGAATGGCTTACCCCAATTGGACTCTCCTGGGGATTTGTAACATCGGACAACGCCACCAATATTGTGCGTGCATTACATCTGGGCAAATTCCAGCACGTCCCATGTTTTGCACATACATTGAATTTGGTGGTGCAGAATTATTTAAAAAACGACAGGGGCGTGCAAGAGATGCTGTCGGTGGCCCGAAGAATTGCGGGCCACTTTCGGCATTCAGCCACCGCGTGACGAAGACTGGAGCACCAGCAAACACTCCTGAACCTGCCCTGCCATCATCTGAAGCAAGAGATAGTAACGAGTTGGAATTCAACCCTCTATATGCTTCAGAGGATGGAGGAGCAGCAAAAGGCCATTCAAGCCTATACAGCTACCTACGATATAGGCAAAGGAGGGGGAATGCACCTGACTCAAGCGCAGTGGGGAATGATTTAAAAGTTGTGCAAGGTTCTGCAACCCTTTGAACTTGCCACACGTGAAGTCAGTTCAGACACTGCCAGCCAGGTCATTCCCCTCATCAGGCTTTTGCAGAAGAATCTGGAGAGATTGAAGGAGGAGCTAAAACAGAGCTATTCCGCTAGGCATGTGGGACTTGTGGATGGAGCCCTTAATTCGCTTAACCAGGATTCATGGGTGGTCAATCTGTTGAAATCAGTGCACTACATTTTGGCCACCGTGCTCGATCCTAGATTTAAAACCTACGTTGTATCTCTCTTTCCGGCAGACACAAGTCTGCAGAGGTGCAAAGACCTGCTGGTGAGAAAACTGTCAAGTCAAGCGGAACGTGACCCGTCAACAGCTCCTCCTTCACATTCTCCCGCAACTGGGGCTGCGAGAAAAAGGCTAAGAATTCTGAGCCCACCCGCTGGTGGTGATGCAGGGCAGTCTGGAGCGAGTGCTGACATCTGGTCCGGACTGAAGGACCTGCCAACGATTACTGACATGTCGTCTACTGTCAGTGCATATGATTATGTCACCATTGAAAGAATGGTGGAGGATTATATGAGTGACCGCATCCAAGTAGGCACGTCAGACAGTCCGTACGTATACTGGCAGGAAAAAGAGGCAATTTGGAGGCCCTTGCACAAACTGGCTTTATTTTACCTAATTTGACCCCCTCCAGTGTGTACTCCGAAAGAGTGTTTAGTGCAGCCGCTCCCCTTGTCAGCAATCGGCGTACGAGGTTACTTCCATAAAATGTGGAGAAGATGATGTTCATCAAAATGAACTATAATCAATTCCTCCATAGAGACATTCACCAGCAATTGCCTCCAGAAAGTACACATGGACCTGAGATGGTGGATTCCAGTGGGGACGAATTAATAATCTGTGAGGAGGGGGGATGTACACAGTGAAAGGGGTGAGGAATCTGACGATGAGGAGGAGGTGGACATCTTGCCTCTGTAGAGCCAGTTTGTGCAAGGAGAGATTGATTGCTTCTTTTTTGGTGGGGGCTCAAACCAACCATTCATTTCAGTCACAGTTGTGTGGCAGACCCTGTCGCTGAAATGATGGGTTTGTTAAAGTGTGCATGTCCTGTTTATAAAACATAAGGGTGGTTGGGAGGGCCCAAGGACAATTCCATCTTGCACCTCTTTTTTTCTTTCATTTTTCTTTGCATCATGTGCTGTTTGGGGACTATTTTTTGAAGTGCCATCCTGCCTGACACTGCAGTGCCACTCCTAGATGCGCCAGGTGTTTGTGTCGGCCACTTGGGTCGCTTAGCTTAGTCACACAGCTACCTCATTGCGCCTCTTTTTTTCTTTGCATCATGTGCTGTTTGGGGACAATTTTTTAATCTGCCATCCTGTCTGCTACCGCAGTGCCACTCCTAGGTGGGCCAGGTGTTTGTGTCGGCCACTAGGGTCGCTTATCTTAGTTATCCAGCGACCTCGGTACAATATTATTTTTAGTCCTAAAATTTGCGAGGTGTGAGGTGTTCAGAATAGACTGGAAATGAGTGTAAATTCTGGTTATTGAGGTTAATAATACTATGGGATCAAAATGACCCCCAAATTCTATGATTTAAGCTGTTTTTGAGGTTTTTTTTGTAAAAAAACACCCGAATCCAAAACACACCCGAATCCGACAAAAACTTTTCAGGGAGGTTTTGCCAAAACGCGGCCGAATCCAAAACACGGTCGCGGAACTGAATCCAAAACCCGAAAAATTTCCGGTGCACATCACTAAACATCACACATATTGTAATAAAAAAGCCAACATCACACATACTGTACAGTACACCAGAACGGAGAGTGGAAACAGCCTCTGGATGGACACAGCACATGGCCCCGAATGGACACAGCACAAGGCTCCAGATGGACACAATACAATGGACTCGTCCACTTGGTAATAGAAACACTTTATTTACAGCAGAGGACGTGGGACAAAATCAGTAGGAACATGTAACATCACACATATTGTAATAAGAAAGCCAACATCACACATACTGTACGGTACTTTAATAAAACGGTAACGTCACAAATACAGTAACAATATCAACTTTAACATTTTACATTTTTTGGGGGGTAATGCATTTTTTGTTTGTTTTGTTTTTTTGCATTATTTTTTATTTTTGTATTTGGAATTTGGAACACTGGCGTATACGGACACCAGAACGGAAAATGGAAACAAACAGCAGCCCCTGGATGGACACAGCACAAGGCCCCGGATGGACACAGCACAATGGACTCGGCCGTTACTGGACAGATACAGCAACACAAAAAATCAGCTCATTCCAGGTGACAGGGGAATAAAAGGGGCAACTTGTACCAGACCATTACATTACGAGGGCCAGACACTCCCATCAGGAATGTGGTGAGCCAAGTTCTATGCACTCCCCTTGTTTAAATAACTGTGCTGCTCCGAGTGGATTCAGCATGGTGCATGCAGCCCCAGAAAATGTACTATATAGTACAATACCTGTAGGTCATTCTCTGTATACTGTACAGTGACACAATTCTTTAACTCCAGCTGTGTCAAAATTATGTGCTGAAGATACCTGTAGGAAGATCAGTGGGTAATGATCTTGTTTCTTCAACCTGAATCTTCCAAGGCATTCTGCTCTGCATTCTCAGCACAGCATTTATGGTATCCCGTATCATCTTCTTTTCTGGTTCACCAATACTCACGCGCCATTCACACCTTGCCATGATGTCATTTACCAGAATGTTGGGAAGCAAAATTTCTGCTGCGGGGTACACTGGGCTCCACAAGTCTGGACAATGGGGTGTAGAGTAGGATCTTGAGCCGAGGCACCAACAGGCTCAAAGCTTTGACTGTTCCCAGAATGCACAGCGCCGCCTCCTATACCACCCCGCCTCCCAGCACAGGAGGTCAGTTTGTCAGTTGGTGCTGCAGTAAGCAGGCACTTAACAGAGGGGCTCCTCCAAGCAGCCCTGAGTAAAAGCTTTTTATGACGTAAAAAGTGAAGACTTCAAGGGCAGCAGCGGTGGTAAATGTCTTGTGACATTCACTGCTGCAGCTCCAGCTCTCCCAAGCGGCGCTGTACACTCCCGAGCCCTGGTTGCCGGGTACCTACAGCGGAGGCTCCGGTTTTCTTCATGTTAGACACACACGGCTGGGGCTCTCCAGGATTGCGTGGCCGTGCTTCGGGAGGTGGTAAGTGGGTCCCGCTCGCGGTCTTTTTTGCGATCCGGCGTGGTCAGTGGGAGGTGGTCCACACGCGCTAGCGGTGGACACTGTGGATACAGGCGATCCCACTAGATCACCAGGGCATGGGCGCAGGTCAGGTTTTCTCTTAAAACCGATTTTAATATCGCCCACAGTACCCGGTGGTTTTGCCAGCAAGGGGCATAAGGCTTAAGGCCCGTACACACTGGTCGATGTATCGGCCGTTCTCTTGAACGGCCGATACATCGCGGGACCGTCGGCCAGTGTGTACGGGCGATACGTCTGTGAACTCCGTCGTTCACAGACGTATCGCGTCGGCCGCGCAGCACAGCCGACAGCCAATATATCTAACGATATATTGGCCCGTCGCTGTGTGTGTACGGGGCGGTCGTCCGACCGCCCGTACACATGCTGCGGCGGCCGGCGGTGATTGACAGGTGAACTGGGCGGGCGCGAGCGCCCGCCCAGTTCATGACGTCAGTCCCCCGACGGATCGACGGATGTGTGTATGCACAGCACACTGCCCGATCCGTACATAGATATATCTGCAGATCAATTGATCTGCAGATATATCTAATAGTGTGTACCCACCTTTAGACCTGAAGCCCCTCCCCCAGCCCCAGGGCACCATTTCTAGCAAGTGTTCCTGCCCTGGACCTGCATCTCTGTCTTTTCCTCACTCCCTGTCAGTGTCTGCGGCGCCATTACTCCTCAGCTCACTGTTCCTGGGACTGCTTGGGCAAATCCTCCTATGTAAAGCCGCCGCGTTGTGCCTTTACATGACACTTAAGTATTGTACCTGCCTTTTTAGTCAGTGTTAGTAAGAAAGAGTGCATTTAGTCAGGGGTTTATAGTACAATTACCCTGCGATATACATCCAGTTTCTTACTGTGTAATGTTATATCTATTGACTATATAGCTGCGTAAGCTAGTCCAGTGCAGTATTATTGTCTGTAATAACCTCTGCATTGTACAAACTGTGACTATTTGCATGTGCATTGATAGCTGAGTGGTGTCCATCTCGTGTCTTTCACTCAACTTGCTATCCCTATATTCTATAACCTGAGGGGGCTTGGTGCGTCGGGTGTTATTTAATATAGGATTTTCACAAAGATATACTGTATTACGTATTTTTCTCTGAGATTTAGTCACCATATCTCTCCTTTATCTCTGCTGGTGCTGACTACACTGCGCAGGGGTTTGGGTAAGAGATATTGTGCTGCTGCCAGGTGTACTGTGTTACCTCATACTGCAAGTTATATCATGTCTGCTTCTGAGGGTAACGGTTCTGGGGCAGAACACACTGCTGGTGTTGCTGAAGCCACAGGCACATATGGGGAGAATATAGCAGCTGTGGGTTCTGGTTCTGGGGGCTCCTTGCCCCCCAGTGGGACTGTGGCAACGGAGGCACATACTGACCCTCCGTGGGCCACTTTTCCCACGCTTCTGCATACGCTAGTTCATAAACTAACACCCCCTATGGGACCCCCAATGCCGGTACAACCGTATGTGGTCTCTGTAGCTAACCCGCCGTGGGCGGACGATTTATCTGCTCAATTAAAGAAGTTGAACCAGTCCCTGACTACTAAAAAGTCTGACCATCGCTCGCCTAAGTCCAAGAGGTCCTCTAAGCGAGCGCTCGTCTCCCTACAATCCACTGCTGTCACTGACACCTCGTCTGATGAAGACAGCACATACACTGACCCCACAGGTTCTGACTCAGATACGGCTGATGGGGAGGGTAGTTTACATGTGGATGTTCCTGATCTTTTGGAGGCTATTAAATTAATTCTGCAGATTGCGGATGATCCTGAGCCCTCCGTTCCTCCTAAGAAACCAGATAGGTTCAAGTGTCAGAAGGTGATTAAACAAGTTTTACCTCACTTAGTGGATATACGTCAGGAACCCTGGCAAAGCCCGGGTACGAAGTTTGTGCCTCAAAAGTAGATACTGGCTCGCTATCCCCTCACGCCAGAGCTGTCTAAGAATTAGGAAACTACTCCTCCAGTAGACTCACATGTGGCTAGGATGGTGGTTTCCTCAGCTCTGTCACTACCATCACGTCTCTAAAAGAGCCTACGGATAAATGTGTTGAGGGTTGTCTAAAAGCAATTTACACCCTCACGGGTGCTGCACAAAGGCCCACTATTGCAGCTACATGGGCGGCAGAGGCTATTGAAGCATGGGCCTTGGAGTTAGAAGCTGAAATCTCTTCTGACCATGCTAGACAATGCTTGTCATATATTGTCACATCTTCTCTCTATATTAAAGAGGCGGCTTCTGATGCCGGTATCCTAGCATCCAAGGCCTCTACTACGTCAGTCCTGGCTCGCAGGATATTGTGGCTGAGATCCTGGTCTGTTTGGGGAGGACTTAAATAAGATAGTGGCTGACTTGGCTACTGCCTAAACTGCCTGTCTGCCTAATACAGCTCCTTCTGTGTCGAAGGCCAAAGGCATGTCCTTTCACCCCTTTCGTCCTTCAGGTAAAGCAAAAGATCAGGCGTACCATAAGCAGGCCCGTACTTCCAAACCTGGTAAGCTGAAGCCCAAAAGAGCCTGGGCTGCCCGTCAGCCAGCAGCCAAGACCGATAAGCCTGCTGCATGACGGGGTGGGCCTCCCCCTGGGGGATCCCAGGGTGGGGGGGCCAGCTTCTAGGGTATACCCAGGAATGGTTGAAGACCACTTCAGATGCCTGGGTATGGGAAGTCGTCACTCGAGGTTACGCCATAGCCTTCAAAAACTGAACCCCTCATCGATTTTGCCAGACAGACGTCCCGTCGGACCAGACAAAGGCAAACACTCTCTTTATTCGGTGGTACAGACCCTCCTGGATACAGGAGTCGTAGTACAGGTGCCTCTTGCGCAGAGGGTCCGGGGGTACTATTCTCCACTGTTTCTAGTCCCGAAACCGAATGGGTCCTCCCGGCCCATCCTCAACCTCAAGGCACTGAACAAGTTTGTGAAGGTTTCCAAGTTCCGTATGGAAACCCTTCGCTCTATAGTTCTGGCCTTGGAACCTGGGGACTACATGGTCTCCAGGACATACAGGATGCTTACCTGCATATTCCTATAGCAGTGTCACATCAACAATACCTGAGGTTCGCTATTGGCAACCTCCATTACCAGTTTCGGGCGTTACCTTTTGGTTTAACAACGGCTCCGCGAGTCTTCACCAAAGTTATGGCGGTGATGACGGTGGTACTCCGCCGTCAAGGGGTCAGGATACTGCCGTATCTGGACGACTTGTTAATCCTGTCAAATTCCCCAGATCTTCTCCTGCGTCATTTGGATATGACTGTCCAGTTTCTACAAGCCCACGGGTGGCTCATCAACTGGAAGAAATCCTCCCTGGTCCCTGCTCAGAGCATGGTGCATCTGGGAGCGCTGTTGGACACTCACAACCAGAGGTTGTTCTTGTCTCAGGAGAAAGTCCTGAAACTTCAGGACAGGATTTGTTGCTTCCTTTCTCGTCCGCAAGTGTCGATACATTCGGCAATGCAGGTGCTGGGCCTCATGGTATCAGCATTCGACATGGAGTATGCTCAATTCCATTCTCGCCCCCTCCAGAAGCTGACTCTAGCCAAGTGGGACGGCCTGCCTCACCGGATCAGGTCTCAAATGATCTCTTTGACTCCGGAGGTCCGTCTGTCGCTGCTCTGGTGGCTCCAGGACCGATAATTGTGCAGACGCCGTCCCTTCTGGATATCCAACTGGGTCCTGTTGACGACAGATGCCAGTCTAAGAGGTTGGGGCGCGGTGCTGGAGCAGCACTCCTTGCAGGGTCGGTGGACCAAGGAGGAATCTCTCCTCTCGATCAACATTCTGGAATTGCGGGCGGTCTACAATGCGTTGAACCTAGCCCAGCATTTTATTCAGAACCATCCTGTTCAAGTAGTCGGACAACGCCACCACAGTGGCTTACATAAATCATCAAGGCAGCACTCGAAGCCGTTTGGCAATGAAGGAAGCCTCACGGATTCTACGTTGGGCAGAACGCAATCTACCGGCAATATTCATTCCGGTAGTCCTGAATTGGTAAGCGGACTCTCTCAGTCGTCAGGACGTGCATGCCGGCGAGTGGGGCCTCCATCCCGAAGTGTTTCAACTCCTCGTGGAAAGGTGGGGTCTTCCAGATGTGAATCTGATGGCGTCTCGACACAATCACAAGGTTCCGGTCTTCGGAGCAAGGACAAGGGATCCTCAAGCAGCATTCATGGATGCGCTGGCAATGCCGTGGAGGTTTCGGCTGCCGTACGTCTTCCCTCCAGTGTCACTCCTGCCCAGGGTAATTCGGAAGTTCAAGCAAGAAAAAGGAAATCTGCTTCTCATAGCTCTGGCGTGGCCCAGACGGCACTGGTTCTCTGTAGAGATGAGCGGGTTCGGTTCCTCGGAATCCGAACCCCCCCGAACTTCAGCCTTTTTACACGGGTCCGAGGCAGACTCGGATCTTCCCGCCTTGCTCGGTTAACCCGAGCGCGCCCGAACGTCATCATCCCGCTGTCGGATTCTCGCGAGGCTCGGATTCTATCGCGAGACTCGGATTCTATATAAGGAGCCGCGCGTCGCCGCCATTTTCACACGTGCATTGAGATTGATAGGGAGAGGACGTGGCTGGCGTCCTCTCCGTTAGAATAGATAGAGACACTTGAGTTGATTTACTACTAACTTAGTAATTTTGGGGAGCATTAGGAGTACTCAGAGTGCAGAGTTTTGCTGATAGTTACTAGTGACCACCACCAGTTTTATTTATTATTTAATATAATCCGTTCTCTGCCTGAAAAAAACGATACACAGTCACATACCATATCTGTGCTCAGCCTCAGTGTGCTGCATGATAATATCATCTATGTATATCTGACTGTGCTGAGTGCTCACTGCTCACACAGCTGAATTGTGGGGGAGACTGGGGTGCAGTTATAGCAGGAGTACAGTGCACACTTTTGCTGCCAGTGTGACTGACCAGTGACCACCAGTATATTGTCTGCCTGAAAAAGTTAAACACTCCTGTGGTGTTTTTTTTTTTTATTCTATAAACGCATTCTGCTGACAGTGTCCAGCAGGTCCGTCATTCATTATATTATATAAATATTTACCTGCAGTAGTGTTATATTTTTTTTGTTCATCTCTATCATCTTTATCATCTCTATATTAGCAGACGCAGTACGGTAGTCCACGGCTGTGGCTACCTCTGTGTCGTCAGTGCTCGTCCATAATTGTATACCTACCTGTGGTGGGGTTTTTTTTTCTATCTTCTTCATACTAGTAGTTTAGGAGTCTGCTGACAGTGTCCAGCAGGTCCGTCATTATATTATATATACCTGCAGTAGTGATATATATATATTTTTTATATCATTATCATCTCTATACTAGCAGACGCAGTACGGTAGTCCACGGCTGTGGCTACCTCTGTGTCGTCAGTGCTCGTCCATAATTGTATACCTACCTGTCGTGGGGGTTTTTTTTTCTATCTTCTTCATACTAGTAGTTTAGGAGTCTGCTGACAGTGTCCAGCAGGTCCGTCATTATATTATATATACCTGCAGTAGTGATATATATATATTTTTTATATCATTATCATCTCTATACTAGCAGACGCAGTACGGTAATCCACGGCTGTAGCTACCTCTGTGTCGTCAGTGATCGTCCATAATTGTATACCTACCTGTGGTGGGGGTTTTTTTTCTATCTTTTTCATACTAGTAGTAGGAGTCTGCTGACAGTGTCCAGCAGGTCCGTCATTATATTATATATACCTGCAGTAGTGATATATATATATTTTTTATATCATTATCATCTCTATACTAGCAGACGCAGTATGGTAGTCCACGGCTGTAGCTACCTCTGTGTCGTCAGTGCTCGTCCATAATTGTATACCTACCTGTGGTGGGGTTTTTTTTTCTATCTTCTTCATACTAGTAGTTTAGGAGTCTGCTGACAGTGTCCAGCAGGTCCGTCATTATATTATATATACCTGCAGTAGTGATATATATATTTTTTTTATATCATTATCATCTCTATACTAGCAGACGCAGTACGGTAGTCCACGGCTGTAGCTACCTCTGTGTCGTCAGTCACTCGTCATCCATAAGTATACTAGTATCCATCCATCTCCATTGTTTACCTGAGGTGCCTTTTAGTTGTGCCTATTAAAATATGGAGAACAAAAATGTTGAGGTTCCAAAAATAGGGAAAGATCAAGATCCACTTCCACCTCGTGCTGAAGCTGCTGCCACTAGTCATGGCCGAGACGATGAAATTCCATCAACGTCGTCTGCCAAGGCCGATGCCCAATGTCATAGTACAGAGCATGTAAAATCCAAAACACAAAATATCAGTAAAAAAAGGACTCAAAAATCTAAAATAAAATCGTCGTCGGAGAAGCGTAAACTTGCCAATATGCCATTTACCACACGGAGTGGCAAGGAACGGCTGAGGCCCTGACCTATGTTCATGGCTAGTGGTTCAGCTTCACATGAGGATGGAAGCACTCAGCCTCTCGCTAGAAAAATGAAAAGACTTAAGCTGGCAAAAGCACAGCAAAGAACTGTGCGTTCTTCGAAATCACAAATCCACAAGGAGAGTCCAATTGTGTCGGTTGCGATGCCTGACCTTCCCAACACTGGACGTGAAGAGCATGCGCCTTCCACCATTTGCACGTCCCCTGCAAGTGCTGGAAGGAGCACGCGCAGTCCAGTTCCTGATAGTCAGATTGAAGATGTCAGTGTTGAAGTACACCAGGATGAGGAGGATATGGGTGTTGTTGGCGCTGGGGAGGAAATTGACAAGGAGGATTCTGATGGTGAGGTGGTTTGTTTAAATCAGGCACCCCGGGAGACACCTGTTGTCCGTGGGAGGAATATGGCCATTGACATGCCTGGTGAAAATACCAAAAAAATCAGCTCTTCGGTGTGGAAGTATTTCAACAGAAATGCGGACAACAGGTGTCAAGCCCTGTGTTGCCTTTGTCAAGCTGTAATAAGTAGGGGTAAGGACGTTAACCACCTCGGATCATCCTCCCTTATACGTCACCTGCAGCGCATTCATCATAAGTCAGTGACAAGTTCAAAAACTTTGGGCGACAGCGGAAGCAGTCCACTGACCAGTAAATCCCTTCCTCTTGTAACCAAGCTCACGCAAACCACCCCACCAACTCCCTCAGTGTCAATTTCCTCCTTCCCCAGGAATGCCAATAGTCCTGAAGGCCATGTCACTGGCAATTCTGACGAGTCCTCTCCTGCCTGGGATTCCTCCGATGCATCCTTGAGTGTAACGCCTACTGCTGCTGGCGCTGCTGTTGTTGCTGCTGGGAGTCGATGGTCATCCCAGAGGGGAAGTCGTAAGACCACTTTTACTACTTCCACCAAGCAATTGACTGTCCAACAGTCCTTTGCGAGGAAGATGAAATATCACAGCAGTCATCCTGCTGCAAAGCGGATAACTGAGGCCTTGGCATCCTGGGCGGTGAGAAACGTGGTTCCGGTATCCATCATTACTGCAGAGCCAACTATATACTTGTTTGAGGTACTGTGTCTCCGGTACCAAATACCATCTAGGTTCCATTTCTCTAGGCTGGCGATACCGAAAATGTACACAGACCTCAGAAAAAGACTCACCAGTGTCCTAAAAAATGCAGTTGTACCCAATGTCCACTTAACCACGGACATGTGGACAAGTGGAGCAGGGCAGACTCAGGACTATATGACTGTGACAGCCCACTGGGTAGATGTATTGACTCCCGCTGCAAGAACAGCAGCGGTGGCACCAGTAGCAGCATCTCGCAAACGCCAACTCTTTCCTAGACAGGCTACGCTTTGTATCACCGCTTTCCAGAATACGCACACAGCTGAAAACCTCTTACGGCAACTGAGGAAGATCATCGCAGAATGGCTTACCCCAATTGGACTCTCCTGTGGATTTGTGGCATCGGACAACGCCAGCAATATTGTGTGTGCATTAAATCTGGGCAAATTCCAGCACGTCCCATGTTTTGCACATACCTTGAATTTGGTGGTGCAGAATTATTTAAAAAACGACAGGGGCGTGCAAGAGATGCTGTCGGTGGCCAGAAGAATTGCGGGACACTTTCGGCGTACAGGCACCACGTACAGAAGACTGGAGCAACACCAAAAACGCCTGAACCTGCCCTGCCATCATCTGAAGCAAGAAGTGGTAACGAGGTGGAATTCAACCCTCTATATGCTTCAGAGGTTGGAGGAGCAGCAAAAGGCCATTCAAGCCTATACAACTTACCACCAGGGACGTGCAGTCAGGGGAGGCAGGGGAGGCAGTGCCTCCCCTGTCATTATGATTAAAATAATAAAAAGAAGATATTTATAACAGAGTCTGTTATAAATATCTTTTTTCATTATTTTAATAATCCCCCCCCTGTGGCTGCTTGTGAGGGTGGGAGGCAGCGGGAGAGGTGCCTCCCGCTGCTAACATTAAAACTCCGGGCAGCGGGGGGCTGGCAGGGGGCGGGGCGCAGCAATGGGCTGTGAAAGCCCATTGAAAATTAATGGGGAAGCGGCACCTATACTGGTGCCGCAATGACAGGGGCGTGCGATGAATGCACGCCCCTGTCAGTGCCCCAGATGTGATTGGCCCAGCGGATCCAGTGCTGGATCCGCTGTCCAATCACCCCCTTCCCGGCTGCAGCAGGCGCCGTGGCCTGTGTGGGCGCCCGCTGCAGCCAGCGACGCTACTATGGAAGAGACGTCATGAGTCATGACGTCTCTCCCATAGTACAGCAGAGACGAGCCGGCGGACGGTGACGGAGGACGGCGCTGCAGGAGCGGTAAGTATGTATGTGTGTGTGTGTTTTTTTTTTTTTTAAATGTGTTTGTGTTTGGGGGCAGCAACAGGGGCACCGCAATTGGGGGGGGGCAGCAACAGGGGCACCGCAATTGGGGGGAACAGCAACAGGGGCACCGCAACTGGGGGGCACAGCAACAGGGCCACCGCAACTGGGGGGCACAGCAACAGGGGCACCACAACTGGGGGCACAGCAAAAGCGCAACTGGGGGGCACAGCAACAGGGGCACTACAACTGGGGTGCACAGCAACAGGGGCACCGCAACTGGGGGGCACAGCAAAACCGCAACTGGGGGGCACAGCAACAGGGGCACCGCAACTGGGGGGCACAGCAACAGGGGCACAGCAACTGGGGGGCACAACAACAAGGGGCACAGCAACAGGGGCACAGCAACGGGCACAGCAACAGGGGCGCCACAACTGGGGGGCACAGCAACAGGGGCACCGCAACTGGGGGGCACAGCAACAGGGGCACCGCAACTGGGGGGCACAGCAACAGGGGCACAGCAACTGGGGGACACAACAACAAGGGGCACAGCAACAGGGGCACAGCAACGGGCACAGCAACAGGGGCACCTCAACTGGGGGGCACAGCAAAACCGCAACTGGGGGGCACAGCAACAGGGGCACCGCAACTGGGGGGCACAGCAACTGGGGGGCTCAACTACAAGGGGCACGGCAACTGGGGGGCACAACTACAAGGGGCACAGCAACTGGGGGCACAATTACAGGGGTCACAACTACTAGGGGCACAGCGACTGGGGGCACAGCTATTGGGGGCAAAGCTACAAGGGCACAGCGACTGGGGTCACAACTACTGGGGGCACAGCTACAGGGGCCACAGCGACTGGGGGCAAAGCTACAGGGGGCACTGCTACAAGGGGCACAGCTACAACGGGCACTGCTACAGGGGTCACAACTACTGGGGGCACAGCCACAAGGGGCAAAGCTACAGGGGGCACAGCTACAAGGGGCACAGCAACTGGGGGCATAACTACAGGGGTCACAACTACTCGGGGCACTGCTACTGGGGGCACTGCTGCAGGGGGCAAAGCTACTAGGGGTACAGCTACTAGGCTCACAACTATTGGGGGAGCCTGCTCCATCCTCCCAGTTAGCAGCAGCACACTCCCCTGTCTGTGCTAATGTCCTCCCGCGTCAGCGAGTGTATAATATTCATTAATTTCTCTCTCTCCTCCTGTGGATTACTTTGTTTGTAAGTATAATTTTCATTTTTACAAGTACCGGCCCTAATGGATTCTACTGGACAAGTGGACGTGACCGGCGTGGGATGTAGGTAAGTAATCTCTCTCTCATTTTTACAGGAACCACCTATTGGATTCTACATGGACAAGTGGACGTGACCGGCGTGGGATGTAGGTAAGTATGTGTGAGTGTGTAAGTGTGTTTTAATAAATTTTTACTTTCACGGTGTGTGTGTTGTGTTTTTATTTGGGTATTTTTTTTGTTGTAGAACTACAGGTACCAGCGGGCACGTTATTTCCCCGAATGCTGGCACTTGAGGTTCTCCAAGTACCAGCAAGCGGGGGAGGCTTGCTGGGCCTTGTAGTTCCACAACAAAAAACAATATTCTTTTTCATACACACTTATGGCTATCAGCCCGGCACCCACCGCCCAGGGGTGCTGGGGACAGCCTCGGGCTTCACCCCTGGCCCTTGGGTGCCTGGAGGGGGGGGGACCTCTTGATTTATGGGGTCCCCACTCCTCCAGGGAACCCCGGCCAGAGGTGACTAGTTGGGGGGGTAATGCCACGGCCGCAGGGACCTACATAAATGTGTCCCCCGGCTGTGGCATTATGTCCCTGGCTGGTGGAGCCCGGTGCTGGTTTTAAAAATACGGGGGACCCCTACATCTTTTGTCCCCCGTATTTTTGGAACCAGGCCCGGTCTAAGAGCCCGGTGCTGGTTGTCTAAATACGGGGAACCCCTGTCCAATTTTTTCCCAGTTTTTAAACAACCAGGACCGTCTCAAAGAGCCCGAGGCTGGTTACACTTAGGAGGGGGGACCTCACGCTTTTTTTTTATTTATTTTTTAACCCATTCAGACCCTTCTCCATTAAGTAAATGGAAGCCCTGGACAACAAAATTGCATTCATGTCCTCCTCCCACTCCCTTCCCAAACACTAATTTTTATTTTTTTTCTATAAAAATGTACAATATATCACAAGTATGATGAGCAGGCAGGCAGCGGGCATTGGCGGCATCGGACTGAGGTGCAAATTAGTGGCGGAGGGCTGGGTCAGTTGATGGTGGGCGAGTTTGTAAGTTATTGGCGGTGGCAGCAGGCATCGGCTCAGTGGCAGTAGCGGGCATTGGCTTGGCGGCGGTAGTGGTCATCGGCAGGATTCGGCGGACATTATGGCTGTAGTGCCTCACCAGCCTCTGACCTCACCGCACGCCACTGCTGACCACGATATAGGAGGTGGAATGCACCTGTCTCAAGCGCAGTGGAGAATGATTTCAATGTTGTGCAAGGTTCTGCAACCTTTTGAACTTGCCACACGTGAAGTCAGTTCAGACACTGCCAGCCTGAGTCAGGTCATTCCCCTCATCAGGCTTTTGCAGAAGAAGCTGGAGACATTGAAGGAGGAGCTAACACAGAGCGATTCCGCTAGGCATGTGGGACTTGTGGATGGTGCCCTTAATTCGCTTAACAAGGATTCACGGGTGGTCAATCTGTTGAAATCAGAGCACTACATTTTGGCCACCGTGCTCGATCCTAGATTTAAAACCTACGTTGTATCTCTCTTTCCGGCAGACACAAGTCTGCAGGGGTTCAAAGAACTGCTGGTGAGAAAATTGTCAAGTCAAGCGGAACGCGACCTGTCAACATCTCCTCCTTCACATTCTCCCGCAACTGGGGGTGCGAGGAAAAGGCTCAGAATTCCGAGCCCACCCGCTGGCGGTGATGCAGGGCAGTCTGGAGCGACTGCTGATGCTGACATCTGGTCCGGACTGAAGGACCTGCCAACGATTACGGACATGTCGTCTACTGTCACTGCATATGATTCTCTCACCATTGAAAGAATGGTGGAGGATTATATGAGTGACCGCATCCAAGTAGGCACGTCAGACAGTCCGTACGTATACTGGCAGGAAAAAGAGGCAATTTGGAGGCCCTTGCACAAACTGGCTTTATTCTACCTAAGTTGCCCTCCCACAAGTGTGTACTCCGAAAGAGTGTTTAGTGCCGCCGCTCACCTTGTCAGCAATCGGCGTACGAGGTTACTTCCAGAAAATGTGGAGAAGATGATGTTCATTAAAATGAATTATAATCAATTCCTCCGTGGAGACATTCACCAGCAGCAATTGCCTCCACAAAGTACACAGGGAGCTGTGATGGTGGATTCCAGTGGGGACGAATTGATAATCTGTGAGGAGGGGGATGTACACGGTGATGAATCGGAGGATGATGATGAGGTGGACATCTTGCCTCTGTAGAGCCAGTTTGTGCAAGGAGAGATTAATTGCTTCTTTTTTGGTGGGGGTCCAAACCAACCCGTCATTTCAGTCACAGTCGTGTGGCAGACCCTGTCACTGAAATGATGGGTTGGTTAAAGTGTGTATGTCCTGTTTATACAACATAAGGGTGGGTGGGAGGGCCCAAGGACAATTCCATCTTGCACCTCTTTTTTCTTTCATTTTTCTTTGCGTCATGTGCTGTTTGGGGAGTGTTTTTTGGAAGGGCCATCCTGCGTGACACTGCAGTGCCACTCCTAGATGGGCCAGGTGTTTGTGTCGGCCACTAGGGTCACTTATCTTAGTCACACAGCTACCTCATTGCGCCTCTTTTTTTTCTTCTTTGCGTCATGTGCTGTTTGGGGAGTATTTTTTGAAAGGGCCATCCTGCATGACACTGCAGTGCCACTCCTAGATGGGCCAGGTGTTTGTGTCGGCCACTAGGGTCACTTATCTTAGTCACACAGCTACCTCATTGCGCCTCTTTTTTTTCTTCTTTGCGTCATGTGCTGTTTGGGGAGTATTTTTTGGAAGGGCCATCCGGCCTGACACTGCAGTGCCACTCCTAGATGGGCCAGGTGTTTGTGTCGGCCACTAGGGTCGCTTAGCTTACTCACACAGCTACCTCATTGCGCCTCTTTTTTTCTTTGCGTCATGTGCTGTTTGGGGGGTGTTTTTTGGAAGGGCCATCCTGCGTGACACTGCAGTGCCACTCCTAGATGGGCCAGGTGTTTGTGTCGGCCACTTGGGTCGCTGAGCTTAGTCATCCAGCGACCTCGGTGCAAATTTTAGGACTAAAAATAATATTGTGAGGTGTGAGGTGTTCAGAATAAACTGAAAATGAGTGGAAATTATGGTTATTGAGGTTAATAATACTTTGGGATCAAAATGACCCCCAAATTCTATGATTTAAGCTGTTTTTTAGGGTTTTTTGAAAAAAACACCCGAATCCAAAACACACCCGAATCCGACAAAAAAAATTCGGTGAGGTTTTGCCAAAACGCGTTCGAACCCAAAACACGGCCACGGAACCGAACCCAAAACCAAAACACAAAACCCGAAAAATTTCCGGTGCACATCTCTAGTTCTCTGACCTGCAAGGCCTATCGTCAGAGCGTCCACTTCTACTTCCACAACGCCCAGACCTCCTCGTTCAGGGCCCCTGTGTCTACCAGGACCTAGCCCGTCTGTCTTTGACGGCGTGGCTCTTGAAGCTTCCGTATTAAGAGCTAAGGGTTTTTCTGAAGAGGTCATTAAAACTATGTTGCGGGCCCGGAAACCGGCCTCTGCTCGGATTTACCATCCGGTCTGGCATTCCTACTTTGTTTGGTGCCATCTAAACATTATGATGCTTCCAAGTTTAGTACAGCCAAACTTTTGGCTTTTCTACAGAAGGGCCTAGATTTAGGCCTGCGTCTGGACTCCCTCAAGGTTCATATTTCTGCCTTGTCGGTGTGGTTTCAGAGAAAAATTGCGACTTTACCTGATGTTCATACTTTCACTCAGGTGTGTTGCATATCCAACCTCCCTATGTCCCGCCTGTGGCTCCTTGGCAATTGTCGGTGGTTTTGGAGGCGTTGCAGGAGCCTCCATTTGAACCTCTTGGTTCAGCTGACGTTAAGTGGCTTTCCCTTAAGGTGGTGTTCTTGCTGGCTATTGCCTCTGCTACAAGAGTGTCGGATTTGGGTGCCTTGTCTTGTAGTTCCTCATTTCTGATTTTCCACCATGACCGGGCGGTTCTTAGGACTCGTCCCGTATATATTTACCTAAGGTGGTTTCTTCGTTCCACCTTAATCAGGAGATTGTGTCTCCCAAAGTGCGGTCTTTGGATGTGGTACGGGCTCTCTGTATCTATGTGAAGAGAACTGCCTCTATTCGAAAGTCTGATTCTCTCTTTGTTTTATTTGGATTTCACAAACGTGGCTGGCCTGCTCACAAGCAGACCCTGGCCAGGTGGATTAGAATTGTGATTGTGTATGCTTATGTGAAGGCTGGTCTGTCAGCTCCTGTTCACATTACGGCCCATTCTACTCGGTCTGTTGGACCTTCTTGGGCGGCCCAATGTGGTGCGACCCTTGATCAATTGTGCAAGGCGGCTACATGGTCCTCCGGGAACACATTCATAAGGTTCTATGCCTTCGATACTGCCGCTTCCCAGGATGCTTCCTTTGGACGCCGGGTTCTTGTGCCCGCTACAGTGCATCCCCTCCTATAAGGAACTGCTTTAGGACATCCCCATTGTCCAGACTTGTGGAGCCCAGTGTACCCCGCAGCAGAAAACGAGTTTTATGGTAAGAACTTACCCTTGTTAAAACTCTTTCTGCGAGGTACACTGGGCTCCACAAGGCGCCCACCCTGACGCACTTAGCTTCTTTGGGTTGATATGGCATTAGCCGCTCACACTTCTCTTGTCGTGAGAGTGTGGTGTATGTGGCTACTAACCGTTGTCGTCTCTTTTCATGCTACTGCATTGGGCTGGTTAACTAAACTGGGCTCCTGTGCTGGGAGGCGGGGTGATATAGGAGGTGGTGCTGTGCATTCTGGGAACAGTCAAAGCTTTGAGCCTGTTGGTGCCTCTGATCAAGATCCTACTCTACACCCCATTGTCCAGACTTGTGGAGCCCAGTGTACCTCGCAGAAAGAGTTTTAACAAGGGTAAGTTCTTACCATAAAACTTGTTTTCCCCTTGGCACCAACAAAGTTCACGTGATGGGTCCACGTCAAGTATGTGTCATATCTCACATGGTACTGGAACAGAACATGTGCATATTTGTGAATATGTCCTTGTGAAGCTCTGTACAGATTGTTGTCCAGGGCAGTGGAGATGACAGCCAGGGGAATATAAGTCAGAGTACCGCCAAATGTATCATGAACTGGCCTGTGAGCAGGTGTGCTGGTCATCATTGGTGATCCTGGCAACAGCACACTTGAATTGCTGACCAATGCTGGACATTCAACTGTCAAGTTTGGCACTGGAAGAAGTGTTGTATGGACAATCAAAATAACTTGATGCTGATCCAGGTTTTCATGTACACCCATGTCCATCCAGGCACCCAGGCCTCCGTGTCCATCCAGGCCTCCGCGTCCATCAAGGCCTCCGCTGACTTGAAACGCTTGGTGGTTCGTTGTAATCATGGCCCGGCCAACTCCATTTTGCCATTCTTCCCTTGTTTGTTGGAAGGCTTTCTTTATGGTTTCTACCATCTGTTAACTTTATGCCTTCTTTAAGACTAGCAATTTCAGTCTGCAGCTGATTGACCTGTCCCCCAAGGTGACTTACCTGTCCACCAAGTTCTGCCTCCAGATTGGTCACCTTGCTGATTAGCTCCTTTACTAAACCAGCACAGGTACACTGGTAGTCCTTCACATCGGTGTCCACATCTGTGAAATACAACCTTCTTTGTGGCGAATGAGCCATGTCTTCTTGTCCAGGGGTTGCAACATGGTCCAAAAAGGATACTTCCTGATTTAGCATGTTTGTCATGTCCTTTAGCACCGGTATTTCCATTTTCATTGGCTGGACATCCTGATCTGCAAAAGATGGAACAATTAAATTATTTGGAAGACCACATATCTGCCCCCAAAAAAATATTCTTTGCCTTGGCATTTTTTCATGGTTTCGCCACTGTCATGACTGTGGTTTTTGTGAACCCGGTGTTAGTGAAGTCTGTGTGGGCGACTGGAGGACTATGAATATTAGGCTGGTCTGTAGGAATCAGTAAGAAGAAGGAGCAATCCCTGACCAGGGATCGAACCCGGGCCTCGGCAGAGGAAGCCATATTCTGACCACTGGATCACCAATGACTTGGTGTTGATAGCAGAATGATGAATGTATTGGTGAGATTGAACTGGATATAGTGTCACAGGAGTAGGTGCTTATGTACTCAAGGTTACTGGCGAGATAGTAAGCCAGACTGGTTACTCGTGAGACAGAGAACCGGGCTGGTTACCAGTGAGACTGGGACACAACTGCAATCTGGCCTGGTACCGGATATAACTGGAAACGCAACTGAAAGTAGAACGATGACCGTGGCTGTGACTTTAGGACAAGGCTGAAGAACACTGCGGCTGTGGCTTTAAGATGAGACTGTAGAATACTGCAGCTGTGTCTTTAAGACGAGTCTGTGGAATACTGCAACTGTGACTAAGATGAGACTATAGAATACTGCAGCTGTGGCTTTAAGATGAGACTATGGAATACTGCAACTGTGACTTTAAGATGAAACTGTAGAAATACTGGATATTAATGGTAACACAACTGTAATCCAGACTGGGTAGCAAAGGAGCAGAATTTTACAGGAACCGAAGTAAAAGTGTTACCTTTAGGGTGCTCAGCTTCTAAGCTCACACGGAGCTGTGTGTGACACGAGGAACTGGCAGTGTTTCCAACTCAAGTCTCCTGACTTATACCTCCTGGTCCTTGGTCATTGGTGAGCAGTGTCAAGTGATTCAGAAAGTCTCAGGCTGGCACAGGATTGGACAGCTCCGTGTCAGGTGAACAGTCACTGTCATGTGAGTACTCTAGACTAGACTGTGATGTGGAGTGAGGCCTAGCAGGCCGAAAGAACACTGAAGACTGAACGTCTGCAAACAAAGAGAGGATGCTGGCTTTTAGGCCTAAACTTCAGATTGCTGAATTCAGACTCACACAGAAGATTGTGTGAATGGAAAAGGTCTAAACCAGCTGAGGTGCGCTAAGATAACAATAGATAAGCAGAAAATACTTCCATTACAAATGCTCTTTCGTGAGGCTTTATGCGTATTTCATGATCTCGAAATCCATATAACAGAAAACAGAAATATTTCCAAAAATAGTGTAGTACGTTCAATATAACAAAAATTAGGTACAGTCAGCCAATACAAATGATACAATAGGCAATGAACACTTAAAGGTGTAGATGGAGGTTTACCAGATATTGGTAGTGACAAATGCTTTGTATTCAAACCTATTGTTAGGTTCCTGGTGCTCAGAACAAGGGAGATGTTGCGTAGTGAGTCCAGAGCACCAGAACGTGACGCTGAAATAAGGTGTGGTGTGGAAATAGCCCCTAGCACCCTACCTCCATTGTTTCACCCATGTGGTCAGTTCACGCCTGAGTGACTATGGTTTCTTGGGCCCACGGCAGCCGCGTTTGAAGGGCGGATTAGGTCTGCCCAACTCCGATGCCCCCAGGTCTTAGAGTGAGACAAGGCGTGAACCGAGACAGGATAATAACAAGGGGACCTCTAACTAAAGCAAACAGAAGGCTAGGGGCTACTAACAACCCTAAACCTAAATATATGTGCGGCACGCCGCCAAAGGAAAAGAACAACAAAGGAAATGCTGTCCACTCGCCGACACAATACCGTTGTGTACCGGGACTTTTGCTGAAGCTATAACCATCTGGTATTGACACCTGAGCTATAATATTCGATGTCCCTCTATAACCTAGAGCATCGGGTACCGCTCCAGGACTCTGGGCATCGGGTACCGCTCCAGGACTCTGAGCATCGGGTACCGCTCCAGGACTCTGGGCATCGGGTACCGCTCCAGGACTCTGGGCATCGGGTACCGCTCCAGGACTCTGGGCATCGGGTACCGCTCCAGGACCCTGGGCATCGGGTACTGCTCCAGGACCCTGGGCACCACTCCAGGACCCCGGGCACCACTCCAGGACCCTGGGCATCGGGCACCACTCCAGGGGTTTGCAACTCTGCTTCAACAGGAAAATCAAGAGAGGAGAGAAACATTCTCCTTTGGTTCCTGAATCTATAATGAGGCTCCCTAGCCCAAGGACCCCAATTATAGGACAGAGTGCTTTTTAGTGTGGGTTGTGTGACAAGTACCTCTGCCACAGTAGAGACAGGAGTAGGTCTTATATCCTGACTCTACTTGGCCAGAGGGCAGGACTTGTCTCCACACTTTGGCTTGCGCAACTCACAGGTCTGCAGATAGTGGCCTAAACCCCCACAATATAGGCATAAATTTGAGTTTCTGCGACACAGACGCTCCTCTTCTGAGAGCCTGGGCCGCGGAAAACTTCTAAACCTTTTCTCTTTAATTAAACCTGAGGATTCACTTGTCACCATACTGTGAACAAGAGTCTCTTTAGAGAATGAACTCTCAACAACTTCTGGCAAAATAAGCAAAATTTTGGTCAGAAGGTTTTGCAGTTGCTGTAAGGATTGCTGCAAAACTTCCAGCCGCTCAGGTTTCAAAGCACTGAAAGCAGAGTTAAGGGCTGAGAGAGATGCTTGCAGGGCTTGCATAGTAGGCATAGGAGGATTTCAAACTAGACAAGACTAGACACGATTCTAGACACGATTCTAAGACAAGATTCTAGACAAGATTCTTAGACAAGATTCTAGACACGATTCTAAGACAAGGTTCTAGACAAGATTCTTAGACAAGACAAGACTGGACTGGATTTTTAAACTAGACAAGGCAAGACCGGACTGGATTCTGCACAATGAGTTCTAGACAGGACTGGATTCTTGACAGGACTGGATTCTGCACACTGAATTCTAGACAGGACTGGATTCTAAACACCGGACTGGATTCTGCACACTGAGTTCTAGACAGGACTGGATTCTTGACAGGACTGGATTCTAAACACTGAATTCTAGACAAGACACTGGACCAAAAAAGAAAAAACTACTATTTAGCTTTGTTTCTTTTTTGTTGTATGGCTGGTGATAATGTTAGGTTCCTGGTGCTCAGAACAAGGGAGATGTTGCGTAGTGACTCCAGAGCACCAGAATGTGACGCTGAAATAAGGTGTGGTGTGGAAATAGCCCCTAGCACCCTATCTCCATTGTTTCACCCGTGTGGTCAGTTCACGCCTGAGTGACTATGGTTTCTTGGGCCCACGGCAGCCGTGTTTGAAGGGCGGATTAGGTCTGCCCAACTCCGATGCCCCCAGGTCTTAGAGTGAGAGAAGGCGTGAACCGAGACAGGATAATAACAAGGGGACCTCTAACTAAAGCAAACAGAAGGCTAGGGGCTACTAACAACCCTAAACCTAAATATATGTGCGGCACGCCGCCAAAGGAAAAGAACAACAAAGGAAATGCTGTCCACTTGCCGACACAATACCGTTGTGTACCGGCGGTGACAGCACAAGCAGAACCCTCTGCAAAACACCAGAAACAAATTATAACCAAAGAATACTGCGGCCTAGGCCGTCGGAAACGCGGCAAAGCCGCTACTCACGGAACCAGTACAAATAATGGCAAACGGACAGGAACCCCCAATGCAGCCGACACAGACTCTCAGAACTGGAGGACAGGCAGAATCCCAAACGACAGACCGGTGGACACCAAGAAGCCAGATACTCGACCAGGCACAGACAAAGACACAGGACTTCTGGACAGGAACGCTTCACGGCAGGACACGGGATCAGACACTGGAACCGACACTGGAACCAGCTAGACAGACACTGCTAGACAGGAGCTCAGGAACTGGCAGGGACTAGCTCAGAACTCAAGAACTCTGGAAATCTGGAAATATCACCAGCGTCTGTGAATTGCACTGAGCCAGAATATAACAGAGAGTCTTAATTAATTATGTCATGCAGCTGCCCTGCTGCACAACTGAGAGGAGCAATCAACAGACAGGTGAGGCTGAACACATGGGAACAAGCTGCAATCACACAGACTCACCACCGGCAGCAAACAAGAGTCTTCTCAAAACAGAGCAACGGGAAATCCTGGCCTGCAAGACAACTATAAACATAGAATAGGAATGAACCACTACCTGTGGTTCATAACACCTATTGGAAGTATAAGTGCAGAAATTCACATGTCATGTGATAATCAAGCTGGAGGTTTACCAGATTTCAATGTGATATGGGCCTTAAGATATATTTCCCTCACAGGTTTTCTGTCGTAGGACTTTATACATATTGTATATGCTCGGAATCCATATAGAAGGAAAAAAATATTTCCACAAATAGTGTAGTACGTTCAATACAAGAAAATTTAATAAGTTGCAAACAATAAAACCATAAAATAGGCAATATACGCTGAATGGTACAGATGGAGGTTTACCAGATAGTGATGGTATAAACGTCTCGTATAATGCTTAGTTGAAATATAAAATATTCACATCTCATATAGTAAATAATCAAGGTGGGGGTTTACCAGACTTCCATGAGGTATGGACCTTAAGATGTATCGATGGGGAGAAAACCGGCTCTGGAACCTGTCTCCTTGGTCCAAAAGAACTCTGTCCGTATGGTAAAAATTTCCCAGCAGTATAAAAACTCCTTTCATACAGTGCTGACGCGTTTTGGGACCTCTTCCTTCCTCAAGGCAGTATGACAGGACTGGGCCAAATGGGCTATTTATACATTAAATTGGGATCACATCCGGGTCACAGGGTCAAGTGTTCAGATATTTAAATATTTAAAATTTACAAAGAAGAATCTAATATGTGGTAAAAACAATAATGGTGGTAGGATTAGTATGATTAGAATGCACAAATTTGTCACAAAATATGATTTAGAAACAAAAATGCCGTCCGGAAGTAGTGTCCTCCGTACGTCCGGTCCGGCGTGTACTTGTCACAATAAGTTTAATATCGCATCCATTTAAAGCTTCCCCACTTAGTTAAACAGACGTTAGTGATGTGAGTGGTATGAGCATAGCACAATAGTCACTGGTGTTATTCAGCGGATATTAATCGCGAGATTCCAATTCATGGAATGCATGGTGGACCACACCGTCACTTCCGGCGACGTACTTCCGGACGCTGGCTGGAGCGCAAATGAAGCGCACAGAGACTGTATTAAAAAGTCCACAAAGTTTCTTTCTCCAAAGTAAACACAAAGAAGGGGGATCAGTATTAACAAATACTAATGAAAACAGGGATGTTAGCATACTTCTGGGTAGAACTACATGTGGTGTGGGTGAACTTAGAGGCATAGTGAAATAGTAATATGAATCGTATTAGGTGGAAAGATTAGAGGTAAAATTGCATGAAGGTATATATGGCTAAAATATGTTATTATAAGAAAGTAACCTGACAATAAGAATTATAGGTACAAAAAGCAGAGAAAAGAAGGTATTTAAAGGAACCATTTAAGTTCAAAGTCTGCATTAAGACCCTCAGGCATGAGACTTTTCAATTTAAATATCCATTTCATTTCTTTTTTTTTGGCAGTCTTGTGGTCTCATCTCTATACTTCTATGTGTTCTTTATATTTTCGATAGCTAAAAATTGTTTTGTTTTGTTGAAGCGTTGTGTTTCTCCTTAAAGTGACTGGATAGTGGGTGGGTCATAACTCCTTTCTTTATATTTTGTAAATGTTCACTGAGTCGTGTTTTTAATGCCCTGCTTGTTTTGCCCACATAGATCCGATGGCTGCTGCACTCTATAAAATAGATTACATTAGTGGTATGGCATGTCATAAAATTATGACGTTTGTAGTTGGTGCCATTTATACGGAAATGTTCAGATTTTGATTTGTTGGTGATTACTTCATGACAAGCCTGGCATGTCTCACATCTATAAAAGCCCTTATTTCTGATGGGGCAATGGTCTTGTGAGGGTAATGCACTCCTGGTGAGTTTATTCTTCAAGTTTGGAGCCTTTCAGTATATAAATTTGGGCTTTGCTAGGATGCTTTCTTTAAGAAGCTGGTCTTTTTGTAACAGGTGCCAATGTCTTTTCACTATGGACTATCTTTTTGTGTTGGTGTTTAAATTGTGTGAAGGCAAATTTGAACAGATCACGATCTGGATTTCTCTTATCTTGTCCTTTAATAAGTTATTCTCTGTCTTTATTCATGACTTCTTTAAATTTACAGAGTTGTTCTTTGTCATATCCTTTGTCCTCAAAACCCTTCTTCATCTAGTCAACCTGTTCCTCACATACATCTTTTTTGCTGCAGTTTCTTCTTAATCTTAGGAATTGGCTTTTGGGCACACTGGTGAGCCAGTTCGTATGATGTTCACTCGAGAAATCTATATAATTATTGGTGTCTGTGGGTTTCTTATTGCATTTGGTTTCCATACGCCCTTCTTCAATGTAGATGTTCAAATCCATGAAGTTCAATTCTTGCTGACTCGTGGGAAAACTAAGTGTTAAATTGAATTCGTTGATGTTCAGTGATTGACAATTATTCATAAGGTCCTCCTTTGGTCCTTCCCAAAAAAAGATGATATCATCTAGATATCGATACCAGATTTTAAGATTTTTTTTTAATTGAATTCGCAAAACTTGGCGCAAATTTAGTACCCATCGCGGTCCCGACCAGTTGGTTGTAATACATGCCATTAAAATAAAAGTAATTATTCGTTTGGATGAACCTGATGCCTTCTAAAAGTAGTTCTTTTTTATCCTCAGAATAGTCAGTTTTGTCCAAATAATATTTGACAGCTTCAAGGACCTTTTTGTGTGGAATGTTCGGATACAAAGCTTCCACATCCACAGTGATCATGTGCATATTATTCCAGTCAATGGTTTTTTTTCTGTAATGTATCTTTGTATGTTGTATATTTCAAATGAAATTCCGTCTGGCTGACCAAGGGTTTTAAATGGGCATCAATGTATTCGGATAGATTCGCAGTCAAGCTGCCTATCCCTGCTACGATCAGTCTCCCCGGGGGTTTCGTGACACTTTTATGAATCTTTGGTGAGACATATATGGTGGGTATTGATGGTTCGGTGACATTTAGGAATTCAAATTCTTTTTTGGTTAGGGTATTTTTGTCGAGACGAGTCTGAAGTAACTAGTTTAGAGTGGTTTTAATTTTAGATGTAGGGTCATTCTTTAGCTTGATGTATGTCTTGCCATCTTCTCTAGTTGTCGATAGATCTCTTGTATGTAGTCTTCCTTATTTAAAATGACGAATCCTCCCCCTTTGTCACTTGGTTTGATGATGATGGTTTCGTCGGTTTGTAAGGTTTTCAAAGCCATCCGCTCTTTTTTACTTAGATTCCATTTTTTGTTTTTAAGAGTACTCAACTTTCCTAGATCATCCAGGACCGCTTTTTGGAAGCTGTCTATCAAACTGCCTTTCAGGTGCTTTGGATAAAAGGTAGATTTATTTTTAAATGTTTCTTTGCTTTCTGTTTTGATGGTTTCTCCCTCTAATTCTTTTTTAAAGAAAAATTTTTGGTCGGCAATTTCCTCACGAACTTTTTCACGTCAATGAACATATCGAATTGATATATGTTATTAGTGGGGGCAAACTTCAATTCTTTCAAGAGGAGTTTTTCTTCTGTCTTTGTGAGTGATCTGTTGCTCAGATTACATATTTTACCATAGTCTAATTCGGTTTTGGATTGTTCCTCTGGTTCCATATTATCCTTTTGTTTTTGCTTTCTTTTCCTATGCTTAACTCCCCCTCTCTTCCCCCTTTTTTTTCTTTTTAGTAATGCCGATTCTTGAACTATGTCCTCCCTAAAAAAGGGGTCCGAATTCTTTCACCCTCTCTATTGTCCATATTGAGATGAGATGGTAACCTTTCGTGTCATTGAGTTTGGTAACGGTCATAATCTGTTTCATTATTATAGCTCCCTTGATATGTATCTCTACTGTTCCTTCTGTTGAATCTGTCCAGGCTTTGAAATCTTTGTTGTTGGAAATTTCTATGGGAATTTTTTCCTTTTGCCCATCTTTGATGATGGCATTGTTGTTGGACCAAGGAGACAGGTTCCGGAGCCGGTTTTCTCCCCATCGATACATCTTAAGGTCCATACCTTATGGAAGTCTGGTAAACCCCCACCTTGATTATTTACTATATGAGATGTGAATATTTTATATTTCAACTAAGCATTATACGAGACGTTTATACCATCACTATCTGGTAAACCTTCATCTGTACCATTCAGCGTATATTGCCTATTTTATGGTTTTATTGTTTGCAACTTATTACATTTTCTTGTATTGAACGTACTACACTATTTATGAAAAGATTTCCTTTCTTCTATATGGATTCCAAGCGTATACAATACGTATAAAGTCCTACGACAGAAAACCTGTGAGGGAAACATATCTTAAGGCCCATATCACATTGAAATCTGGTAAACCTCCAGCTTGATTATCTATCACATGGCGTGTGAATTTCTGCACTTATACTTCCAATAGGTTTGAATACAAGGCATTTGTCACTACCAATACCTGGTAAACCTCCATCTACACCTTTAAGTGTTCATTGCCTATTGTATCATTTGTATTGGCTGACTGTACCTAATTTTTGTTATATTGAACGTACTACACTATTTTTGGAAATATTTCTGTTTTCTTTTATTTGGATTTCGAGTTCATGAAATACGCATAAAGCGTCACGAAAGAGCATTTGTGAGGAAAGTATTTTCTGCTTATCTTTTGTTATCTTAGCGCACCTCAGCTGGTCTAAACCTTTTCCATTCACGCTATCTATTTCGGTATTGGGGATTCTTTTGACCAGTTGGTCTGCAGCTTAATTCACCTTTCACGCCTGGACACTTTTCTGTCATTACTCTCTAGTCACACAGAAGATTAATCGCTACAGGTGGAGCTTGTTAACTCTTACCTTCCAGGCAGACAACTCAGCACTCAGGAAACTCATGGTAATGGAAAGCTGTTTATCCCAGTGAGCAGAAAAGACACAGGATCAAGGACAGATGGCAGGGGTAAGTCACCCAATATGAGAACTACAGTCAGGATTGTGACAGTACCCCCCCCCCCCCTCTTCAAGGGTGGACTCTGCACACCCAACTTGAAACCTAGAAGATCTTGATGAATAACTTATACACTAAGATTCAGAAAAGTGGAAACCAGAGGGTCCAGAAACAAAACTTAAGCTGGATTCTTTAGAAGTCTTCCTGATCTTCATCTTCTGAACAGGTAGACCATCCATCATTGACAAAACTGGAATTTCCTTCATCTGAAAGGACTGAGGAATAAACTGTAGAAGGTTCCTTTCCAAGATTTGTAATGCAAGAAGTTTCTGCTTTCGAAGCTAGCACTCCACTGAGGCTTAAATTAAATCTTGTTCTGTAATGAGGACTTTTCATACAGAGACCTGTAGAGTTTTTTGGTGATTCTGGAACCTCTTCATGCGTGAAAGCATAACAGGAAAGAACGGGACCTTCCAGGAAAGGAGTAGCATCATAAACTGGATCAAATTCAGAGTCTGAGTCCAAGTCTAATGGAGAACACGAATCTCCCTTAGATTCACAGTTTGAAGATGACAAAGAAGTGCACTGTAGTTTTAAATTCTTTGGCGGAGAACTTAGTATTGAGCTAGAACAGACTCCTACATGACCAATTTTAATGGTCGGATTCTTACGAAAGGAGATACTTAGATTATCCTTGGAAGGACTACATAAACTTCCTTTTGTATCAGATTGTTGTAGTTTGAATTAAGACGAACTGGAATTATTTTTGGAGCAAGATTTTTTTTAACAGAGTCAGATTCCGAGGGTTTAGGAGTAAATTCTTTAAAGACTGCATTACTAAAGTCACACCTTTACACCATTACACCATCCGTACAGCCCCAATAGATATATAATTGAAAACAGTAAATGAAAGAATTACCAATCAAATAATGTATAGAGAAACTATATAAATGAGCTGGAACTGGAACAAGTGAGGCAAGCAGAAAATTTCAACAGCAGGAACAGAGAGCAAAACAGCAGGATATTTCTTATAGGTCTGCAAGACAACTATAAACATAGAATAGGAATGAACCACTACCTGTGGTTCATAACACCTATTGGAAGTATAAGTGCAGAAATTCACATGCCATGTGATAATCAAGCTGGAGGTTTACCAGATTTCAATGTGATATGGGCCTTAAGATATATTTCCCTCACAGGTTTTCTGTCATAGGACTTTATACATATTGTATACGCTCGGAATCCATATAGAAGGAAAAAAATATTTCCACAAATAGTGTAGTACGTTCAATACAAGAAAATTTAATAAGTTGCAAACAATAAAACCATAAAATAGGCAATATACGCTGAATGGTACAGATGGAGGTTTACCAGATAGTGATGGTATAAACGTCTCGTATAATGCTTAGTTGAAATATAAAATATTCACATCTCATATAGTAAATAATCAAGGTGGGGGTTTACCAGACTTCCATGAGGTATGGACCTTAAGATGTATCGATGGGGAGAAAACCGGCTCTGGAACCTGTCTCCTTGGTCCAAAAGAACTCTGTCCGTATGGTAAAAATTTCCCAGCAGTATAAAAACTCCTTTCATACAGTGCTGACGCGTTTTGGGACCTCTTCCTTCCTCAAGGCAGTATGACAGGACTGGGCCAAATGGGCTATTTATACATTAAATTGGGATCACATCCGGGTCACAGGGTCAAGTGTTCAGATATTTAAATATTTAAAATTTACAAAGAAGAATCTAATATGTGGTAAAAACAATAATGGTGGTAGGATTAGTATGATAAGAATGCACAAATTTGTCACAAAATATGATTTAGAAACAAAAATGCCGTCCGGAAGTAGTGTCCTCCGTACGTCCGGTCCGGCGTGTACTTGTCACAATAAGTTTAATATCGCATCCATTTAAAGCTTCCCCACTTAGTTAAACAGACGTTAGTGATGTTAGTGGTATGAGCATAGCACAATAGTCACTGGTGTTATTCAGCGGATATTAATCGCGAGATTCCAATTCATGGAATGCATGGTGGACCACACCGTCACTTCCGGCGACGTACTTCCGGACGCTGGCTGGAGCGCAAATGAAGCGCACAGAGACTGTATTAAAAAGTCCACAAAGTTTCTTTCTCCAAAGTAAACACAAAGAAGGGGGATCAGTATTAACAAATACTAATGAAAACAGGGATGTTAGCATACTTCTGGGTAGAACTACGTGTGGTGTGGGTGAACTTAGAGGCATAGTGAAATAGTAATATGAATCGTATTAGGTGGAAAGATTAGAGGTAAAATTGCATGAAGGTATATATGACTAAAATATGTTATTATAAGAAAGTAACCTGACAATAAGAATTATAGGTACAAAAAGCAGAGAAAAGAAGGTATTTAAAGGAACCATTTAAGTTCAAAGTCTGCATTAAGACCCTCAGGCATGAGACTTTTCAATTTAAATATCCATTTCATTTCTTTTTTTTTGGCAGTCTTGTGGTCTCATCTCTATACTTCTATGTGTTCTTTATATTTTCGATAGCTAAAAATTGTTTTGTTTTGTTGAAGCGTTGTGTTTCTCCTTAAAGTGACTGGATAGTGGGTGGGTCATAACTCCTTTCTTTATATTTTGTAAATGTTCACTGAGTCGTGTTTTTAATGCCCTGCTTGTTTTGCCCACATAGATCCGATGGCTGCTGCACTCTATAAAATAGATTACATTAGTGGTATGGCATGTCATAAAATTATGACGTTTGTAGTTGGTGCCATTTATACGGAAATGTTCAGATTTTGATTTGTTGGTGATTACTTCATGACAAGCCTGGCATGTCTCACATCTATAAAAGCCCTTATTTCTGATGGGGCAATGGTCTTGTGAGGGTAATGCACTCCTGGTGAGTTTATTCTTCAAGTTTGGAGCCTTTCAGTATATAAATTTGGGCTTTGCTAGGATGCTTTCTTTAAGAAGCTGGTCTTTTTGTAACAGGTGCCAATGTCTTTTCACTATGGACTATCTTTTTGTGTTGGTGTTTAAATTGTGTGAAGGCAAATTTGAACAGATCACGATCTGGATTTCTCTTATCTTGTCCTTTAATAAGTTATTCTCTGTCTTTATTCATGACTTCTTTAAATTTACAGAGTTGTTCTTTGTCATATCCTTTGTCCTCAAAACCCTTCTTCATCTAGTCAACCTGTTCCTCACATACATCTTTTTTGCTGCAGTTTCTTCTTAATCTTAGGAATTGGCTTTTGGGCACACTGGTGAGCCAGTTCGTATGATGTTCACTCGAGAAATCTATATAATTATTGGTGTCTGTGGGTTTCTTATTGCATTTGGTTTCCATACGCCCTTCTTCAATGTAGATGTTCAAATCCATGAAGTTCAATTCTTGCTGACTCGTGGGAAAACTAAGTGTTAAATTGAATTCGTTGATGTTCAGTGATTGACAATTATTCATAAGGTCCTCCTTTGGTCCTTCCCAAAAAAAGATGATATCATCTAGATATCGATACCAGATTTTAAGATTTTTTTTAAATTGAATTCGCAAAACTTGACGCAAATTTAGTACCCATCGCGGTCCCGACCAGTTGGTTGTAATACATGCCATTAAAATAAAAGTAATTATTCGTTTGGATGAACCTGATGCCTTCTAAAAGTAGTTCTTTTTTATCCTCAGAATAGTCAGTTTTGTCCAAATAATATTTGACAGCTTCAAGGACCTTTTTGTGTGGAATGTTCGGATACAAAGCTTCCACATCCACAGTGATCATGTGCATATTATTCCAGTCAATGGTTTTTTTTCTGTAATGTATCTTTGTATGTTGTATATTTCAAATGAAATTCCGTCTGGCTGACCAAGGGTTTTAAATGGGCATCAATGTATTCGGATAGATTTGCAGTCAAGCTGCCTATCCCTGCTACAATCAGTCTCCCCGGGGGTTTCGTGACACTTTTATGAATCTTTGGTGAGACATATATGGTGGGTATTGATGGTTCGGTGACATTTAGGAATTCAAATTCTTTTTTGGTTAGGGTATTTTTGTCGAGACGAGTCTGAAGTAACTAGTTTAGAGTGGTTTTAATTTTAGATGTAGGGTCATTCTTTAGCTTGATGTATGTCTTGCCATCTTCTCTAGTTGTCGATAGATCTCTTGTATGTAGTCTTCCTTATTTAAAATGACGAATCCTCCCCCTTTGTCACTTGGTTTGATGATGATGGTTTCGTCGGTTTGTAAGGTTTTCAAAGCCATCCGCTCTTTTTTACTTAGATTCCATTTTTTGTTTTTAAGAGTACTCAACTTTCCTAGATCATCCAGGACCGCTTTTTGGAAGCTGTCTATCAAACTGCCTTTCAGGTGCTTTGGATAAAAGGTAGATTTATTTTTAAATGTTTCTTTGCTTTCTGTTTTGATGGTTTCTCCCTCTAATTCTTTTTTAAAGAAACATTTTTGGTCGTCAATTTCCTCACGAACTTTTTCACGTCAATGAACATATCGAATTGATATATGTTATTAGTGGGGGCAAACTTCAATTCTTTCAAGAGGAGTTTTTCTTCTGTCTTTGTGAGTGATCTGTTGCTCAGATTACATATTTTCCCATAGTCTAATTCGGTTTTGGATTGTTCCTCTGGTTCCATATTATCCTTTTGTTTTTGCTTTCTTTTCCTATGCTTAACTCCCCCTCTCTTCCCCCTTTTTTTTCTTTTTAGTAATGCCGATTCTTGAACTATGTCCTCCCTAAAAAAGGGGTCCGAATTCTTTCACCCTCTCTATTGTCCATATTGAGATGAGATGGTAACCTTTCGTGTCATTGAGTTTGGTAACGGTCATAATCTGTTTCATTATTATAGCTCCCTTGATATGTATCTCTACTGTTCCTTCTGTTGAATCTGTCCAGGCTTTGAAATCTTTGTTGTTGGAAATTTCTATGGGAATTTTTTCCTTTTGCCCATCTTTGATGATGGCATTGTTGTTGGACCAAGGAGACAGGTTCCGGAGCCGGTTTTCTCCCCATCGATACATCTTAAGGTCCATACCTTATGGAAGTCTGGTAAACCCCCACCTTGATTATTTACTATATGAGATGTGAATATTTTATATTTCAACTAAGCATTATACGAGACGTTTATACCATCACTATCTGGTAAACCTTCATCTGTACCATTCAGCGTATATTGCCTATTTTATGGTTTTATTGTTTGCAACTTATTACATTTTCTTGTATTGAACGTACTACACTATTTATGAAAATATTTCCTTTCTTCTATATGGATTCCAAGCGTATACAATACGTATAAAGTCCTACGACAGAAAACCTGTGAGGAAAACATACCTTAAGGCCCATATCACATTGAAATCTGGTAAACCTCCAGCTTGATTATCTATCACATGGCGTGTGAATTTCTGCACTTATACTTCCAATAGGTTTGAATACAAGGCATTTGTCACTACCAATACCTGGTAAACCTCCATCTACACCTTTAAGTGTTCATTGCCTATTGTATCATTTGTATTGGCTGACTGTACCTAATTTTTGTTATATTGAACGTACTACACTATTTTTGTAAATATTTCTGTTTTCTTTTATTTGGATTTCGAGTTCATGAAATACGCATAAAGCGTCACGAAAGAGCATTTGTGAGGAAAGTATTTTCTGCTTATCTTTTGTTATCTTAGCGCACCTCAGCTGGTCTAAACCTTTTCCATTCACGCTATCTATTTCGGTATTGGGGATTCTTTTGACCAGTTGGTCTGCAGCTTAATTCACCTTTCACGCCTGGACACTTTTCTGTCATTACTCTCTAGTCACACAGAAGATTAATCGCTACAGGTGGAGCTTGTTAACTCTTACCTTCCAGGCAGACAACTCAGCACTCAGGAAACTCATGGTAATGGAAAGCTGTTTATCCCAGTGAGCAGAAAAGACACAGGATCAAGGACAGATGGCAGGGGTAATTCACCCAATATGAGAAGTACAGTCAGGATTGTGACAGTACCCCCCCCCTCTTCAAGGGTGGACTCCGCACACCCAACTTGAAACCTAGAAGATCTTGATGAATAACTTATACACTAAGATTCAGAAAAGTGGAAACCAGAGGGTCCAGAAACAAAACTTAAGCTGGATTCTTTAGAAGTCTTCCTGATCTTCATCTTCTGAACAGGTAGACCATCCATCATTGACAAAACTGGAATTTCCTTCATCTGAAAGGACTGAGGAATAAACTGTAGAAGGTTCCTTTCCAAGATTTGTAATGCAAGAAGTTTCTGCTTTCGAAGCTAGCACTCCACTGAGGCTTAAATTAAATCTTGTTCTGTAATGAGGACTTTTCATACAGAGACCTGTAGAGTTTTTTGGTGATTCTGGAACCTCTTCATGCGTGAAAGCATAACAGGAAAGAACGGGACCTTCCAGGAAAGGAGTAGCATCATAAACTGGATCAAATTCAGAGTCTGAGTCCAAGTCTAATGGAGAACACGAATCTCCCTTAGATTCACAGTTTGAAGATGACAAAGAAGTGCACTGTAGTTTTAAATTCTTTGGCGGAGAACTTAGTATTGAGCTAGAACAGACTCCTACATGACCAATTTTAATGGTCGGATTCTTACGAAAGGAGATACTTAGATTATCCTTGGAAGGACTACATAAACTTCCTTTTGTATCAGATTGTTGTAGTTTGAATGAAGACGAACTGGAATTATTTTTGGAGCAAGATTTTTTTTAACAGAGTCAGATTCCGAGGGTTTAGGAGTAAATTCTTTAAAGACTGCATTACTAAAGTCACACCTTTACACCATTACACCATCCGTACTGCCCCAATAGATATATAATTGAAAACAGTAAATGAAAGAATTACCAATCAAATAATGTATAGAGAAACTATATAAATGAGCTGGAACTGGAACAAGTGAGGCAAGCAGAAAATTTCAACAGCAGGAACAGAGAGCAAAACAGCAGGATATTTCTTATAGGTCTGCAAGACAACTATAAACATAGAATAGGAATGAACCACTACCTGTGGTTCATAACACCTATTGGAAGTATAAGTGCAGAAATTCACATGCCATGTGATAATCAAGCTGGAGGTTTACCAGATTTCAATGTGATATGGGCCTTAAGATATATTTCCCTCACAGGTTTTCTGTCATAGGACTTTATACATATTGTATACGCTCGGAATCCATATAGAAGGAAAAAAATATTTCCACAAATAGTGTAGTACGTTCAATACAAGAAAATTTAATAAGTTGCAAACAATAAAACCATAAAATAGGCAATATACGCTGAATGGTACAGATGGAGGTTTACCAGATAGTGATGGTATAAACGTCTCGTATAATGCTTAGTTGAAATATAAAATATTCACATCTCATATAGTAAATAATCAAGGTGGGGGTTTACCAGACTTCCATGAGGTATGGACCTTAAGATGTATCGATGGGGAGAAAACCGGCTCTGGAACCTGTCTCCTTGGTCCAAAAGAACTCTGTCCGTATGGTAAAAATTTCCCAGCAGTATAAAAACTCCTTTCATACAGTGCTGACGCGTTTTGGGACCTCTTCCTTCCTCAAGGCAGTATGACAGGACTGGGCCAAATGGGCTATTTATACATTAAATTGGGATCACATCCGGGTCACAGGGTCAAGTGTTCAGATATTTAAATATTTAAAATTTACAAAGAAGAATCTAATATGTGGTAAAAACAATAATGGTGGTAGGATTAGTATGATTAGAATGCACAAATTTGTCACAAAATATGATTTAGAAACAAAAATGCCGTCCGGAAGTAGTGTCCTCCGTACGTCCGGTCCGGCGTGTACTTGTCACAATAAGTTTAATATCGCATCCATTTAAAGCTTCCCCACTTAGTTAAACAGACGTTAGTGATGTGAGTGGTATGAGCATAGCACAATAGTCACTGGTGTTATTCAGCGGATATTAATCGCGAGATTCCAATTCATGGAATGCATGGTGGACCACACCGTCACTTCCGGCGACGTACTTCCGGACGCTGGCTGGAGCGCAAATGAAGCGCACAGAGACTGTATTAAAAAGTCCACAAAGTTTCTTTCTCCAAAGTAAACACAAAGAAGGGGGATCAGTATTAACAAATACTAATGAAAACAGGGATGTTAGCATACTTCTGGGTAGAACTACATGTGGTGTGGGTGAATTTAGAGGCATAGTGAAATAGTAATATGAATCGTATTAGGTGGAAAGATTAGAGGTAAAATTGCATGAAGGTATATATGGCTAAAATATGTTATTATAAGAAAGTAACCTGACAATAAGAATTATAGGTACAAAAAGCAGAGAAAAGAAGGTATTTAAAGGAACCATTTAAGTTCAAAGTCTGCATTAAGACCCTCAGGCATGAGACTTTTCAATTTAAATATCCATTTCATTTCTTTTTTTTTGGCAGTCTTGTGGTCTCATCTCTATACTTCTATGTGTTCTTTATATTTTCGATAGCTAAAAATTGTTTTGTTTTGTTGAAGCGTTGTGTTTCTCCTTAAAGTGACTGGATAGTGGGTGGGTCATAACTCCTTTCTTTATATTTTGTAAATGTTCACTGAGTCGTGTTTTTAATGCCCTGCTTGTTTTGCCCACATAGATCCGATGGCTGCTGCACTCTATAAAATAGATTACATTAGTGGTATGGCATGTCATAAAATTATGACGTTTGTAGTTGGTGCCATTTATACGGAAATGTTCAGATTTTGATTTGTTGGTGATTACTTCATGACAAGCCTGGCATGTCTCACATCTATAAAAGCCCTTATTTCTGATGGGGCAATGGTCTTGTGAGGGTAATGCACTCCTGGTGAGTTTATTCTTCAAGTTTGGAGCCTTTCAGTATATAAATTTGGGCTTTGCTAGGATGCTTTCTTTAAGAAGCTGGTCTTTTTGTAACAGGTGCCAATGTCTTTTCACTATGGACTATCTTTTTGTGTTGGTGTTTAAATTGTGTGAAGGCAAATTTGAACAGATCACGATCTGGATTTCTCTTATCTTGTCCTTTAATAAGTTATTCTCTGTCTTTATTCATGACTTCTTTAAATTTACAGAGTTGTTCTTTGTCATATCCTTTGTCCTCAAAACCCTTCTTCATCTAGTCAACCTGTTCCTCACATACATCTTTTTTGCTGCAGTTTCTTCTTAATCTTAGGAATTGGCTTTTGGGCACACTGGTGAGCCAGTTCGTATGATGTTCACTCGAGAAATCTATATAATTATTGGTGTCTGTGGGTTTCTTATTGCATTTGGTTTCCATACGCCCTTCTTCAATGTAGATGTTCAAATCCATGAAGTTCAATTCTTGCTGACTCGTGGGAAAACTAAGTGTTAAATTGAATTCGTTGATGTTCAGTGATTGACAATTATTCATAAGGTCCTCCTTTGGTCCTTCCCAAAAAAAGATGATATCATCTAGATATCGATACCAGATTTTAAGATTTTTTTTAAATTGAATTCGCAAAACTTGGCGCAAATTTAGTACCCATCGCGGTCCCGACCAGTTGGTTGTAATACATGCCATTAAAATAAAAGTAATTATTCGTTTGGATGAACCTGATGCCTTCTAAAAGTAGTTCTTTTTTATCCTCAGAATAGTCAGTTTTGTCCAAATAATATTTGACAGCTTCAAGGACCTTTTTGTGTGGAATGTTCGGATACAAAGCTTCCACATCCACAGTGATCATGTGCATATTATTCCAGTCAATGGTTTTTTTTCTGTAATGTATCTTTGTATGTTGTATATTTCAAATGAAATTCCGTCTGGCTGACCAAGGGTTTTAAATGGGCATCAATGTATTCGGATAGATTCGCAGTCAAGCTGCCTATCCCTGCTACGATCAGTCTCCCCGGCGGTTTCGTGACACTTTTATGAATCTTTGGTGAGACATATATGGTGGGTATTGATGGTTCGGTGACATTTAGGAATTCAAATTCTTTTTTGGTTAGGGTATTTTTGTCGAGACGAGTCTGAAGTAACTAGTTTAGAGTGGTTTTAATTTTAGATGTAGGGTCATTCTTTAGCTTGATGTATGTCTTGCCATCTTCTCTAGTTGTCGATAGATCTCTTGTATGTAGTCTTCCTTATTTAAAATGACGAATCCTCCCCCTTTGTCACTTGGTTTGATGATGATGGTTTCGTCGGTTTGTAAGGTTTTCAAAGCCATCCGCTCTTTTTTACTTAGATTCCATTTTTTGTTTTTAAGAGTACTCAACTTTCCTAGATCATCCAGGACCGCTTTTTGGAAGCTGTCTATCAAACTGCCTTTCAGGTGCTTTGGATAAAAGGTAGATTTATTTTTAAATGTTTCTTTGCTTTCTGTTTTGATGGTTTCTCCCTCTAATTCTTTTTTAAAGAAAATTTTTGGTCGTCAATTTCCTCACAAACTTTTTCACGTCAATGAACATATCGAATTGATATATGTTATTAGTGGGGGCAAACTTCAATTCTTTCAAGAGGAGTTTTTCTTCTGTCTTTGTGAGTGATCTGTTGCTCAGATTACATATTTTCCCATAGTCTAATTCGGTTTTGGATTGTTCCTCTGGTTCCATATTATCCTTTTGTTTTTGCTTTCTTTTCCTATGCTTAACTCCCCCTCTCTTCCCCCTTTTTTTTCTTTTTAGTAATGCCGATTCTTGAACTATGTCCTCCCTAAAAAAGGGGTCCGAATTCTTTCACCCTCTCTATTGTCCATATTGAGATGAGATGGTAACCTTTCGTGTCATTGAGTTTGGTAACGGTCATAATCTGTTTCATTATTATAGCTCCCTTGATATGTATCTCTACTGTTCCTTCTGTTGAATCTGTCCAGGCTTTGAAATCTTTGTTGTTGGAAATTTCTATGGGAATTTTTTCCTTTTGCCCATCTTTGATGATGGCATTGTTGTTGGACCAAGGAGACAGGTTCCGGAGCCGGTTTTCTCCCCATCGATACATCTTAAGGTCCATACCTTATGGAAGTCTGGTAAACCCCCACCTTGATTATTTACTATATGAGATGTGAATATTTTATATTTCAACTAAGCATTATACGAGACGTTTATACCATCACTATCTGGTAAACCTTCATCTGTACCATTCAGCGTATATTGCCTATTTTATGGTTTTATTGTTTGCAACTTATTACATTTTCTTGTATTGAACGTACTACACTATTTATGAAAAGATTTCCTTTCTTCTATATGGATTCCAAGCGTATACAATACGTATAAAGTCCTACGACAGAAAACCTGTGAGGGAAACATATCTTAAGGCCCATATCACATTGAAATCTGGTAAACCTCCAGCTTCATTATCTATCACATGGCGTGTGAATTTCTGCACTTATACTTCCAATAGGTTTGAATACAAGGCATTTGTCACTACCAATACCTGGTAAACCTCCATCTACACCTTTAAGTGTTCATTGCCTATTGTATCATTTGTATTGGCTGACTGTACCTAATTTTTGTTATATTGAACGTACTACACTATTTTTGTAAATATTTCTGTTTTCTTTTATTTGGATTTCGAGTTCATGAAATACGCATAAAGCGTCACGAAAGAGCATTTGTGAGGAAAGTATTTTCTGCTTATCTTTTGTTATCTTAGCGCACCTCAGCTGGTCTAAACCTTTTCCATTCACGCTATCTATTTCGGTATTGGGGATTCTTTTGACCAGTTGGTCTGCAGCTTAATTCACCTTTCACGCCTGGACACTTTTCTGTCATTACTCTCTAGTCACACAGAAGATTAATCGCTACAGGTGGAGCTTGTTAACTCTTACCTTCCAGGCAGACAACTCAGCACTCAGGAAACTCATGGTAATGGAAAGCTGTTTATCCCAGTGAGCAGAAAAGACACAGGATCAAGGACAGATGGCAGGGGTAATTCACCCAATATGAGAACTACAGTCAGGATTGTGACAGTACCCCCCCCTCTTCAAGGGTGGACTCCGCACACCCAACTTGAAACCTAGAAGATCTTGATGAATAACTTATACACTAAGATTCAGAAAAGTGGAAACCAGAGGGTCCAGAAACAAAACTTAAGCTGGATTCTTTAGAAGTCTTCCTGATCTTCATCTTCTGAACAGGTAGACCATCCATCATTGACAAAACTGGAATTTCCTTCATCTGAAAGGACTGAGGAATAAACTGTAGAAGGTTCCTTTCCAAGATTTGTAATGCAAGAAGTTTCTGCTTTCGAAGCTAGCACTACACTGAGGCTTAAATTAAATCTTGTTCTGTAATGAGGACTTTTCATACAGAGACCTGTAGAGTTTTTTGGTGATTCTGGAACCTCTTCATGCGTGAAAGCATAACAGGAAAGAACGGGACCTTCCAGGAAAGGAGTAGCATCATAAACTGGATCAAATTCAGAGTCTGAGTCCAAGTCTAATGGAGAACACGAATCTCCCTTAGATTCACAGTTTGAAGATGACAAAGAAGTGCACTGTAGTTTTAAATTCTTTGGCGGAGAACTTAGTATTGAGCTAGAACAGACTCCTACATGACCAATTTTAATGGTCGGATTCTTACGAAAGGAGATACTTAGATTATCCTTGGAAGGACTACATAAACTTCCTTTTGTATCAGATTGTTGTAGTTTGAATGAAGACGAACTGGAATTATTTTTGGAGCAAGATTTTTTTTAACAGAGTCAGATTCCGAGGGTTTAGGAGTAAATTCTTTAAAGACTGCATTACTAAAGTCACACCTTTACACCATTACACCATCCGTACTGCCCCAATAGATATATAATTGAAAACAGTAAATGAAAGAATTACCAATCAAATAATGTATAGAGAAACTATATAAATGAGCTGGAACTGGAACAAGTGAGGCAAGCAGAAAATTTCAACAGCAGGAACAGAGAGCAAAACAGCAGGATATTTCTTATAGGTCTGCAAGACAACTATAAACATAGAATAGGAATGAACCACTACCTGTGGTTCATAACACCTATTGGAAGTATAAGTGCAGAAATTCACATGCCATGTGATAATCAAGCTGGAGGTTTACCAGATTTCAATGTGATATGGGCCTTAAGATATATTTCCCTCACAGGTTTTCTGTCATAGGACTTTATACATATTGTATACGCTCGGAATCCATATAGAAGGAAAAAAATATTTCCACAAATAGTGTAGTACGTTCAATACAAGAAAATTTAATAAGTTGCAAACAATAAAACCATAAAATAGGCAATATACGCTGAATGGTACAGATGGAGGTTTACCAGATAGTGATGGTATAAACGTCTCGTATAATGCTTAGTTGAAATATAAAATATTCACATCTCATATAGTAAATAATCAAGGTGGGGGTTTACCAGACTTCCATGAGGTATGGACCTTAAGATGTATCGATGGGGAGAAAACCGGCTCTGGAACCTGTCTCCTTGGTCCAAAAGAACTCTGTCCGTATGGTAAAAATTTCCCAGCAGTATAAAAACTCCTTTCATACAGTGCTGACGCGTTTTGGGACCTCTTCCTTCCTCAAGGCAGTATGACAGGACTGGGCCAAATGGGCTATTTATACATTAAATTGGGATCACATCCGGGTCACAGGGTCAAGTGTTCAGATATTTAAATATTTAAAATTTACAAAGAAGAATCTAATATGTGGTAAAAACAATAATGGTGGTAGGATTAGTATGATTAGAATGCACAAATTTGTCACAAAATATGATTTAGAAACAAAAATGCCATCCGGAAGTAGTGTCCTCCGTACGTCCGGTCCGGCGTGTACTTGTCACAATAAGTTTAATATCGCATCCATTTAAAGCTTCCCCACTTAGTTAAACAGACGTTAGTGATGTGAGTGGTATGAGCATAGCACAATAGTCACTGGTGTTATTCAGCGGATATTAATCGCGAGATTCCAATTCATGGAATGCATGGTGGACCACACCGTCACTTCCGGCGACGTACTTCCGGACGCTGGCTGGAGCGCAAATGAAGCGCACAGAGACTGTATTAAAAAGTCCACAAAGTTTCTTTCTCCAAAGTAAACACAAAGAAGGGGGATCAGTATTAACAAATACTAATGAAAACAGGGATGTTAGCATACTTCTGGGTAGAACTACATGTGGTGTGGGTGAATTTAGAGGCATAGTGAAATAGTAATATGAATCGTATTAGGTGGAAAGATTAGAGGTAAAATTGCATGAAGGTATATATGGCTAAAATATGTTATTATAAGAAAGTAACCTGACAATAAGAATTATAGGTACAAAAAGCAGAGAAAAGAAGGTATTTAAAGGAACCATTTAAGTTCAAAGTCTGCATTAAGACCCTCAGGCATGAGACTTTTCAATTTAAATATCCATTTCATTTCTTTTTTTTTGGCAGTCTTGTGGTCTCATCTCTATACTTCTATGTGTTCTTTATATTTTCGATAGCTAAAAATTGTTTTGTTTTGTTGAAGCGTTGTGTTTCTCCTTAAAGTGACTGGATAGTGGGTGGGTCATAACTCCTTTCTTTATATTTTGTAAATGTTCACTGAGTCGTGTTTTTAATGCCCTGCTTGTTTTGCCCACATAGATCCGATGGCTGCTGCACTCTATAAAATAGATTACATTAGTGGTATGGCATGTCATAAAATTATGACGTTTGTAGTTGGTGCCATTTATACGGAAATGTTCAGATTTTGATTTGTTGGTGATTACTTCATGACAAGCCTGGCATGTCTCACATCTATAAAAGCCCTTATTTCTGATGGGGCAATGGTCTTGTGAGGGTAATGCACTCCTGGTGAGTTTATTCTTCAAGTTTGGAGCCTTTCAGTATATAAATTTGGGCTTTGCTAGGATGCTTTCTTTAAGAAGCTGGTCTTTTTGTAACAGGTGCCAATGTCTTTTCACTATGGACTATCTTTTTGTGTTGGTGTTTAAATTGTGTGAAGGCAAATTTGAACAGATCACGATCTGGATTTCTCTTATCTTGTCCTTTAATAAGTTATTCTCTGTCTTTATTCATGACTTCTTTAAATTTACAGAGTTGTTCTTTGTCATATCCTTTGTCCTCAAAACCCTTCTTCATCTAGTCAACCTGTTCCTCACATACATCTTTTTTGCTGCAGTTTCTTCTTAATCTTAGGAATTGGCTTTTGGGCACACTGGTGAGCCAGTTCGTATGATGTTCACTCGAGAAATCTATATAATTATTGGTGTCTGTGGGTTTCTTATTGCATTTGGTTTCCATACGCCCTTCTTCAATGTAGATGTTCAAATCCATGAAGTTCAATTCTTGCTGACTCGTGGGAAAACTAAGTGTTAAATTGAATTCGTTGATGTTCAGTGATTGACAATTATTCATAAGGTCCTCCTTTGGTCCTTCCCAAAAAAAGATGATATCATCTAGATATCGATACCAGATTTTAAGATTTTTTTTAAATTGAATTCGCAAAACTTGGCGCAAATTTAGTACCCATCGCGGTCCCGACCAGTTGGTTGTAATACATGCCATTAAAATAAAAGTAATTATTCGTTTGGATGAACCTGATGCCTTCTAAAAGTAGTTCTTTTTTATCCTCAGAATAGTCAGTTTTGTCCAAATAATATTTGACAGCTTCAAGGACCTTTTTGTGTGGAATGTTCGGATACAAAGCTTCCACATCCACAGTGATCATGTGCATATTATTCCAGTCAATGGTTTTTTTTCTGTAATGTATCTTTGTATGTTGTATATTTCAAATGAAATTCCGTCTGGCTGACCAAGGGTTTTAAATGGGCATCAATGTATTCGGATAGATTCGCAGTCAAGCTGCCTATCCCTGCTACGATCAGTCTCCCCGGCGGTTTCGTGACACTTTTATGAATCTTTGGTGAGACATATATGGTGGGTATTGATGGTTCAGTGACATTTAGGAATTCAAATTCTTTTTTGGTTAGGGTATTTTTGTCGAGACGAGTCTGAAGTAACTAGTTTAGAGTGGTTTTAATTTTAGATGTAGGGTCATTCTTTAGCTTGATGTATGTCTTGCCATCTTCTCTAGTTGTCGATAGATCTCTTGTATGTAGTCTTCCTTATTTAAAATGACGAATCCTCCCCCTTTGTCACTTGGTTTGATGATGATGGTTTCGTCGGTTTGTAAGGTTTTCAAAGCCATCCGCTCTTTTTTACTTAGATTCCATTTTTTGTTTTTAAGAGTACTCAACTTTCCTAGATCATCCAGGACCGCTTTTTGGAAGCTGTCTATCAAACTGCCTTTCAGGTGCTTTGGATAAAAGGTAGATTTATTTTTAAATGTTTCTTTGCTTTCTGTTTTGATGGTTTCTCCCTCTAATTCTTTTTTAAAGAAAAATTTTTGGTCGTCAATTTCCTCACGAACTTTTTCACGTCAATGAACATATCGAATTGATATATGTTATTAGTGGGGGCAAACTTCAATTCTTTCAAGAGGAGTTTTTCTTCTGTCTTTGTGAGTGATCTGTTGCTCAGATTACATATTTTCCCATAGTCTAATTCGGTTTTGGATTGTTCCTCTGGTTCCATATTATCCTTTTGTTTTTGCTTTCTTTTCCTATGCTTAACTCCCCCTCTCTTCCCCCTTTTTTTTCTTTTTAGTAATGCCGATTCTTGAACTATGTCCTCCCTAAAAAAGGGGTCCGAATTCTTTCACCCTCTCTATTGTCCATATTGAGATGAGATGGTAACCTTTCGTGTCATTGAGTTTGGTAACGGTCATAATCTGTTTCATTATTATAGCTCCCTTGATATGTATCTCTACTGTTCCTTCTGTTGAATCTGTCCAGGCTTTGAAATCTTTGTTGTTGGAAATTTCTATGGGAATTTTTTCCTTTTGCCCATCTTTGATGATGGCATTGTTGTTGGACCAAGGAGACAGGTTCCGGAGACGGTTTTCTCCCCATCGATACATCTTAAGGTCCATACCTTATGGAAGTCTGGTAAACCCCCACCTTGATTATTTACTATATGAGATGTGAATATTTTATATTTCAACTAAGCATTATACGAGACGTTTATACCATCACTATCTGGTAAACCTTCATCTGTACCATTCAGCGTATATTGCCTATTTTATGGTTTTATTGTTTGCAACTTATTACATTTTCTTGTATTGAACGTACTACACTATTTATGAAAAGATTTCCTTTCTTCTATATGGATTCCAAGCGTATACAATACGTATAAAGTCCTACGACAGAAAACCTGTGAGGGAAACATATCTTAAGGCCCATATCACATTGAAATCTGGTAAACCTCCAGCTTGATTATCTATCACATGGCGTGTGAATTTCTGCACTTATACTTCCAATAGGTTTGAATACAAGGCATTTGTCACTACCAATACCTGGTAAACCTCCATCTACACCTTTAAGTGTTCATTGCCTATTGTATCATTTGTATTGGCTGACTGTACCTAATTTTTGTTATATTGAACGTACTACACTATTTTTGGAAATATTTCTGTTTTCTTTTATTTGGATTTCGAGTTCATGAAATACGCATAAAGCGTGACGCATTTGTGAGGAAAGAGCATTTGTGAGGAAAGTATTTTCTGCTTATCTTTTGTTATCTTAGGGCACCTCAGCTGGTCTAAACCTTTTCCATTCACGCTATCTATTTCGGTATTGGGGATTCTTTTGACCAGTTGGTCTGCAGCTTAATTCACCTTTCACGCCTGGACACTTTTCTGTCATTACTCTCTAGTCACACAGAAGATTAATCGCTACAGGTGGAGCTTGTTAACTCTTACCTTCCAGGCAGACAACTCAGCACTCAGGAAACTCATGGTAATGGAAAGCTGTTTATCCCAGTGAGCAGAAAAGACACAGGATCAAGGACAGATGGCAGGGGTAAGTCACCCAATATGAGAACTACAGTCAGGATTGTGACAGTACCCCCCCCCTCTTCAAGGGTGGACTCCGCACACCCAACTTGAAACCTAGAAGATCTTGATGAATAACTTATACACTAAGATTCAGAAAAGTGGAACCCAGAGGGTCCAGAAACAAAACTTAAGCTGGATTCTTTAGAAGTCTTCCTGATCTTCATCTTCTGAACAGGTAGACCATCCATCATTGACAAAACTGGAATTTCCTTCATCTGAAAGGACTGAGGAATAAACTGTAGAAGGTTCCTTTCCAAGATTTGTAATGCAAGAAGTTTCTGCTTTCGAAGCTAGCACTCCACTGAGGCTTAAATTAAATCTTGTTCTGTAATGAGGACTTTTCATACAGAGACCTGTAGAGTTTTTCGGTGATTCTGGAACCTCTTCATGCGTGAAAGCATAACAGGAAAGAACGGGACCTTCCAGGAAAGGAGTAGCATCATAAACTGGATCAAATTCAGAGTCTGAGTCCAAGTCTAATGGAGAACACGAATCTCCCTTAGATTCACAGTTTGAAGATGACAAAGAAGTGCACTGTAGTTTTAAATTCTTTGGCGGAGAACTTAGTATTGAGCTAGAACAGACTCCTACATGACCAATTTTAATGGTCGGATTCTTACGAAAGGAGATACTTAGATTATCCTTGGAAGGACTACATAAACTTTCTTTTGTATCAGATTGTTGTAGTTTGAATGAAGACGAACTGGAATTATTTTTGGAGCAAGATTTTTTTTTAACAGAGTCAGATTCCGAGGGTTTAGGAGTAAATTCTTTAAAGACTGCATTACTAAAGTCACACCTTTACACCATTACACCATCCGTACTGCCCCAATAGATATATAATTGAAAACAGTAAATGAAAGAATTACCAATCAAATAATGTATAGAGAAACTATATAAATGAGCTGGAACTGGAACAAGTGAGGCAAGCAGAAAATTTCAACAGCAGGAACAGAGAGCAAAACAGCAGGATATTTCTTATAGGTCTGCAAGACAACTATAAACATAGAATAGGAATGAACCACTACCTGTGGTTCATAACACCTATTGGAAGTATAAGTGCAGAAATTCACATGCCATGTGATAATCAAGCTGGAGGTTTACCAGATTTCAATGTGATATGGGCCTTAAGATATATTTCCCTCACAGGTTTTCTGTCATAGGACTTTATACATATTGTATACGCTCGGAATCCATATAGAAGGAAAAAAATATTTCCACAAATAGTGTAGTACGTTCAATACAAGAAAATTTAATAAGTTGCAAACAATAAAACCATAAAATAGGCAATATACGCTGAATGGTACAGATGGAGGTTTACCAGATAGTGATGGTATAAACGTCTCGTATAATGCTTAGTTGAAATATAAAATATTCACATCTCATATAGTAAATAATCAAGGTGGGGGTTTACCAGACTTCCATGAGGTATGGACCTTAAGATGTATCGATGGGGAGAAAACCGGCTCTGGAACCTGTCTCCTTGGTCCAAAAGAACTCTGTCCGTATGGTAAAAATTTCCCAGCAGTATAAAAACTCCTTTCATACAGTGCTGACGCGTTTTGGGACCTCTTCCTTCCTCAAGGCAGTATGACAGGACTGGGCCAAATGGGCTATTTATACATTAAATTGGGATCACATCCGGGTCACAGGGTCAAGTGTTCAGATATTTAAATATTTAAAATTTACAAAGAAGAATCTAATATGTGGTAAAAACAATAATGGTGGTAGGATTAGTATGATTAGAATGCACAAATTTGTCACAAAATATGATTTAGAAACAAAAATGCCATCCGGAAGTAGTGTCCTCCGTACGTCCGGTCCGGCGTGTACTTGTCACAATAAGTTTAATATCGCATCCATTTAAAGCTTCCCCACTTAGTTAAACAGACGTTAGTGATGTGAGTGGTATGAGCATAGCACAATAGTCACTGGTGTTATTCAGCGGATATTAATCGCGAGATTCCAATTCATGGAATGCATGGTGGACCACACCGTCACTTCCGGCGACGTACTTCCGGACGCTGGCTGGAGCGCAAATGAAGCGCACAGAGACTGTATTAAAAAGTCCACAAAGTTTCTTTCTCCAAAGTAAACACAAAGAAGGGGGATCAGTATTAACAAATACTAATGAAAACAGGGATGTTAGCATACTTCTGGGTAGAACTACATGTGGTGTGGGTGAATTTAGAGGCATAGTGAAATAGTAATATGAATCGTATTAGGTGGAAAGATTAGAGGTAAAATTGCATGAAGGTATATATGGCTAAAATATGTTATTATAAGAAAGTAACCTGACAATAAGAATTATAGGTACAAAAAGCAGAGAAAATAAGGTATTTAAAGGAACCATTTAAGTTCAAAGTCTGCATTAAGACCCTCAGGCATGAGACTTTTCAATTTAAATATCCATTTCATTTCTTTTTTTTTGGCAGTCTTGTGGTCTCATCTCTATACTTCTATGTGTTCTTTATATTTTCGATAGCTAAAAATTGTTTTGTTTTGTTGAAGCGTTGTGTTTCTCCTTAAAGTGACTGGATAGTGGGTGGGTCATAACTCCTTTCTTTATATTTTGTAAATGTTCACTGAGTCGTGTTTTTAATGCCCTGCTTGTTTTGCCCACATAGATCCGATGGCTGCTGCACTCTATAAAATAGATTACATTAGTGGTATGGCATGTCATAAAATTATGACGTTTGTAGTTGGTGCCATTTATACGGAAATGTTCAGATTTTGATTTGTTGGTGATTACTTCATGACAAGCCTGGCATGTCTCACATCTATAAAAGCCCTTATTTCTGATGGGGCAATGGTCTTGTGAGGGTAATGCACTCCTGGTGAGTTTATTCTTCAAGTTTGGAGCCTTTCAGTATATAAATTTGGGCTTTGCTAGGATGCTTTCTTTAAGAAGCTGGTCTTTTTGTAACAGGTGCCAATGTCTTTTCACTATGGACTATCTTTTTGTGTTGGTGTTTAAATTGTGTGAAGGCAAATTTGAACAGATCACGATCTGGATTTCTCTTATCTTGTCCTTTAATAAGTTATTCTCTGTCTTTATTCATGACTTCTTTAAATTTACAGAGTTGTTCTTTGTCATATCCTTTGTCCTCAAAACCCTTCTTCATCTAGTCAACCTGTTCCTCACATACATCTTTTTTGCTGCAGTTTCTTCTTAATCTTAGGAATTGGCTTTTGGGCACACTGGTGAGCCAGTTCGTATGATGTTCACTCGAGAAATCTATATAATTATTGGTGTCTGTGGGTTTCTTATTGCATTTGGTTTCCATACGCCCTTCTTCAATGTAGATGTTCAAATCCATGAAGTTCAATTCTTGCTGACTCGTGGGAAAACTAAGTGTTAAATTGAATTCGTTGATGTTCAGTGATTGACAATTATTCATAAGGTCCTCCTTTGGTCCTTCCCAAAAAAAGATGATATCATCTAGATATCGATACCAGATTTTAAGATTTTTTTTAAATTGAATTCGCAAAACTTGGCGCAAATTTAGTACCCATCGCGGTCCCGACCAGTTGGTTGTAATACATGCCATTAAAATAAAAGTAATTATTCGTTTGGATGAACCTGATGCCTTCTAAAAGTAGTTCTTTTTTATCCTCAGAATAGTCAGTTTTGTCCAAATAATATTTGACAGCTTCAAGGACCTTTTTGTGTGGAATGTTCGGATACAAAGCTTCCACATCCACAGTGATCATGTGCATATTATTCCAGTCAATGGTTTTTTTTCTGTAATGTATCTTTGTATGTTGTATATTTCAAATGAAATTCCGTCTGGCTGACCAAGGGTTTTAAATGGGCATCAATGTATTCGGATAGATTCGCAGTCAAGCTGCCTATCCCTGCTACGATCAGTCTCCCCGGCGGTTTCGTGACACTTTTATGAATCTTTGGTGAGACATATATGGTGGGTATTGATGGTTCAGTGACATTTAGGAATTCAAATTCTTTTTTGGTTAGGGTATTTTTGTCGAGACGAGTCTGAAGTAACTAGTTTAGAGTGGTTTTAATTTTAGATGTAGGGTCATTCTTTAGCTTGATGTATGTCTTGCCATCTTCTCTAATTGTCGATAGATCTCTTGTATGTAGTCTTCCTTATTTAAAATGACGAATCCTCCCCCTTTGTCACTTGGTTTGATGATGATGGTTTCGTCGGTTTGTAAGGTTTTCAAAGCCATCCGCTCTTTTTTACTTAGATTCCATTTTTTGTTTTTAAGAGTACTCAACTTTCCTAGATCATCCAGGACCGCTTTTTGGAAGCTGTCTATCAAACTGCCTTTCAGGTGCTTTGGATAAAAGGTAGATTTATTTTTAAATGTTTCTTTGCTTTCTGTTTTGATGGTTTCTCCCTCTAATTCTTTTTTAAAGAAAAATTTTTGGTCGTCAATTTCCTCACGAACTTTTTCACGTCAATGAACATATCGAATTGATATATGTTATTAGTGGGGGCAAACTTCAATTCTTTCAAGAGGAGTTTTTCTTCTGTCTTTGTGAGTGATCTGTTGCTCAGATTACATATTTTCCCATAGTCTAATTCGGTTTTGGATTGTTCCTCTGGTTCCATATTATCCTTTTGTTTTTGCTTTCTTTTCCTATGCTTAACTCCCCCTCTCTTCCCCCTTTTTTTTCTTTTTAGTAATGCCGATTCTTGAACTATGTCCTCCCTAAAAAAGGGGTCCGAATTCTTTCACCCTCTCTATTGTCCATATTGAGATGAGATGGTAACCTTTCGTGTCATTGAGTTTGGTAACGGTCATAATCTGTTTCATTATTATAGCTCCCTTGATATGTATCTCTACTGTTCCTTCTGTTGAATCTGTCCAGGCTTTGAAATCTTTGTTGTTGGAAATTTCTATGGGAATTTTTTCCTTTTGCCCATCTTTGATGATGGCATTGTTGTTGGACCAAGGAGACAGGTTCCGGAGACGGTTTTCTCCCCATCGATACATCTTAAGGTCCATACCTTATGGAAGTCTGGTAAACCCCCACCTTGATTATTTACTATATGAGATGTGAATATTTTATATTTCAACTAAGCATTATACGAGACGTTTATACCATCACTATCTGGTAAACCTTCATCTGTACCATTCAGCGTATATTGCCTATTTTATGGTTTTATTGTTTGCAACTTATTACATTTTCTTGTATTGAACGTACTACACTATTTATGAAAAGATTTCCTTTCTTCTATATGGATTCCAAGCGTATACAATACGTATAAAGTCCTACGACAGAAAACCTGTGAGGGAAACATATCTTAAGGCCCATATCACATTGAAATCTGGTAAACCTCCAGCTTGATTATCTATCACATGGCGTGTGAATTTCTGCACTTATACTTCCAATAGGTTTGAATACAAGGCATTTGTCACTACCAATACCTGGTAAACCTCCATCTACACCTTTAAGTGTTCATTGCCTATTGTATCATTTGTATTGGCTGACTGTACCTAATTTTTGTTATATTGAACGTACTACACTATTTTTGGAAATATTTCTGTTTTCTTTTATTTGGATTTCGAGTTCATGAAATACGCATAAAGCGTCACGAAAGAGCATTTGTGAGGAAAGTATTTTCTGCTTATCTTTTGTTATCTTAGGGCACCTCAGCTGGTCTAAACCTTTTCCATTCACGCTATCTATTTCGGTATTGGGGATTCTTTTGACCAGTTGGTCTGCAGCTTAATTCACCTTTCACGCCTGGACACTTTTCTGTCATTACTCTCTAGTCACACAGAAGATTAATCGCTACAGGTGGAGCTTGTTAACTCTTACCTTCCAGGCAGACAACTCAGCACTCAGGAAACTCATGGTAATGGAAAGCTGTTTATCCCAGTGAGCAGAAAAGACACAGGATCAAGGACAGATGGCAGGGGTAAGTCACCCAATATGAGAACTACAGTCAGGATTGTGACAGTACCCCCCCCCCCTCTTCAAGGGTGGACTCCGCACACCCAACTTGAAACCTAGAAGATCTTGATGAATAACTTATACACTAAGATTCAGAAAAGTGGAACCCAGAGGGTCCAGAAACAAAACTTAAGCTGGATTCTTTAGAAGTCTTCCTGATCTTCATCTTCTGAACAGGTAGACCATCCATCATTGACAAAACTGGAATTTCCTTCATCTGAAAGGACTGAGGAATAAACTGTAGAAGGTTCCTTTCCAAGATTTGTAATGCAAGAAGTTTCTGCTTTCGAAGCTAGCACTCCACTGAGGCTTAAATTAAATCTTGTTCTGTAATGAGGACTTTTCATACAGAGACCTGTAGAGTTTTTCGGTGATTCTGGAACCTCTTCATGCGTGAAAGCATAACAGGAAAGAACGGGACCTTCCAGGAAAGGAGTAGCATCATAAACTGGATCAAATTCAGAGTCTGAGTCCAAGTCTAATGGAGAACACGAATCTCCCTTAGATTCACAGTTTGAAGATGACAAAGAAGTGCACTGTAGTTTTAAATTCTTTGGCGGAGAACTTAGTATTGAGCTAGAACAGACTCCTACATGACCAATTTTAATGGTCGGATTCTTACGAAAGGAGATACTTAGATTATCCTTGGAAGGACTACATAAACTTTCTTTTGTATCAGATTGTTGTAGTTTGAATGAAGACGAACTGGAATTATTTTTGGAGCAAGATTTTTTTTTAACAGAGTCAGATTCCGAGGGTTTAGGAGTAAATTCTTTAAAGACTGCATTACTAAAGTCACACCTTTACACCATTACACCATCCGTACTGCCCCAATAGATATATAATTGAAAACAGTAAATGAAAGAATTACCAATCAAATAATGTATAGAGAAACTATATAAATGAGCTGGAACTGGAACAAGTGAGGCAAGCAGAAAATTTCAACAGCAGGAACAGAGAGCAAAACAGCAGGATATTTCTTATAGGTCTGCAAGACAACTATAAACATAGAATAGGAATGAACCACTACCTGTGGTTCATAACACCTATTGGAAGTATAAGTGCAGAAATTCACATGCCATGTGATAATCAAGCTGGAGGTTTACCAGATTTCAATGTGATATGGGCCTTAAGATATATTTCCCTCACAGGTTTTCTGTCATAGGACTTTATACATATTGTATACGCTCGGAATCCATATAGAAGGAAAAAAATATTTCCACAAATAGTGTAGTACGTTCAATACAAGAAAATTTAATAAGTTGCAAACAATAAAACCATAAAATAGGCAATATACGCTGAATGGTACAGATGGAGGTTTACCAGATAGTGATGGTATAAACGTCTCGTATAATGCTTAGTTGAAATATAAAATATTCACATCTCATATAGTAAATAATCAAGGTGGGGGTTTACCAGACTTCCATGAGGTATGGACCTTAAGATGTATCGATGGGGAGAAAACCGGCTCTGGAACCTGTCTCCTTGGTCCAAAAGAACTCTGTCCGTATGGTAAAAATTTCCCAGCAGTATAAAAACTCCTTTCATACAGTGCTGACGCGTTTTGGGACCTCTTCCTTCCTCAAGGCAGTATGACAGGACTGGGCCAAATGGGCTATTTATACATTAAATTGGGATCACATCCGGGTCACAGGGTCAAGTGTTCAGATATTTAAATATTTAAAATTTACAAAGAAGAATCTAATATGTGGTAAAAACAATAATGGTGGTAGGATTAGTATGATTAGAATGCACAAATTTGTCACAAAATATGATTTAGAAACAAAAATGCCGTCCGGAAGTAGTGTCCTCCGTACGTCCGGTCCGGCGTGTACTTGTCACAATAAGTTTAATATCGCATCCATTTAAAGCTTCCCCACTTAGTTAAACAGACGTTAGTAATGTGAGTGGTATGAGCATAGCACAATAGTCACTGGTGTTATTCAGCGGATATTAATCGCGAGATTCCAATTCATGGAATGCATGGTGGACCACACCGTCACTTCCGGCGACGTACTTCCGGACGCTGGCTGGAGCGCAAATGAAGCGCACAGAGACTGTATTAAAAAGTCCACAAAGTTTCTTTCTCCAAAGTAAACACAAAGAAGGGGGATCAGTATTAACAAATACTAATGAAAACAGGGATGTTAGCATACTTCTGGGTAGAACTACATGTGGTGTGGGTGAATTTAGAGGCATAGTGAAATAGTAATATGAATCGTATTAGGTGGAAAGATTAGAGGTAAAATTGCATGAAGGTATATATGGCTAAAATATGTTATTATAAGAAAGTAACCTGACAATAAGAATTATAGGTACAAAAAGCAGAGAAAAGAAGGTATTTAAAGGAACCATTTAAGTTCAAAGTCTGCATTAAGACCCTCAGGCATGAGACTTTTCAATTTAAATATCCATTTCATTTCTTTTTTTTTGGCAGTCTTGTGGTCTCATCTCTTCTTTCACTTCTATGTGTTCTTTATATTTTCGATAGCTAAAAATTGTTTTGTTTTGTTGAAGCGTTGTGTTTCTCCTTAAAGTGACTGGATAGTGGGTGGGTCATAACTCCTTTCTTTATATTTTGTAAATGTTCACTGAGTCGTGTTTTTAATGCCCTGCTTGTTTTGCCCACATAGATCCGATGGCTGCTGCACTCTATAAAATAGATTACATTAGTGGTATGGCATGTCATAAAATTATGACGTTTGTAGGTGGTGCCATTTATACGGAAATGTTCAGATTTTGATTTGTTGGTGATTACTTCATGACAAGCCTGGCATGTCTCACATCTATAAAAGCCCTTATTTCTGATGGGGCAATGGTCTTGTGAGGGTAATGCACTCCTGGTGAGTTTATTCTTCAAGTTTGGAGCCTTTCAGTATATAAATTTGGGCTTTGCTAGGATGCTTTCTTTAAGAAGCTGGTCTTTTTGTAACAGGTGCCAATGTCTTTTCACTATAGACTATCTTTTTGTGTTGGTGTTTAAATTGTGTGAAGGCAAATTTGAACAGATCACGATCTGGATTTCTCTTATCTCGTCCTTTAATAAGTTATTCTCTGTCTTTATTCATGACTTCTTTAAATTTACAGAGTTGTTCTTTGTCATATCCTTTGTCCTCAAAACCCTTCTTCATCTAGTCAACCTGTTCCTCACATACATCTTTTTTGCTGCAGTTTCTTCTTAATCTTAGGAATTGGCTTTTGGGCACACTGGTGAGCCAGTTCGTATGATGTTCACTCGAGAAATCTATATAATTATTGGTGTCTGTGGGTTTCTTATTGCATTTGGTTTCCATACGTCCTTCTTCAATGTAGATGTTCAAATCCATGAAGTTCAATTCTTGCTGACTCGTGGGAAAACTAAGTGTTAAATTGAATTCGTTGATGTTCAGTGATTGACAATTATTCATAAGGTCCTCCTTTGGTCCTTCCCAAAAAAAGATGATATCATCTAGATATCGATACCAGATTTTAAGATTTTTTTTTAAATTGAATTCGCAAAACTTGGCGCAAATTTAGTACCCATCACGGTCCCGACCAGTTGGTTGTAATACATGCCATTAAAATAAAAGTAATTATTCGTTTGGATGAACCTGATGCCTTCTAAAAGTAGTTCTTTTTTATCCTCAGAATAGTCAGTTTTGTCCAAATAATATTTGACAGCTTCAAGGACCTTTTTGTGTGGAATGTTCGGATACAAAGCTTCCACATCCACAGTGATCATGTGCATATTATTCCAGTCAATGGTTTTTTTTCTGTAATGTATCTTTGTATGTTGTATATTTCAAATGAAATTCCGTCTGGCTGACCAAGGGTTTTAAATGGGCATCAATGTATTCGGATAGATTCGCAGTCAAACTGCCTATCCCTGCTACGATCAGTCTCCCCGGGGGTTTCGTGACACTTTTATGAATCTTTGGTGAGACATATATGGTGGGTATTGATGGTTCGGTGACATTTAGGAATTCAAATTCTTTTTTGGTTAGGGTATTTTTGTCGAGACGAGTCTGAAGTAACTAGTTTAGAGTGGTTTTAATTTTAGATGTAGGGTCATTCTTTAGCTTGATGTATGTCTTGCCATCTTCTCTAGTTGTCGATAGATCTCTTGTATGTAGTCTTCCTTATTTAAAATGACGAATCCTCCCCCTTTGTCACTTGGTTTGATGATGATGGTTTCGTCGGTTTGTAAGGTTTTCAAAACCATCCGCTCATTTTTACTTAGATTCCATTTTTTGTTTTTAAGAGTACTCAACTTTCCTAGATCATCCAGGACCGCTTTTTTGGAAGCTGTCTATCAAACTGCCTTTCAGGTGCTTTGGATAAAAGGTAGATTTATTTTTAAATGTTTCTTTGCTTTCTGTTTTGATGGTTTCTCCCTCTAATTCTTTTTTAATGAAGAATTTTTTGATCGTCAATTTCCTCACTAACTTTTCCACGTCAATGAACATATCGAATTGATATATGTTATTAGTGGGGGCAAACTTCAATTCTTTCAAGAGGAGTTTTTCTTCTGTCTTTGTGAGTGATCTGTTGCTCAGATTATATATTTTCCCATAGTCTAATTCGGTTTTGGATTGTTCCTCTGGTTCCATATTATCCTTTTGTTTTTGCTTTCTTTTCCTATGCTTAACTCCCCCTCTCTTCCCCCTTTTTTTCTTTTTAGTAATGCCGATTCTTGAACTATGTCCTCCCTAAAAAAGGGGTCTGAATTCTTTCACCCTCTCTATTGTCCATATTGAGATGAGATGGTAACCTTTCGTGTCATTGAGTTTGGTAACGGTCATAATCTGTTTCATTATTATAGCTCCCTTGATATGTATCTCTACTGTTCCTTCTGTTGAATCTGTCCAGGCTTTGAAATCTTTGTTGTTGGAAATTTCTATGGGAATTTTTTCCTTTTGCCCATCTTTGATGATGGCATTGTTGTTGGACCAAGGAGACAGGTTCCGGAGCCGGTTTTCTCCCATCGATACATCTTAAGGTCCATACCTTATGGAAGTCTGGTAAACCCCCACCTTGATTATTTACTATATGAGATGTGAATATTTTATATTTCAACTAAGCATTATACGAGACGTTTATACCATCACTATCTGGTAAACCTCCATCTGTACCATTCAGCGTATATTGCCTATTTTATGGTTTTATTGTTTGCAACTTATTAAATTTTCTTGTATTGAACGTACTACACTATTTATGAAAAGATTTCCTTTCTTCTATATGAATTCCAAGCGTATACAATACGTATAAAGTCCTACGACAGAAAACCTGTGAGGGGAACATATATTAAGGCCCATATCACATTGAAATCTGGTAAACCTCCAGCTTGATTATCTATCACATGGCGTGTGAATTTCTGCACTTATACTTCCAATAGGTTTGAATACAAGGCATTTGTCACTACCAATACCTGGTAAACCTCCATCTACACCTTTAAGTGTTCATTGCCTATTGTATCATTTGTATTGTCTGACTGTACCTAATTTTTGTTATATTGAACGTACTACACTATTTTTGGAAATATTTCTGTTTTCTTTTATTTGGATTTCGAGTTCATGAAATACGCATAAAGCCTCACGAAAGAGCATTTGTGAGGAAAGTATTTTCTGCTTATCTTTTGTTATCTTAGCGCACCTCAGCTGGTCTAAACCTTTTCCATTCATGCTATCTATTTCGGTATTGGGGATTCTTTTGACCAGTTGGTCTGCAGCTTAATTCACCTTTCACGCCTGGACACTTTTCTGTCATTACTCTCTAGTCACACAGAAGAATAATCGCTACAGGTGGAGCTTGTTAACTCTTACCTTCCAGGCAGACAACTCAGCACTCAGGAAACTCATGGTAATGGAAAGCTGTTTATCCCAGTGAGCAGAAAAGACACAGGATCAAGGACAGATGGCAGGGGTAAGTCACCCAATATGAGAACTACAGTCAGGATTGTGACAGTACCCCCCCTCTTCGAGGGTGGACTCTGCACACCCAACTTGAAACCTAGAAGATCTTGATGAATAACTTATACACTAAGATTCAGAAAAGTGGAACCCAGAGGGTCCAGAAACAAAACTTAAGCTGGATTCTTTAGAAGTCTTCCTGATCTTCATCTTCTGAACAGGTAGACCATCCATCATTGACAAAACTGGAATTTCCTTAATCTGAAAGGACTGAGGAATAAACTGTAGAAGGTTCCTTTCCAAGATTTGTAATGCAAGAAGTTTCTGCTTTCGAAGCTAGCACTCCACTGAGGCTTAAATTAAATCTTGTTCTGTAATGAGGACTTTTCATACAGAGACCTGTAGAGTTTTTTGGTGATTCTGGAACCTCTTCATGCGTGAAAGCATAACAGGAAAGAACGGGACCTTCCAGGAAAGGAGTAGCATCATAAACTGGATCAAATTCAGAGTCTGAGTCCAAGTCTAATGGAGAACACGAATCTCCCTTAGATTCACAGTTTGAAGATGACAAAGAAGTGCACTGTAGTTTTAAATTCTTTGGCGGAGAACTTAGTATTGAGCTAGAACAGACTCCTACATGACCAATTTTAATGGTCGGATTCTTACGAAAGGAGATAGATTATCCTTGGAAGGACTACATAAACTTCCTTTTGTATCAGATTGTTGTAGTTTGAATGAAGACGAACTGGAATTATTTTTGGAGCAAGATTTTTTTAACAGAGTCAGATTCCGAGGGTTTAGGAGTAAATTCTTTAAAGACTGCATTACTAAAAGTCTGTAAATCATGGAACACAGGATCATTATTCTCGAAAAGCATGTTAGCCCACTCCAAAGCTCTTCCTCTGAATGCCACGAACAGAGATTGAGTAACGTTGGAAGGAGTTACTGCACCTGAAGGATCTGATTCAATCAAAATCTCCATCAAAATAAATAGGTGCAAAAGCATCGGACAAAAGCTTAGAGGCTAAAACTGATTAAGGTTTTAGACCTGCTGACAGAACCAGATTAGGTCCTCAGGTTTTGGTGTCAACTGGAACTGAAGGAAACTGACCAGGCAGGGCCTGGAGTATTGCTGGACCGGCACGGACTGACCAGACTGGGCCCGGAATACTGCTGGACCGGCTGGAACCGTGAGAGACTGAACTGGACATATGGATGAGACCAGATTGCGTCCAGATGAACTTGAATTGGCTGGGACCGGAGGAGACTGAACCGGACATATGGACGGGACCTGATTGAGTCCAGACGAACTTGAACTGACAAACTGGAGAAATCTTTGGCTGGACAAGTAGGACCGGATTGGATCCAAGGATATTTGAAATGGCTGGAACCAAAGGAGACTGATCAGGCTGGTTCTGGAGAATTGCTTTTGGACAGGCTGGAACCGGGATGGACTGAAACGGACATATGGACGGGACCAGATTGAGTTCGGATGAACTTGGACCAGCTGGGACCGGTGGAGACTTTGGACCTACGGATGGAACCGGATTGGGTCCAGAGATATTTGAATCGTCTGAAACCGAAGGAGTCTTTGGACCTACGGATGGAACCGGATTGGGTCCAGAGATATTTGAATCGGTTGAAACCGAAGGAGTCTTTGGACCTACAGATGGAACAAGATTGGGTCCAAAAATATTGGAATCGGCTGGAACCGAAGGAATCTTCAGAAAGACGGATGGAACCAGATTGAGTCTGGAGACAGTTGAATCAGCTGGAACTGAAGGAGTCAGAATCTGGTTAGAACCAGAATGAGTGGTATCCGAGTGTTCAGTTAGACCATCCGGGACCTGGTCCATGCTGGATGCCAACAGGGTGGTGCTCTCTGAAGATGCAAGCAGGAGTTCATAACGACATCTGTAGCATAAAAATTTTCATCTGGGAACTTGGCTCTGGATACTTCCCTTGGGGCTGACACTCTGGAGAACCCTCCTGGGTTAGACGAATCAGACACCTCTCTCAGGGTTGTTATCTCCAGCACCCCTTCAAGGGTTGACAGATCAGAAACTCCTTTTTGAGAAGACTCATATGCCCCTACTAGAGCTTGAACATTGGATACCCCTCCCTTGGACTGCAGAGACAGACGCCCCTCCTTGGGCTGCAGAGACAGATGCCCCTCCTTGGGTTGCAGAGACAGACGCCCCTCCTTGGGCTGCAGAGACAGATGCCCCTCCTTGGGCTGCAGAGACAGATGCCTCTCCTTGGGCTGCAGAGGCAGACGCCCCTCCTTGGGCTGCAGAGACAGACTCCCCTCCTTGGGCTGCAGAGACAGACTCCTCTGTGACTTTAAATGGCTTGAACATTCTTTTCTTGACACCCAACTTGGGATAGGGTCTTTTAATCACAGGACCCCAGTCATAAATTTGAGTCCCTTTTGGAGTAGCCTTCTTAACACCCCCATCAGCTGTAGCAGGTTCAGCTACTGTAGATGACTGGTAGACATGAGCGCTATGATACTGAAATTTGTCACCATTTCCTGGCTTGCGAAGTATGCAATCCATAACAAAATTTTCCTTGCACAGAGGAAGAGACTTTAGTAACTGGATGGGACAAAACAGGATCAACAACATTGGTAGTATTCCTGAAGAGATCAGGCATCACAGAAAGAATACTAGACAAAAGTTCTTGTAACTGTAACATCATCTGGTACAAAATCTACAGTTGTTCAGGAGTCTGCAGACACTGTGCCAATTGATGCTGAGTCGACTCCAAACCCTCCAAGCGTCCTGCAATATAGCTTAGGAGGTCCTGCGTCAAACAAACACTTTCGGCCGGGTCCATGTGGCCAGTTCCTACTGTCATGACTGTGGTTTTTGTGAACCCAGTGTTAGTGAAGTCTGTGCGGGCAACTGGAGGACTGACTGGGGATCGAACACGGGCCTTGATAGAGGAAGCCATATCCTGACCACTGGATCACCAGGGACTTGGTGTTGATAGCAGGATGATGAATGTATTGGTGAGATTGAACTGGATATAGTGTCACATGAGTAGGTGCTTATGTACTCAAGGTTACTGGCGAGATAGTAAGCCGGACTGGTTACTGGTGAGACTGAGAACCGGGCTGGTTACCGGTGAGACTGGGACACAACTGTAATCCGGCCTGGTACCGGATATAACTGGAATTGCAACTAAAAGTAGAACGATGACCGTGGCTGTGACTTTAGGACAATGCTGAAGAACACTGCGGCTGTGGCTTTAAGGTGAGACTGCAGAATACTAAAGCTGTGTCTTTAAGATGAGACTATGGAATACTGCAAGTGTGACTTTAAGATGAAACTGTAGAAATACTAGATATCAATGGTAACACAACTGTAATCCAGACTGGGTAGCAAAGGAGCAGAGTTTTACAGGAACCGAAGTACAAGTGTTAACTTTAGGGAGCTCAGCTTCTAAGCTCACACAGAGCTGTGTGTGACACGAGGAACTGGCAGTGTTTCCAACTCAAGTCTCCTGACTTATACCTCCTGGTCCTTGGTCATTGGTGAGCAGTGTCAAGTGATTCAGAGAGTCTCAGGCTGGCACAGGATTGGACAGCTCTGGGTCAGGTGAACAGTCACTGCCATGTGAGTACTCTAGACTAGGCTGTGATGTGGAGTGAGGCCTAGCAGGCCGAAAGAACACTGAATCCTGAACTTCTGCAAACAGAGGATGCTGGCTTTTAGGCCTAAACTTCAGATTGCTGAATTCAGACAATCACAGAAGATCACTACAGGTGGAGCTCGTTAACTCTTACCTTCCAGGCAGAGAACTCAACACACAGGAAACTCATGGTAATGGCAAGCTGTTTATCCCAGTGAGCAGATGAGACACAGGATCCAGGATAGATGGCAGTGGTAAGTCACCCAATATGAGAACTACAGTCAGGATCGTGACAGCCACATATTGTTTTTGAGCCTTCTTGGCAGTTTTCTTCAGCATTTGTGGAGCTGATTCAGCCAGTCTGTGTGCCATTAATGGACAGGTTTTAGCTAGAGATGAGCGCCGGAAATTTTTCGGGTTTTGTGTTTTGGTTTTGGGTTCGGTTCCGCGGCCGTGTTTTGGGTTCGACCGCGTTTTGGCAAAACCTCACCGAATTTTTTTTGTCGGATTCGGGTGTGTTTTGGATTCGGGTGTTTTTTTAAAAAAACACTAAAAAACAGCTTAAATCATAGAATTTGGGGGTCATTTTGATCCCAAAGTATTATTAACCTCAAAAACCATAATTTACACTCATTTTCAGTCTATTCTGAATACCTCACAATATTATTTTTAGTCCTAAAATTTGCACCTAGGTCGCTGGATGACTAAGCTAAGCGACCCTAGTGGCCGACAAAAACACCGGGCCCATCTAGGAGTGTCACTGCAGTGTCACGCAGGATGTCCCTTCCAAAAAACCCTCCCCAAACAGCACATGACGCAAAGAAAAAAAGAGGCGCAATGAGGTAGCTGTGTGAGTAAGATAAGCGACCCTAGTTGCCGACACAAACACCGGGCCCATCTAGGAGTGTCACTGCAGTGTCACGCAGGATGTCCCTTCCAAAAAACCCTCCCCAAACAGCACATGACGCAAAGAAAAAAAGAGGCGCAATGAGGTAGCTGTGTGAGTAAGATAAGCGACCCTAGTGGCCGACACAAACACCGGGCCCATCTAGGAGTGTCACTGCAGTGTCACGCAGGATGTCCCTTCCAAAAAACCCTCCCCAAACAGCACATGACGCAAAGAAAAAAAGAGGCGCAATGAGGTCGCTGTGTGAGTAAGATAAGCGACCCTAGTGGCCGACACAAACACCGGGCCCATCTAGGAGTGTCACTGCAGTGTCACGCAGGATGTCCCTTCCAAAAAACCCTCCCCAAACAGCACATGACGCAATGAAAAAAAGAGGCGCAATGAGGTAGCTGTGTGAGTAAGATAAGCGACCCTAGTGGCCGACACAAACACCGGGCCCATCTAGGAGTGTCACTGCAGTGTCACGCAGGATGTCCCTTCCAAAAAACCCTCCCCAAACAGCACATGACGCAAAGAAAAAAAGAGGCGCAATGAGGTAGCTGTGTGAGTAAGATAAGCGACCCTAGTGGCCGACACAAACACCGGGCCCATCTAGGAGTGGCACTGCAGTGTCACGCAGGATGTCCCTTCCAAAAAACCCTCCCCAAACAGCACATGACGCAAAGAAAAATTAAAGAAAAAAGAGGTGCAAGATGGAATTGTCCTTGGGCCCTCCCACCCACCCTTATGTTGTATAAACAGGACATGCACACTTTAACCAACCCATCATTTCAGTGACAGGGTCTGCCACACGACTGTGACTGAAATGACGGGTTGGTTTGGACCCCCACCAAAAAAGAAGCAATTAATCTCTCCTTGCACAAACTGGCTCTACAGAGGCAAGATGTCCACCTCATCATCATCCTCCGATATATCACCGTGTACATCCCCCTCCTCACAGATTATCAATTCGTCCCCACTGGAATCCACCATCTCAGCTCCCTGTGTACTTTGTGGAGGCAATTGCTGCTGGTCAATGTCTCCACGGAGGAATTGATTATAATTCATTTTAATGAACATCATCTTCTCCACATTTTCTGGATGTAACCTCGTACGCCGATTGCTGACAAGGTGAGCGGCGGCACTAAACACTCTTTCGGAGTACACACTTGTGGGAGGGCAACTTAGGTAGAATAAAGCCAGTTTGTGCAAGGGCCTCCAAATTGCCTCTTTTTCCTGCCAGTATAAGTACGGACTGTGTGACGTGCCTACTTGGATGCGGTCACTCATATAATCCTCCACCATTCTTTCAATGGTGAGAGAATCATATGCAGTGACAGTAGACGACATGTCCGTAATCGTTGTCAGGTCCTTCAGTCCGGACCAGATGTCAGCATCAGCAGTCGCTCCAGACTGCCCTGCATCACCGCCAGCGGGTGGGCTCGGAATTCTGAGCCTTTTCCTCGCACCCCCAGTTGCGGGAGAATGTGAAGGAGGAGATGTTGACAGGTCGCGTTCCGCTTGACTTGACAATTTTCTCACCAGCAGGTCTTTCAACCCCAGCAGACTTGTGTCTGCCGGAAAGAGAGATCCAAGGTAGGCTTTAAATCTAGGATCGAGCACGGTGGCCAAAATGTAGTGCTCTGATTTCAACAGATTGACCACCCGTGAATCCTTGTTAAGCGAATTAAGGGCTCCATCCACAAGTCCCACATGCCTAGCGGAATCGCTCCGTGTTAGCTCCTCCTTCAATGTCTCCAGCTTCTTCTGCAAAAGCCTGATGAGGGGAATGACCTGACTCAGGCTGGCAGTGTCTGAACTGACTTCACGTGTGGCAAGTTCAAAGGGCATCAGAACCTTGCACAACGTTGAAATCATTCTCCACTGCACTTGAGACAGGTGCATTCCACCTCCTATATCGTGCTCAATTGTATAGGCTTGAATGGCCTTTTGCTGCTCCTCCAACCTCTGAAGCATATAGAGGGTTGAATTCCACCTCGTTACCACTTCTTGCTTCAGATGATGGCAGGGCAGGTTCAGTAGTTTTTGGTTGTGCTCCTGTCTTCTGTACGTGGTGCCTGTACGCCGAAAGTGTCCCGCAATTCTTCTGGCCACCGACAGCATCTCTTGCACGCCCCTGTCGTTTTTTTAAAAATTCTGCACCACCAAATTCAAGGTATGTGCAAAACATGGGACGTGCTGGAATTTGCCCATATTTAATGCACACACAATATTGCTGGCGTTGTCCGATGCCACAAATCCACAGGAGAGTCCAATTGGGGTAAGCCATTCCGCGATGATCTTCCTCAGTTGCCGTAAGAGGTTTTCAGCTGTGTGCGTATTCTGGAAAGCGGTGATACAAAGCGTAGCCTGCCTAGGAAAGAGTTGGCGTTTGCGAGATGCTGCTACTGGTGCCGCCGCTGCTGTTCTTGCGGCGGGAGTCCATACATATACCCAGTGGGCTGTCACAGTCATATAGTCCTGACCCTGCCCTGCTCCACTTGTCCACATGTCCGTGGTTAAGTGGACATTGGGTACAACTGCATTTTTTAGGACACTGGTGAGTCTTTTTCTGACGTCCGTGTACATTCTCGGTATCGCCTGCCTAGAGAAGTGGAACCTAGATGGTATTTGGTAACGGGGGCACACTGCCTCAATAAATTGTCTAGTTCCCTGTGAACTAACGGCGGATACCGGACGCACGTCTAACACCAACATAGTTGTCAAGGCCTCAGTTATCCGCTTTGCAGCAGGATGACTGCTGTGATATTTCATCTTCCTCGCAAAGGACTGTTGGACAGTCAATTGCTTACTGGAAGTAGTACAAGTGGGCTTACGACTTCCCCTCTGGGATGACCATCGACTCCCAGCAGCAACAACAGCAGCGCCAGCAGCAGTAGGCATTACACGCAAGGATGCATTGGAGGAATCCCAGGCAGGAGAGGACTCGTCAGAATTGCCAGTGACATGGCCTGCAGGACTATTGGCATTCCTGGGGAAGGAGGAAATTGACACTGAGGGAGTTGGTGGGGTGGTTTGCGTGAGCTTGGTTACAAGAGGAAGGGATTTACTGGTCAGTGTACTGCTTCCGCTGTCGCCCAAAGTTTTTGAACTTGTCACTGACTTATTATGAATGCGCTGCAGGTGACGTATAAGGGAGGATGTTCCGAGGTGGTTAACGTCCTTACCCCTACTTATTACAGCTTGACAAAGGCAACACACGGCTTGACACCTGTTGTCCGCTTTTCTGTTGAAATACCTCCACACTGAAGAGCTGATTTTTTTGGTATTTTCACCAGGCATGTCAACGGCCATATTCCTCCCACGGACAACAGGTGTCTCCCCGGGTGCCTGACTTAAACAAACCACCTCACCATCAGAATCCTCCTGGTCAATTTCCTCCCCAGCGCCAGCAACACCCATATCCTCCTCATCCTGGTGTACTTCAACACTGACATCTTCAATCTGACTATCAGGAACTGGACTGCGGGTGCTCCTTCCAGCACTTGCAGGGGGCGTGCAAATGGTGGAAGGCGCATGCTCTTCACGTCCAGTGTTGGGAAGGTCAGGCATCGCAACCGACACAATTGGACTCTCCTTGTGGATTTGGGATTTCGAAGAACGCACAGTTCTTTGCGGTGCTTTTGCCAGCTTGAGTCTTTTCAGTTTTCTAGCGAGAGGCTGAGTGCTTCCATCCTCATGTGAAGCTGAACCACTAGCCATGAACATAGGCCAGGGCCTCAGCCGTTCCTTGCCACTCCGTATGGTAAATGGCATATTGGCAAGTTTACGCTTCTCCTCCGACAATTTTATTTTAGGTTTTGGAGTCCTTTTTTTACTGATATTTGGTGTTTTGGATTTGACATGCTCTGTACTATGACATTGGGCATTGGCCTTGGCAGACGACGTTGCTGGCATTTCATCGTCTCGGCCATGACTAGTGGCAGCAGCTTCAGCACGAGGTGGAAGTGGATCTTGATCTTTCCCTAATTTTGGAACCTCAACATTTTTGTTCTCCATATTTTAATAGGCACAACTAAAAGGCACCTCAGGTAAACAATGGAGATGGATGGATACTAGTATACTTATGGATGGACTGCCGAGTGCCGACACAGAGGTAGCTACAGCCGTGGACTAACGTACTGTGTCTGCTGCTAATATAGACTGGATGATTGATAATGAGATGAAATCAATATATATATGTATGTATATATAATATCACTAGTACTGCAGCCGGACAGGTAGATAATATATTTATTAGGTAATGATGACTGATGACGGACCTGCTGGACACTGTCAGCTCAGCAGCACCGCAGACTGCTACAGTAAGCTACTATACTCTATAGTAGTATGTACAAAGAAGAAAGAAAAAAAAAAACCACGGGTAGGTGGTATACAATTATGGATGGACTGCCGAGTGCCGACACAGAGGTAGCTACAGCCGTGGACTAACGTACTGTGTCTGCTGCTAATATAGACTGGATGATTGATAATGAGATGAAATCAATATATATATGTATGTATATATAATATCACTAGTACTGCAGCCGGACAGGTAGATAATATATTTATTAGGTAATGATGACTGATGACGGACCTGCTGGACACTGTCAACTCAGCAGAACCGCAGACTGCTACAGTAAGCTACTATACTATAGTAGTATGTACAAAGAAGAAAGAAAAAAAAAACCACGGGTAGGTGGTATACAATTATGGATGGACTGCCGAGTGCCGACACAGAGGTAGCTACAGCCGTGGACTAACGTACTGTGTCTGCTGCTAATATAGACTGGATGATTGATAATGAGATGAAATCAATATATATATATGTATGTATATATAATATCACTAGTACTGCAGCCGGACAGGTAGATAATATATTTATTAGGTAATGATGACTGATGACGGACCTGCTGGACACTGTCAGCTCAGCAGCACCGCAGACTGCTACAGTAAGCTACTATACTATAGTAGTATGTACAAAGAAGAAAAAAAAAAAAAACCACGGGTAGGTGGTATACAATTATGGATGGACTGCTGAGTGCCGACACAGAGGTAGCTAGCTACAGCCGTGGACTAACGTACTGTGTCTGCTGCTAATATAGACTGGATGATTGATAATGAGATGAAATCAATATATATATGTATGTATATATAATATCACTAGTACTGCAGCCGGACAGGTAGACAATATATTTATTAGGTAATGATGACTGATGACGGACCTGCTGGACACTGTCAGCTCAGCAGCACCGCAGACTGCTACAGTAAGCTACTATACTCTATAGTAGTATGTACAAAGAAGAAAGAAAAAAAAAAACCACGGGTAGGTGGTATACAATTATGGATGGACTGCCGAGTGCCGACACAGAGGTAGCTACAGCCGTGGACTAACGTACTGTGTCTGCTGCTAATATAGACTGGATGATTGATAATGAGATGAAATCAATATATATATGTATGTATATATAATATCACTAGTACTGCAGCCGGACAGGTAGATAATATATTTATTAGGTAATGATGACTGATGACGGACCTGCTGGACACTGTCAGCTCAGCAGCACCGCAGACTGCTACAGTAAGCTACTATACTATAGTAGTATGTACAAAGAAGAAAGAAAAAGAAAAAAACCACGGGTAGGTGGTATACAATTATGGATGGACTGCTGAGTGCCGACACAGAGGTAGCTACAGCCGTGGACTAACGTACTGTGTCTGCTGCTAATATAGACTGGATGATTGATAATGAGATGAAATCAATATATATATGTATGTATATATAATATCACTAGTACTGCAGCCGGACAGGTAGATAATATATTTATTAGGTAATGATGACTGATGACGGACCTGCTGGACACTGTCAGCTCAGCAGCACCGCAGACTGCTACAGTAAGCTACTATACTCTATAGTAGTATGTACAAAGAAGAAAGAAAAAAAAAACCACGGGTAGGTGGTATTACAATTATGGATGGACTGCCGAGTGCCGACACAGAGGTAGCTACAGCCGTGGACTAACGTACTGTGTCTGCTGCTAATATAGAGTCTAGACTGGATGATAAATTATTGATAATGAGATGAAATCAATATAATATCACTAGTACTGCAGCCGGACAGGTACTATATATATTTATTATGTAATGACTGATGACGGACCTGCTGGACACTGTCAGGTCAGCACAGCACCGCAGACTGCTACAGTAAGCTACTATAGTAGTATGTATAAAGAAGAATGAAAAAAAAAAACCACGGGTAGGTGGTATACAATATTATATATATATATATATATATATATATTATATACAATTATATATATATATATATATATATATATATATATTAAACTGGTGGTGATTGATTATTAAACTGGTGGTCACTTCAGGACAGGTCACGTTGCAACTTGCAACTAGTACTCCGAGGCCTAAGCAGACAATCACAAAATATATTATTATACTGGTGGTCAGTGTGGTCACAACAATGGCAGTGTGGCACTGACTCTGGCAGCAAAAGTGTGCACTGTACGTTATATGTACTCCTGAGTCCTGCTCTCAGACTCTAACTGCTCCCCACTGTCAGTGTCTCCCCCACAAGTCAGATAATACACTTACAGTCACACTATCTAATCTATAAATATCACTTCAGCAAGTAGTATAGTAGTATACAGTAGTACTCCTCCTAATAATGCTCCCCGAAAATACTGTGTCTCTCTCTTCTCTAAACGGAGAGGACGCCAGCCACGTCCTCTCCCTATGACTCTCAATGCACGTGTGAAAATGGCGGCGACGCGCGGCTCCTTATATAGAATCCGAGTCTCGCGATAGAATCCGAGCCTCGCGAGAATCCGACAGCGTGATGATGACGTTCGGGCGCGCTCGGGTTAGCCGAGCAAGGCGGGAAGATCCGAGCCTGCTCGGACCCGTGTAAAAAACCTGAAGTTCGGGCGGGTTCGGATTCAGAGGAACCGAACCCGCTCATCTCTAGTTTTAGCACTCCCATAGAATCTTGTAGTCTGCATTTTCACTCTTCTTTTGTCTAAAAAAAAAAAATACAGTAAGGAAACATGTAAATCACAATATGGTTAAAATAAACAACTGTACATTTTCAAATAAAGTGCACAACAGTTAAGTGCAAATACAGTATTATACTTTTCTGCCTGTACTACAGCATACTGTACAGTACTGTGCCTCCCAAAATGACCCTCTCCAGGAGGGACAGAATGCTCTGTTACTGGACTTCAATTTTAATGTACAGTATGATTGCCATCACCTGTTTTAAACTACAGTACTGTAGAAATTTGATAAGAAAGGTGTTTCACCACAGGTGATAGAAATCATACAGAACATTAATATAGAAGTCCAGGAATAGAGCATGCTGTCCCTCTTTTGGAGGGTCATTTTGAGAGGCATTTTGAGAGGCATAGGTTTTGCAGGCTATAGGGCAATGCTGAAGGAGCGTCACAATCCCCTAGCTAAAATACACAGGGGTGATAGGGATAAGCGTGCTCTATGCACATTGCAATACAAAGACTCGATCGTATAGCAAACTGACAAAATGGCCACCACCCGTGAACCCCCACCTCATGACAGCGCTCCGCTATGGAGCAAGCGACGACATAGGTTTTGCAGGCTACAGGGCAATGCTGAAGAAGTGTCACAATACCCTAGCTAAAGTACACAGGGACGATAGGGATAAGTGAGCTCCATAAACATTGCGATACACCGGACTCGATAGCATAGCAAACTGACAATATGGCTGCCGCCCGTGAACCCCCACCTCGTGGCAGCGCTCAGCTATGGAGCGAGCAATGGCATAGGTTTTGCAGGCTACAGGGCAATGCTGAAGCAGTGTCACAATACGCTAGCTAAAATACATACGTACAGTGAAAAAATTTAGATATTATTATTGCCAGTTATTTATATAGCGCACACATATTCCGCAGCGCCTTACAGAGAATATTTAGCCATTCACATCAGTCCTTGCCCTAGTGGAGCTTACAATCTATATTCCCTATCACATGTAGACGCACACACATTCATGCTAGGGTTAATTTTGTTGGAAGCCAATTAACCTACCAGTATATTTTTGGATTGTGGGAGTAAACCGGAGTACCCGGAGGAAACCCACGCAAGTATGGGGAGAATATACAAACTCCACACAGTTAGGGCCATGGTGGGAATTGAACCCATGACCTCAGTGCTGTGAGGCAGTAATGCTAACTATTACACCATCCGTACTGCCCCAATAGATATATAATTGAAAACAGTAAATGAAAGAATTACCAATCAAATAATGTATAGAGAAACTATATAAATGAGCTGGAACTGGAACAAGTGAGGCAAGCAGAAAATTTCAACAGCAGGAACAGAGAGCAAAACAGCAGGATATTTCTTATAGGTCGGAGAGGATCCACACAGCAAGTATGATTACGAAGAAACAGCTTTGCAGAGTGGTTACCGGGCTGTGACTGAGACGCTCTTTTATCCTAATTCAAACAAAGGAAATTCTTCCCGCTCAAAGCATGTTCTGTGATTGGTGTAGTTATGAATGCACCTACATAGGCACCAATCGTCATCAGGTCGAAGCAAACTGCTTCGAAACATTGCATTTACAACTGCCTGTTTATCCGCCTAACTGTTGAAATACAGTGTATATAGTACTGTGTGTGTGTGTGTGTGTGTGTGTGTGTGTGTGTGTGTATATATATATATAGTATACTGTATAGTATATACTGTATTGTGTATACCCTGTATATAGTGTGTATGTATATATATATATATATATATATACACACACACACACACACACACACACACTGCTCAAAAAAATAAAGGGAACACTTAAACAACAAAATGCAACTCCAAGTCAATCACACTTCTGTGGAATCAAACTGTCCACTTAGGAAGCAACACTGATTGACAATCAATTTCACATGCTGTTGTGCAAATGGAATAGACAACAGGTGGAAATTATAGGCAATTAGCAAGACACCCTTAGTAAAGGAGTTGTTCTGCAGGTGGTGACCACAGACCACTTCTCAGCTCCTATGCTTTCTGGCTAATATTTTGGTCACTTTTGAAAGCTGGTGGTGCTTTCACTCTAGTGGTAGCATGAGACGGAGTCTACAACCCACACAAGTGGCTCAGGTAGTGCAGCTCATCCAGGATGGCACATCAATGCGAGCTGTGTCAAGAAGGTTTGCTGCGTCTGTCAGCGTAGTGTCCAGAGCATGGAGGCGCTACCAGGAGACAGGCCAGTACATCAGGAGACGTGGAGGAGGCCGTAGGAGGGCAACAACCCAGCAGCAGGACCACTACCTCCGCCTTTGTGCAAGGAGGAACAGGAGGAGCACTGCCAGAGCCCTGCAAAATGACCTCCAGCAAGCCACAAATGTGCATGTGTCTATATATATAAATATATATATATTTTTATATATATATATATATATATATATATATATATATATATATATATACTGCTCAAAAAATAAAGGGAACACTAAAATAACATATCCTAGATCTGAATGAATGAAATATTCTTATTAAATACTTTGTTCTTTACATAGTTAAATGTGCTGACAACAAAATCACACAAAAAATTATCAATGGAAATCAAATTTATTAACTCATGGAGGTCTGGATTTGGAGTCACACTCAAAATTAAAGTGGAAAAACACTACAGGCTGATCCAACTTTGATGTAATGTCCGTAAAACAAGTCAAAATGAGGTTCAGTAGTGTGTGTGGCCTCCACGTGCCTGTATGACCTCCCTACAATGCCTGGGCATGCTCCTGATGAGGTGTCAGATGGTCTCCTGAGGGATCTCCTCCCAGTCCTGGACTAAAGCATCTGCCAACTCCCTGTGGTGCAACGTGGCGTTGGTGGATGGAGCGAGACATGATGTCCCAGATGTGCTCAATTGGATTCAGGTCTGGGGAATGGGCGGGTCAGTCCATGGCATCAATGCCTACGTCTTGCAGGAACTGCTGACACACTCCAGCCACATGAGGCCTAGCATTGTCTTGCACTAGGAGAAACCCAGGGCCAACCGCACCAGCATATGGTCTCTCAAAGGGTCTGAGGATCTCATCTCTGTACCTAATGGCAGTCAGGCTACCTCTGGCGAGCACATGGAGGGCTGTGCGGCCCCCCAAAGAAATGCCACCCCACACCATTACTGACCCAATGCCAAACCGGTCATGCTGGAGGATGTTGCAGGCAGCAGAACGTTCTCCTTGACGTCTCCAGACTCTGTCACGTCTGTCACATGTGCTCAGTGAGAACCTGCTTTTATCTGTGAAGAGCACAGGGCGCCAATGGCGAATTTGCCAATCTTGGTGTTCTCTGGCAAAAGCCAAATGTCCTGCACGGTGTTGGGCTGTAAGCACAACCCCCACCTGTGGACGTTGGGCCCTCATACCACCCTCATGGAGTCTGTTTCTGATCGTTTAAGTAGACACATGCACATTTGTGGCTTGTTGGAGGTCATTTTGCAGGGTTTTGGCAGTGCTCCTCCTGTTCCTCCTTGCACAAAGGCGGAGGTAGCGGTCCTGCTGCTGGGTTGTTGCCCTCCTGCAGCCTCCTCCGCGTCTCCTTGCCTGTCTCCTGGTAGCACCTCCATGCTCTGGACACTACGCTGACAGACACAGCAAACCTCCTTGCCACAGCTTGCATTGATGTGCCATCCTGGATGAGCTGTACTACCTGAGCCCCTTGTGTGGGTTGTAGACTCCATCTCACACTACCACTAGAGTGAAAGCACCACCAGCTTTCAAAAGGGACCAAAACATCAGCCAGAAAGCATAGGAGCTGAGAAGTGGTCTGTGGTCACCACCTGCAGAACAACTCCTTTATTGGTGGTGTCTTGCTAATTGCCTATAATTTCCACCTGTTGTCTATTCCATTTGCACAACAGCATGTGAAATTGATTGTCAATCAGTGTTGCTTCCTAAGTGGACAGTTTGATTTCACAGAAGCGTGATTGACTTGGAGTTACATTGTGTTGTTTAAGTGTTCCTTTTGTTTTTTTTGAGCAGTGTATATATATATATATATATATATATATATACACACATACACACAGTATATATACACACAGTAAATATATATACTGTAATGTATATACAATATAATGTACATACAGTCTACTGTATATACTGTAATCTATTTAATTACGGTATCTGATTAATAATTTTTGGCTCTTCACAGTAAATCTCCCATGATAAGAGATGTGAATAAAGAAAAGAGTTGAACAGGCACGACGATGGATTGGGAGTGGTGAAACATTTCATAATGTCATTTTCACAGATGCTCTTGAGAGGTTCTCCCGAATGTAATTCTGGAAACGTCACCATATCTCATTAAAGCCACGTCCAAAGCATCCATTGAAAGTCCAGGTATGGGGAGGCATATCACGATTAGGAGCTGGTCCCCTATTATTTTTCGAAGGTACTGTACTTTATTCTGAGCCTGTGTTTTGTAAAAATACATTCTGTACTGTACAGTATATGTAACTGCACAATAAAATGAGTTGCTTATTAATGAACAACATTTTCTTATTTCTGTAGGGATCATGGATAAGCAATTCTTCCAAGAAAAAATAGTAGAGGGATGTATGGTGCCATTTGTGAGTAAATATTACCTATATCATCACAGGATATTTCAATACAATGACCCTAGACACTCTGCCTCAGCCAAATTTATGGAGGAGAAAGTTATCAATTGTGAATGCACACCACCAGAGTGAGTATTGTTTTAATACTGTACAAGTAAAATTTTGGATTGCACTCTAGTACTGTAAATGTATTTTTTTGTTTAATGAACAGTACAATACTGTATGTTTTATTTTCTCTTTTTAACTTCATTAATTAAACATTTTTTTTGTATTTTTTTTTTTCAAATCACTGGACATGAATCCAATTGAATTAGTGTGGGCTCAAATGAAAAGATACATTAGGAGTGTTCTGAAGCCAACAGCAACTGTTGGATGGGATAAAAAACATTTGGCTAGACATACTCACACCTGAACATTGTAATAATTATATAAATCTCCTGTATAAAGTATTGCCTGTTATAGTTGAAAGAAATGGTCAAGCCACAAATATGTAGTTCTGTACTATATTTTCTGTATAAAATTTTAATCAATGCATTATTAAAAATGTTTATAAAATTGCCTGTCTGAATATTTTGTAAGCTAATGTACAATATTATACATTATACTATACAGTAGTACTGTTATTGATTTGTGTGAACAGTTCTTTACAGTTTTATAAGTCCTGGGTAATACAGTACTGTACATTTTTGATCAGTACAGTATATGTAATCTGATTTTGTAATACATTTTTTTTTACATTTACAGTATATCAATTCTTTTCCAAAAAATATTCCATTATACAGTACGGTATGGTACATGGGGGTAAATGTACAGTATGATATGTCGCTATGGGGGAGAAGTGTTATTAAACATAGAAACATACTGTACTGTAGAAACACACACTAGAATTTGATGGCAGATAAGAACCACCGTGTCCATCTAGTATGACCCTTTTTTAGAATATTTTTAGCTCAAACCTTATTTGATCCTAGCCCCCCTTTCCATTCTCTGCTCCAAACTACAGAACAGTACTAACAGTACTGTATTCAGATTTTTAGTCTTTCTGGGTACAGTACTGACAGTAATGTACTGCAAGCCCAGTGAGACAGTACAGTAATTCTAAAGTACAGTACATTAACTCCTGAGGTTGCTGTGAATCATAAAATACTGTATCACACTTTTACAGAAAGACTGTAGCTTTACTGTACATTACTGTACATTACTGTATTTACTGAGCTGTAGACGTTCTTTTGGGGAAAAAACACTATCAACAATAATTTGCCCATTCTGACAATGGGTAATTGCCCATAGGTCCTGGTTGTACGCAAATGCAGATTTCCTTGCATCTTTGCTGCCGGTGTGTCTGAGGGACCGATTGGGAAATAAAAGTGGCCCTGTACTATTGTCTAGAAGTTTCCCAACATGGCCAGCACAAGAGGCACAGTATAACGTACCATGAAGCAGGACAATGCAGTGTAGGGAGTGTGGTGGGTGGGCCTCCTGTCATACCTGGGTTGGGGCCACATGGCAAAACCTAAAACAGGCCACACAGACACATCAGCCTACCAGGATTCTTCCTGGTGAGGCCTATGTCCTATTTTTACCTGAATGTAATAATGTGTCATGCATGATGTCGCAACTCGGCGGACATGTATTGTGATGTCGGTCACTGGCGGACACTGCAGCCAGGTCTGGCAACAGCAGGGACAAAGGAGTATGCTTGTAATAGGGTCCTAAAATCAGAGGGGCTATGCACCATCAAGAATCTTGGACATTAGTTTCTCTTACAGTACTGGTATACAGTACCTTTGCTGTTTTAGAGTAACCTGAATTCTAATAAGCACCAATATGGAGAAACGTGATTTGTCTAAGCTTCATACTGTACAGTGGGGCAGATGTATTAACCTGGAGAAGGCATAAGGAAATGATAAACCAGTGATATGTGCAAGGTGATAAGGCACCAGCCAATCAGATCCTAACTGTTAATTTACATATTGGAGCCGATTGGCTGGTGCCTTTATCACCTTGTACATATCACTGGTTTATCACTTCCTTATGCCTTCTCCAGGTTAATACATCTGCCCCAGTATTTTTTTTAGGTACTGTACATTACTGTTTTAATATTCAAATCACAACTGTGCTTACATTTTTCAGTATAACAGTTATAAATGTGTGTATTTGTTTTTAATTGTTGTATGCAATAAAAAAGCATTTGAGAACTTTGCACAATTGTACTGAGTGCTTCCTTTGTGCAGTGGAGGGTAATTCCTCTCCACTGATACCAGGGACGTGTGGTGAGCTAAATAGCTCAGGAGGCACTGACTAGCACCAGAGCCAGATTTACATGCAATTCATGAGCCAAAGCATACATCTGGGCATTATACACAGGTGCAGCAGTATAAACTCCTGGAAATTTGGTGAGTTTTGATCATAGATGTGTGGAAAGGATACACAGGTGAGGCACTGCCTCACCTGCCATAGACTTTTTACTCCAGAGTTTTGGCTATAAAAATTATTAGAATAATGCAAAGATATTTCAAACCAATTCTTTGTATTTTTCAGATATTTTATGCAGTCAAAACTCTGGCACAAGTGTTAGTATTACAGGAAAGGCTCTGCCTCACCCCACCGCACATCACTGACTGATACTGTATGCTGATGGTTCATACAGTACAGTAGTTGCTTACCCTCACGAATATTGCGTGAGTCTCCAAATTGCAATTCTTATCTCCTAATCGCCTGCATCATACAGTACAGTACATTAAATCAAATCTCCCAGAATGTTAACCGCAGCCTGGGTTACAGCAAGGAATTTGTAAGGACAGTGATTTGCGCCAGTCAATACAGGTACAGTATGACTGATACTGTACAGTATTTGTGCAAAGCAGTCCTGACTAAGCAACCCCCTACTAGCACACCCTGTGGTAGAGAACACATTCTGTGTACCAGCAAGCTTCTTACTGTACAGTATCTCAATGTCTGCCAATACTCGGAAGTGTGAGGTCCAAATGTTTTATTAGTAATACAGTAGGTACTGTACAAAGAAACAGATTTTGATGGAAGATACTGTAAGAACCACTTGGACCATCTAGTCTTTAGTTAAACAGACAAAACACTTTGGACAAGGTTTCTCTAAATTGGCATTTGGAGTTTAAGATAAGCTGAAGGCTGCATAAGCCTGAAGCCATATAAGAGCCCAATTTTTTGTGATTGGTTGTTTGTGACTAAGCAGTTGCTAGGCAGATCAGTGTGTTCTTGGGTATTTTCCTATAGGATTATAGGGCTGTCCATCAAGGGTTTAGGGGTTGGTCTTGGAATAATACATAAGCCATGGTCATGTGACTCAGCTTCCTCTTGCCATTTTGGAATGGCCCAGGAAGGCTGAGTACACATGCTGTTTTTTTACACTGTCATGTATTTATCTTTTGGCTTGGTTTTATGCTTGTTTCCACAGCGGGTTTCTCATGCTAAATGTGGTTATTGCTCAGGTTTCTGCTGTCCCTCTCCCCTCCAGCGCCCCCGCAGGTCTGCTCCCTTTCCCTCCACTGGCATTTGGCTGGGCCGCCGAGCTCAGCGCCCGTGCTCGCGGGCTGTGGTCTCCCCTGCTGCTGATCTCGCTCTTGCCGGTGGGTCACGCTGCTGCGGGCAACGCATCCGTCTGTGTGGGGGACGGGTGCTTTTGCCTCGGGCGTTTAGACGGGCGGGGACGCGTGTGTCCTCCCCGGTGCCCGCGGCGCTGCAGGTTCCCCTCTCCTCCCGCTTGGCGTCCCTGAGTGCGCCTCTTTCCTCGCCGCTTTCGGTCCCGGCTGACGGCTCCGGCGCCCACATGGGCCTGCCGTCCCTGGGCTGACTGCGGGGGGAGATGGGCGGCGGCGGGTGGGGGTCGGGGCGGCGTGCGGTCAGCAGCCGTTTCCCAGTCTCCCCTCGTGACGTGTCCCTGGGTGGGGGGGGGGGTTTCAGCTCCCCCAGGGGTGGTGGGCGTACACTGGCATGCTGCCAGGACCGGGTGTGGGTGCTGGGGACCAGCTGCGCTGTGTTCGTAGTCGGGGGTCCGCAGTTTTCCCCGGGGCCAACGTGGTGCCGGCGATTCCTCTTTGGGGTCGCCTGCCTCGGGGCACATGCAGGGGGGTCTCGCGCCAGGGTCTTGCGTGTGTGCCCTTCCCCCCCTGCTGCCTTGGGGGCTGCTTATTTCCTCGCCCCCCCGGTTCACTGGTGCCCCCGGCTGGTCGGGCTGGGGATTTGGGGGGGATGGCTGCGCAATCTGCCATGACTGCCTCCTGTCCCTTGCCTGGCCCTCCTTCCCTGCTTTCTCGCCGGTCGGGCGTGCCGGTGGGACGTTTTTCCACAGGGTTTCCCAGGAAGGCACCCCCCCCATTTGTCCATTAGACATTTATTTCCTATGTCCTCCGGGCACGGCGTCCGGGTCGGTCTGTTGCTGACCCGCACCCCCCACCCGTCCTTTGCGGGTTCGATCCCGGTATTTCCCCCGCTGCTTCGGCCCTGCATCCCCAGTTTTGGCCCTTCTGGCTTCCGGCATTCTCCGTTTGGGTTGTGGGTCGGGGATACCCCTCCCGCTGGGGTTTTTCCTCCCTCCTGGCTGGGGATTTTCCCCCCACCTCTACCTGCTGCCTTCCTTCCTCATGCCTCCTATTTCCGTTGTTGGTGTGCGGACGCTTTTTGCGCTTGTGGTCCCCCTTTGTTTCGTCTCCACGGGTGTCTGGAATCCAACGGAGTCGGTGGCTTCCTCGCGGAGGACCCGGAAGACGAGGAGGGCTGCAGTGGCTGTGGAATACGCTCCGCCAGGGTCGGTGGCGGTGGGGGCGGGTGATCGTGTTCCAGGCCCTCTGGGCATCGGTGAGCATGCTGTGTTTTTCTCCTTAATTTTACAGTATTATTCTGCCCTTAGTTGTGTTTCCTCGGTTTCTCCTAGGTGCCCGCGTCAGTTGGCTAGGCTAATGGCGCGGTGCGTGGCGTAGGGTTTCTTGGACAGTCGGGGCTCCGTCGGCTGATTTTCCCTCCGCACCATGCGTTTCGCGGAGTAGGTGGGCTTTGGGAGAATGCTTTCCGGATTTTTTCCATCAGTGGTTGCGGGTTGTGGTTTTGCGGCCTTTTACACCGGGTCGCGGTCTGCCGAATATACCCACATTGTACAGTGTTGTTTTGGCGCGGAGGATGCAATGCATCAAAGGGTTCTGTTTTGTATATTGCAATGTGCAGTCCGTCGTTATCCGGGTGGTAACGCCATTCTCACTTGGGGTCACACTGCAGGTCGGACCGCCTGGTGGGGTCCCGAGCAAGGGGCCCCTCGCAGTTGGCGCTTCTGTTTCGCGCTCTAGTGCTCCTGAGGCATCCAGTGCCGTTTTTTCGTCGCCCATGTGCGGGGCCAGTCACCTGTCCTAGGACCACACCCCAGCCACGGGGGTGTTAACCTCCGCTCCTACGGGGGGCCGCTGGATGTGGAGTGCGGCCCATTCTCTGTTTCGTTTTTCGGTTTTTGGTCCGTACCCCGATGGGTCGGTCACGCATTTCCGTTAGTAGTTTCCGCCATGTTTTGCACCTGCCCGTTTTGAATTCCGTGCCCGCGGTGGCACGCCGGTGTTGGCGGTCAGCCCGTGCTTTCCCGCATCAGGCCCGGCTAAAGGTGGACGCTGTGATAGGCTGGGGGCGTGTGTTTGGGCCCTACGCCGTTTTCACCTCTGCCCGATTTGTGCATCTCCCCTGTAGGGTTGGTGCCCAAGAGCACGCAGGGCGAGTTCCACCTTATCCAACATTTGTTTCGTCCTCTTGGGGTTTTCTTTTGCTGGCTTCATTCCCTAGGCTGTGTGCAGGGTGGGTGTCAGTCTTTTATGGGACGCTGCGTCTGGTTTGCGTATGTGGTCCGGTTTCTCTGTTGGCTACCTTAGACGTAGGGTCGGTTTTTGTCTCTTCACCTGCGCCCCTGCGGGTTTTGGGTCTCAGATTAGGGGTTTTGTGTTATAGGTTCCTGCCCCTGGGTTTTTTCCTGTACCATGTGCCTGGTTTTTAGAAATTCTGAGCTTTAATGCGTTGGTACATACTTTCCGCATCCGTTTTTCCCCGATGCTGCTCACTGCCTGGGCGATTTTCGTTGCATGGGTCCGGGAGACATTTCGGTTTGCAGCGGTATGTTCGTCGGTTTCCTTAATTTTGTTTGGGGTCCTGGGGGGTACCGTTGCCCTGGTTCGCTGCGAGGCCCTCCGGTTGACTGAGTTATCATATCAGGGGATTGCCCTGGGCACGGTAGCGGGTGCTGTCGCCTCCCCGCTGCCATGGTGCCTAAACTTTTGGATTTGAGTAACGTCTGCTTGGGGAAGCGCGAGGTTTCGGCTTTACCGGGTGCAGTCGTGGCTTGGTTCCTTCACTTTTGCGGGTGGGTTTATCCCATGGGTGGGATTTTTTGCTGGTACTTGTACCTCTCGCTGTTTGGGATGGTTTCCTCTCTGGTAGCCTGGGTATCGTGGGCCTGCGGGTTCGGTAATGGACATTTGTTCCGTTGCGTCAGCCTGGGAGTGGTTCACACTATTGACAATTGGCTTTCTTCTTACCCCCAGGCTTTGCGATGGTGGCGCTTCTGCTTGCGGCGCAGTATTACTTTCGGGGCCCCTCACGCTCCCAGATTCGCAACGGGATGGCGGATTCTTGTCTCGTTTTCAGTTTTAGTTCCGTGAGCTGGTTCCAAGGGTGGGTCAGGAGGTTTTCCCATGCCCGCTTTCGGTTGGCGGATTGTCCAGTCCACCAACTCTGGCTCGGCATGCATTTGCTCCTTCCTCGCTTAGGGCGTCTGCTGCGGCGCAGTGTTTTTCAGTGGGTTTGATACAGGGGGTGCGTCCCTGGTAGATGGTTTGATGGCTTTCGTGGGGGTGCATTAGCTGTGCGGTAGGTCCATGGCGGCCAGGTCTTCTGCCCTTGCGGGCATTTCCTTTCTTGCTAGGCTGCGCGGGCTGGCGGACTCCGCCAGGTCTTTCCCTCCTTTCGTAGCTTAGGGGTTGGGTTTGGGTGCGCCCCGCGCCTGCAGATACCAGTAGGCCTGCTACGTTGCTAATTTTGGCAGAGTTGCTGGGTATGCTGCCTCATGCGCCGAGTCGGTGTTGGAGGTGCCCCCCCCCTGTTTAGATTAGCTTTTGCTTTGGCTTTCTTCTGGGTTTTGAGGGTAAGCGAGTGGTGGCGAGCAGCGAGGCATTTCAGGATTACGGGGACCTTTTCTGTAACGCGTGTTGCAGGATGGTCGGTTTGCTCTGCAGGATGGTGTGATCCAAGTCGGATCAAGCAGCTGGGGGTCGCTGGGTGTCCTTGGAGGCCCAGGAGGATGTGGGTGTCTGCCCGCTGCGCCTGGCGCATGAGTATATATGGGCCTCCGGGGGGCGACCAGTTGCTGATTCAGGCGCTCACTGGTCCTCTCACTAATTTCAAGTTTGCCGCGGTGTTTGGGTTCGGTACCCATTCCTTGCGGATTGGGGCGGCTGACCATGCGGCAGTCACAGGGTCCTCCACAACAGCTGTTCAGGAGCTGGACCGTTGGAGGTATACTTCTTATAGGTCCTATTCCTTGCGGATGGGGGAGGCTACCATGCTTCTCCTCAGATGCTTTTAATTTTGATTTTTGGGTCATTTTACTGATCTTTATTTTTTGGGGATTTTACATGCTCTCTACTATGACATTGGGCATCGGCCTTGGCAGACGACGTTGATGGCATTTCATCGTCTCGGCCATGACTAGTGGCAGCAGCTTCAGCACGAAGTGGAAGTGGATCTTGATCTTTCCCGATTTTACCCTCCACATTTTTGTTCTCCATTTTTTAATGTGTGGAATTATATGCCAGTAATATATCAATAGCAATGGCCTACTACTATATATAATGCGCACAACTGAAATGTACCACAGGTATGGATGGATAGTATACTTGACGACACAGAGGTAGGTAGAGCAGGGCCTACTGTACCGTACTGCTATATATTATATACTGGTGGTCAGCAAACTGTGCAAAACTGAAATGCACCACAGGTATGGATGGATAGTATACTTGACGACACAGAGGTAGGTAGAGCAGTGGCCTTCTGTATCGTACTGCTATATAGTATGTACTGGTGGTCAGCAAACTGTGCAAAACTGAAATGCACCACAGTTATGGATGGATAGTATACTTGACGACACAGATGTAGGTAGAGCAGTGGTCTTCTGTACCGTACTGCTATATAGTATATACTGGTGGTCAGAAAACTGTGCAAAACTGAAATGCACCACAGGTATGGATGGATAGTATACTTGATGACACAGAGGTAGGTAGAGCAGAGGCCTACTGTACCGTACTGCTATATAGTATATACTGGTGGTCAGCAAACTGTGCAAAACTTAAATGCACCACAGGTATGGATGGATAGTATACTTGATGACACAGAGATAGGTAGAGCAGTGGCCTACTGTACCGTACTGCTATATAGTATATACTGGTGGTCAGCAAACTGTGCAAAACTGAAATGCACCACAGGTATGGATGGATAGTATACTTGATGACACAGAGGTAGGTAGAGCAGTGGACTACTGTACCGTACTGCTATATAGTATATACTGGTGGTCAGCAAACTGTGCAAAACTGAAATGCACCACAGGTATGGATGGATAGTATACTTGACGACACAGAGGAGGTAGAGCAGTGGCCTTCTGTACCGTACTGCTATATAGTATATACTGGTGGTCAGCAAACTGTGCAAAACTTAAATGCACCACAGGTATGGATGGATAGTATACTTGACGACACAGAGGTAGGTAGAGCAGTGGACTACTGTACCGTACTGCTATATATATATATATATATATATATATATATATATATATAGTTATACTGGTGGTCAGCATACTGTGCAAAACTGAAATGCACCACAGGTATGGATGGATAGTATACTTGACGACACAGAGGTAGGTAGAGCAGTGGACTACTGTACCATACTGCTTTTTTTATATATATATATATATATATATATATATATATATATATATAGTTATACTGGTGGTCAGCAAAATTCTGCACTGTCCTCCTAATATATACTACAATGCAGCACAGATATGGAGGGTTTTTCTGGCAGAGAACATATAATACTGGTGGTCACTGGTCAGCAAAACTCTGCACTGTCCTCCTACTATATAATACTGCTGGTCCCCAGTCCCCACAATAAAGCAACTAGCACACTGAGCACAGATATTTGCAGCACACTGAGCACAGTCAGATATGGAGCGTTTTTCAGGCAGAGAACGTAGATATTTGCACTTGCAGCACACTGAGCACAGATATTTGCAGCACACTGAGCACAGATATTTGCAGCACACTGAGCACAGATATTTGCAGCCCACTGAACATAGAAACTGAGAGGACGCCAGCCACGTCCTCTCACGATCATCTCCAATGCACGAGTGAAAAATGGCGGCGACGCGCGGCTCCTTATATAGAATACGAATCTTGCGAGAATCCGACTGCGGGATAATGACATTCGGGCGTGCTCGGTTTAACTGAGCAAGGCGGGAGGATCCGAGTCTGCTCGGACCCGTGCAAAAAAGGGTTAAGTTCGGGGGGGTTCGGATCCCGAGGATCCGAACCCGCTCATCACTACTCCTGGGGCTTTACTGCCAGATCATCTGCAGGACAGGGGATAACTTGCTTACTTCTGGGACTGGGACGGGTCCATTTTAAATCACCAACACTTGGCTGGGCTGGTTCTGCAGGCAGGGGCAGGGCTGTTTCTCCTATCAGCCTGGCTGCCATTGTCATCCCTCTGGCATCGCCTTCCCTTCAGCACTCATCTAGTTCCAGCAGTCAGGATGCAGAGAGGAGGACATGGGGGCAATGACAGGGGAAGCTCCCATTGTCCCTCCTCCCGGTCTCCATCAAGAATGCGATCCCACTTCCAGGGCCATCTCAGATTACGGGCGGTTCACGGACGCCTCATGGAGTGGTGCAGCTGCATAATGAGTAAGTGTGACTAATAATAAAGCTGCCGGCTAAGGGCCCCTTAATAGTAGCAGGCCTCTGTGAAATGCACTGGCTACACTGCCACAAGTTCTGCCACTGTAAGACACACACAATATAAAAAAGTGTTCCACAAGTAAGCACACTGATGGGTTGAGATACAGTAGATTATATTAAAACATAACCTTTATTGATATTTCTTAAAAACTGAGAATATTTTAAAAAATGTAAAGATTAGTGAAAAGCGTGGAAATAATATATTAAAGCGACTATTGACAGTTGTTATGCATGTCAGTGATACTTACCAGTGGCGGAACTTGTGAGTGGTGGGCCCAGGTGCAAAAATATAATTTTGGCCCCCCTTCTTCACTCTATCCCAAGTATACAATATGCCACACGGCAGTGGGTGACAGGGAGAGGCAGAGGGTGATAGTGTAAGACATAGAAGGCAGAGGTTGAAATAGAGATGCAGGGGGTGACAACAGAAGGCAAGGGGAGGCAGAGGGTGATAGTGGAATGCAGGGGGAGGCAGAGGGTGATGGGGAGGCAGTAGGTAACAGGGAGAGACAGTGGGTGACAGGGGTACAATCACAATGTCCTACGTAGTACAGGGGGCATGTACCTTGGTGGGGGCAGGAACACAGTGGCCTTTGCTCTGAGACAAGGGCCCCCACTTCTTGTGCTTTCCTCAGTTTGGCACAATGTCAGGCAGACTATGACATTGCCAGTTACACCAGTTGTAGCTGGCTTTAAGTCACAGACAGCAGGGAATCAGAAATAATGTATAGCTGTCTGTTAGAGGCAGTATGTAGCTATGATCATCAGCACTGATAAATGGCAGGATTTCTCTATCAGTCCAGCACACACAAAGTCAGCCCTGCCTACCTAAGGTAAAGGGCAGGTCCCTCGGACAGTGGGGCCCACTTTGCCCTCTGCACTGAACCAATCAGCTGACATTACTCAAAAATGGTCTGTGGTGGGTCCAGGGGATAACTAATTGCTGGTGTAGACAGCAGTGGGCCCTTTAGTCCTCAGGGGCCCTAGTGCAATGCACCTTCGGCACCAATGATAATTCCGCCACTGATACTTACAGTACATTAAACCAATAGTGAATATGTATATAATATTTTTATCCCTGTAGTTATCCTATCACTACAGTATATCTATTAAGTATAAATATCTGATTGTTAGTCTATAATGGAGTAATATCCATTATGCATTATCATACCCTATGACAGTGGTTCCCAAACTTTTTTGAATCATGGCACCCTAGAGTATCAGAATTATTTTCACGGCACCCCTAAGCCAATAGGTTAATATTGAAAAATTTAGAAAGAAATATTAAATTAAGTAAATTGTCTTTATGTGTCACCCTTAGGGTAACTTATGTGGTGAGGGACAAGATTTGCTTCTGATTGTCAATATATTTTATGATTGTCAGCCGTTAACACTGGTTTTGCTTTTTACATTGACCATTCAGAATTTGAATTGGTTCTGGACCACCAACCCCAGGCACTCCTGCAATTGTCCCGAGGCACCCCAGGGTGCCACGGCACACAGTTTGGGAACCACTGCCCTATGAGATTCAGCTGAGGTGTAATTATTTCTAATTCAAAATGTTAACCAAGCTGGCAGAGTCTCTCTTCTTGTTGAGAAAGCTACAGCCAACCACAGTGTAAACGGGCAACCATAAGCATTTTGTCAGAGGGCAGAAACCCAAATATTCTTGCCACTACCCCGAAGAGGTCTTTTGACCCTTGAGGCTGGGAAAGTCAAACATCGCTCGCCGGGACTCTTTGGCAGTTGGTGTGGCTCCCATTTTGAATTTTAAACTGCACTGCAGCCCTAGCTCTGCAACTGTTACTGGCAAGGATGTCCAGGAACAAATCATTTTGTCCCTCCTGGAATGGGTCATGTTGGAAAGTACAGTATTAGATATTCATATAAACGCCAATAAATCTGTAATAAGAAGAAGAAGAAGAAGAAGTAATAGAAGTAAAAAAATAATAATAATTAAATTCTATACACTGGAAGTGCAATCCAAATGTTGATCCAATTGTCCGTTTAGGGGTTATCGTTCCAGCAAAGCAAGTCACGCATCACTAATGTTGGTATTATGTCAATCATCTTTCATCCTCTTAGGGGAGTTTTTTTTTTAATTCTAATTATGTCGTTTTCCTATTTCCCACCTGCAGAATACATAGGTTAAGTGCAATCTTTCTAATTTATTGGAAAGTAAGAGAATAAGTGATGAGCCAGTCAGTGAGTGAGGGAATTCACATTTGTTTATTAAAATCTACACACTGGAGGTGCAATCCAAATTTCGATCTGATTGTCCGTTGGGTGTTATCATTCACGCAATGCAAGCCACACATCAGTAATTACATCATTATGTCATTCCCCTTTTCATCCCCTTATGGGAGCTTTATTCAAATTCTAATTACATAGTTTTCCTACAGTATTTCCAACCTGAAGAATACATATGTTAAATTTCAGCTTCCTAACATATTGGGAAGTAAGAGAATGAGTGAGTGAGTGAGTGAGTGAGTGAGTGAGTGAGTGAGTGAGGGCTTTTGCATTTATATACACTGCTCAAAAAAATAAAGGGAACACTAAAATAACACATCCTAGATCTGAATGAATGAAATATTCTTATTAAATACTTTGTTCTTTACATAGTTGAATGTGCTGACAACAAAATCACACAAAAATTGTCAACGAAATCAAATTTCTTAACCCATGGAGGTCTGGATTTGGAGTCACACTCAAAATTAAAGTGGGAAAACACACTACAGGCTGATCCAACTTTGATGTAATGTCTTTTAAAACAAGTCAAAATGAGGCTCAGTAGTGTGTGTGGCCTCCACGTGCCTGTATGACCTCCCTACAATGCCTGGGCATGCTCCTGATGAGGCGGCAGATAGTCTCCTGAGGGATCTCCTCCCAGACCTGGACTAAAGCATCCGCCAACTCCTGGACAGTCTGTGGTGCAACGTGGCATTGGTGGATGGAGCGAGACATGATGTCCCAGATATGCTCAATTGGATTCAGGTCTGGGGAACGGGTGGGCCAGTCCATAGCATCAATGCCTTCGTCTTGCAGGAACCGCTGACACACTCCAGCCACATGAGGTCTAGAATTGTCTTGCATTAGGAGGAACCCAGGGCCAACTGCACCAGCATATGGTCTCACAAGGGGTCTGAGGATCTCAACTCGGTACCTAATGGAAGTCAAGCTACCTCTGGCGAGCACATGGAGGTCTGTGCGGCCCTCAAAGAAATGCCAGCCCACACCATTACTGACCCACTGCCAAACCGGTCATGCTGGAGGCATGCAGGCAGCAGAACGTTCTCCTTGGCATCTCCAGACTCTGTCACATCTGTCACATGTGCTCAGTGAGAACCTGCTCTCATCTGTGAAGAGCTCAGGGCGCTAGTGGCGAATTTGCCAATCTTGGTGTTCTCTGGCAAATGCCAAACATCCTGCATGGTGTTGGGCTGTAAGCACAACCCCCACCTGTGGACGTCGAGCCCTCATACCACCCTCATGGAGTCTGTTTCTGATCGATTGAGTAGACACATGCACATTTGTGGCTTGCTGGAGGTCATTTTGCAGGGCTCTGGCAGCGCTCCTCCTGTTCCTCCTTGCACAAAGGGGGAGGTAGCGATCCTGCTGCTGGGTTGTTGCCCTCCTATGGACTCCTCCACGTCTCCTGATGTACTGGCCTGTCTCCTGGTAGCGCCTCCATGCTCTGGACACTACGCTGACAGACACAGCAAACCTTCTTGCCACAGCTCGCATTGATGTGCCATCCTGGATGAGCTGCACTACCTGAGCCACTTGTGTGGGTTGTAGTCTCCGTCTCATGCTACCACTAGAGTGAAAGCACCACCAGCTTTCAAAAGTGACAAAAACATCAGCCAGAAAGCATAGGAGCTGAGAAGTGGTCTGTGGTCACCACCTGCAGAACAACTCCTTTATTGGGGGTGTCTTGCTAATTGCCTATAATTTCCACCTATTGACTATTCTATTTGCACAACAGAATGTGAAATTGTCAATCAGTGTTGCTTCCTAAGTGGACAGTTTGATTTCACAGAAGTGTGATTGACTTTGAGTTACATTGTGTTGTTTAAGTGCTCCCTTTATTTTTTTGAGCAGTGTGTATGTATATATATATATATATATATATATATATATATATTAGGTGATTCATTGCGCCCTACGGGCGCTCTTCACACCGTCGTTAGGGGCTACGCCCCGTTAACCCCTGCATGCCTTTGAACATACGCAGGCCGGTAGGTAACAGAACCAGAAATGCAGGGCAGTATAGAGGGCATACAGAAATGGGTTCCAGTTGAGAAAAGGTAGACAGGTGTAGGGGGGGGGGGGGGGAGAAAGGGAATGTACAGAAAAACGCTGTGCGATGGGTAAAGGATAGGGAGAGGCACGGTGGTAGGGAGAGGACAAAAGAGAGGGAAGGTGTTCGACAGAAAATAGCGTTGCAAGAGGCTACGACCTGTTAACCCCGGCATGGGCTTCAGCTGTGCTATAATTGTTATTATATGGAGTATTACCTTCACAAAAGTTTATGCTATTTGGTAAATATTGCAAGGGGGAAGGGCATGCAATTGTCAAAGGGACATAGCCCTTTTTGAGGGCGTGAAGAGTGGCCGCAGGGCACAATGAATAACATAGTGTAGTATATACTGCTAGTGTATGTAGCGCAGCTTATACACACAGTGGCCACAGGTATCAGAGCCGCTTATACACACAATGGCCACAGGTAACGGAGCTGCGTATCCACACAGTGGCCAGAGGTAGCCGGGCAGCTTATACACACAATACCCAATGGTAGCAGAGCCGCTTATACATACAGCACCCACAGGCAGCAGAGCCGCTTATGCACACAGTGCCCACAGGTAGCTGAGCCGCTTATACACACAGCGCCCACAGGTAGCAGACGCTTCTACACACAGTGCCCACAGGTAGCAGAGCCGCTTCTACACACAGTGCCCACAGAAAACAGACGTTTATACACAATGTGCCCACAGGTAGCAAAGCAGTTTATATACACAATGACCACTGGTAGCAGTGTTGCTTATACACACAATGGCCCCCGGTAGCAGTGCCACTTCTACACACAATTCCCATAGGTAACAGAGGCGCTTATACACACAGTGGCCACAGCTAGCTGAGCCACTTATACACACAATGGCCACTTTTAGCAGCACCACTTATACACACAATGGCCACTGGTAGCAGTGTCACTTATACACACAATGGCCACAGGTATCAGCACCACTTATACACACAATGGCGACAGGTAGCAGTGTCATTTATACACACAATGGCAACTGGTAGCAGAGCCGCGTATACACACAGTGCCCACAGGTAGCAGCGCCACTTATACACAATGGCCACAGGTAGCAGTATTGCTTAGACACATAATGGCCACAGTATTACTTTTTTAATGAATCCAATGTCCACTGGTGGCATCTATACTCACAGAAGTTCAGCGTGTGTGGGGGGTGTTTGGAAAGGGGGTGGGTTCAGTGAGGTGGAGGTGCCTATCCGTGCCGCTGATCACCCTGATTCAAGGAATCACTTGTAGCGGCTGCGGATGGTGTCTGAGGTGCTACGTGTGGTGGAGGTGTGGGTGCGGGAGGGGGTCCAGAGGTGTTGCGGGTGGTGGAGGGGTGGGTGCAGTGGCACGGATGGCGGAAAGGGTGCAGAGGTGCTGTGGGTGGGGGAGGGGGAGGTGTGGAGGGGGCGCGGATGGGGGAGGGGGTGCGGGTGGGGGAGGTGTGGGTGTGGAAGGGGTGTGTAGATGCTGTTGGTGGGGGAGGGGTGAGTGCGGGGGGCTGTGGATGAAGGAGGGGGTCTGGAGGTGGTGTGCGTGGGGGAGGGGCGATGTAGTGGGAGTGTATTTGAGGAGGTGGAGTTGCAGGGGGGGTGAGGTTGGGTTCTAGAAGTGCTGCGGGTGGAGGAGGGGTGGCTGCAGGGGAGCCGTGGATGGGGTACGGAGGTGCTGTGGGAGATGGTCCAGAGGTGCTGCGGGTGGGGAAGGTGTGGTAGGTCCACGAATGGGGGAAGGTGTCTATAGATGATGTGGGTGGGGGAGGGGGCCGAGGGGCTGGGATTGGGGGAGTGGCGGCTGCGGGGGCGTGGTGGGTGTCCGGATGCACTGTGGGCAGGGGAAGGAGCGGAGGGTGGTGTGGGTGCTATGGGTGGGGGAGGGGGCTGGAGTGCAGCGGGTGGGAGGGGGATGTTGTGGATGGGGGGGCATGTGCCGCGGGTGGGGGGCAGATGTGGTGGATGCTGTTGGTGTCGCGGGTGGGGGAGGGGGTGGGTGGGGTGGAGGGTGTGGGGGTGTAGCTGGGGGGAGAGGTGGGTATGGGGGTGCCGTGGGTGGGGGAGGGGTGGCGGGTGCTGCAGGTGTGGGTGCTACGGGTGGCGGAGGGACGTGTTCTGCGAGTGGGGGGCGGATGTGGTAGACGCTGTGGGTGCCGTGGGTGGGGGAGGTGCGGGTGGGGTGGAGGGTGAGAGGTGGGTATGGAGGTGGCTTTGGGGAGGGTGGGGTGGAGGGTGCGATGGTGTAGCGGGGGGAGAAGTGGGTACGGGGGTGGGGGAGGTACGGGTGTGCCGCGGGAGGGGGAGGGTCGGGGGTTTTGCAGGTTGTGGGTGATACGGGTAGGGGAGGGGGCGGGAGTGCCGTGGGTGGGGCAGGGGCATGTGCCGGGGTGGGGGGCGGATGTGTTGGTTGCCACGGGTGGGGAAGGGGTGGGGGTGCTGCGGGCGGGAGTGCCGTAGATGGAGGAGGGACGGGGGGTGCTGCGGGTGTGGGTGCTACAAGTGGGGTAGGGCACACGATGCGGATGTGGTGGATACTGTGGGTGGCGCGGGTGGGGGAGGTGTGGGGGTGCAACAGGTGGGGGAGGGGGCTGGAGTTGGGCGGGAGTGCCGCGGCAGGGGGAGGGGCGGGGGTGCTGCAGGTGTGGGTGCCACCGGTAGGAGAGTGCGGGGTGGCGCGGGGTGGGTGGGGTGGAGGGTGCGGGGGTGTAGAGGGGGGGTGGAGTGTATGGGGGGGCGGGGGTGGGAGTGCTACAGGTGGGGGAGGGGTGTTTGCCGTGGGTGGGGGAGGGATGTGGTGGGTGCTGCGGGTGGGGTGGAGGGTGCGGGGGTGTAGCGGGGGGAGAGGTGGGTATGGGGGTGAGGGAGGTGCGGGGGGTGCTAGGGGTGGGCAGGAGTGCAGTGCACGGGGGAGGGGCGTGTGCCGAGGGTGGGTGCTGATGTGGTGGATGCTGTGGGTGCCACGGGTTGGGGAGGGGCGGGTGGGTGGGGTGTAGGGTGCGGGGTGTAGCAGGGTGGGGGAGGTGCGGGGGTGGTGCGGGTGGGGTAGGGGGTGCTGCAGGTGGGGGAGGGAGTGCAGCGGGTGGGGGTGGGCGTGTGGTGCGAGTGGGGGGGCAGATGTGGTGGATGCTGTGGGTGTCGTGGGCGGGGGAGGTGCGGGGGGAGAGGTGGGTATGGGGGTGGGGTAGGGGCGGTTGGGGTGGAGGGTGCAGGGGTGTAGTGGGGGGGAGAGATGGATATGGGGGTGGGGGAGGGGCAGGGGTGCTGCGGGTGGGGGAGGGGCAGGGGTTTTGTGGGTTGTGGGTTATACGGGAGGGGGAGGGGGTGGGAGTGCCTGGGGTGGGGGAGGAGCGTGTGCCGGGGTGGGGGATAGATGTGGTGGGTGCGGCGGGTGGGGAAGGGGCAGGGAATGCTGCGGGTGGGGGCGCGAGTGCCGCGGGTGGGGGAGGGGCGGCGGGTGCTGCGGGTGTGGGTGGTACGGGTGGGGGTGGGAGTGCCGACATTGGGGGCGGATGTGGTGGATACTGTGGGTGCCGCAAGTGGGGGAGCCGCGGGTGGGGTGGAGGGTATAGCGGGGGGAGAGGTGGGCATAGGGGCGGGAGAGGGGCGGGGTGCCGCGGGTGGGGGAGGGGCTGGGGGTGCCGGGTTTGAGGGTGCTACAGTCGGGGGAGGGCGCGGGAGTGGTGGAGGAGCGGGGGGTGCTGCGGGTGGGGGAAGGGGTGCTGCAGGTGTGGGTGCTACGGGTGGGGGAGGGGGCGGGAGTGCCGTGGGTGGGGGAGGGGCATGTACCGCAGGTGCTGGAGGGGCGGGAGTGCCGTGGGTGGGGTAGGGGCGGGGGGTGCTTCAGGTGTGGGTGCAATGGGTGGGGGACAGGGCGAGAGTGCCGTGCGTGGGGGAGGGGCGTCTGCCACGGGTGCTGGAGGGGCGGGAGTGCCGCAGGTGGGGGAGGAGCGGGGGGTGCTTCAGGTGTGGGTTATACGGGTGGTGGCGGGAGTGCCGCAGGTGGTGGAGGGGCATCTGTCGCGGGTAGGGGAGGGGCGGGAATGCCGCGGGTGGGGGAGGGGCGGGGGGGTGCTTCAGGTGTGGGTGTAATGGGTGGGGGAGGGAGCGATAGTGCCGCGGGTGGGGGAGGGGCGGGAGTGCCGCGGGTGGGGGAGGGTGGGGGGTGCTGCAGATGTGGGTGCAATGGGTGGGGGAGGGAGTGCCGCTGGTGGGGGAGGGGCGTCTGCCTCGGGTGGGGGAGGGAGTGCCACGGGTAGGCGAGGGGCGCTGTAGTTGTGGGTGCCACGGGTGGGAGGGTGCGGGTAGTGCAGGGCATGTGCCGCACGTGGGGAGCTTATATTGTGGAGGCTGTGGGTGCCGCGGGTGGGAGGGGGACGGGTGCAGCAGGCCGAGGTTGTCCACAGCATTCTCAGCCACACTGTCTGGCAAGACACACCGGCTGCAGTGTCACAACTCACCAGGGTGCAGGGAGTGTACGGGGAGGAGGGAAAGAGGGGACTGGGCGGAGATGGGGAGGGGACTGGGCGGGTATGGGCGGACTGTTCCTGGCCTGCATCCAGCCACCCAGATCTGTGCCTGTGACTCCGCCCAGCGTTAGAGGGCCAGGCACAGACAAGGCTAATATATAGGAGATATATATATATATATATATATATATATATATAAAAATAAATGACACATCCAGTGTGTAGAATTTAATAAACTACAAAAATGGTCCTGTGACTTTTTAACTGTATCTGATACGGGTGCTCCTCGGGCAATGCCAAGAACCATGGATTAATATTTACTTACATTAAGACATCTCAAATGTACAGCTCTATAGATTTACCCACATAAAATATCGGGCACTCTTAAATGTATACATTCCAATTAGCGACACTCCGGAATAAAGAGATTAACACAAATGCATTGTCTCCATCAACATTTCAAAGTACTGTACATATACAGATTCTGTAACTCATCTATAAATGCTCCCATAACCAATGATTCCTGCCATCGCCTCCAGTGGGTCCTGCCGGTCGGCGCCATCCGCTGATGTCACACCCAAGGCCTGTCACCACAAGAACATATGATAACTAAAAACAAGAGTATAATGGCTGCACAGAACAGAAGCGTGCTTTGATTCTTCAAACAGAGCTCCTATAGAATAATAAGCCTATTAAACTACTTACAAATGTACTTCAATGTAACATTTTAAAGCCTGTTATAGTCAATATAGTGTCTTAGTAATAAACTACTGAAATCTAGTGGTGCAAAATGAGTGCAATGACAATTTAAATTATCCTGTTTAGTAATATATACAAATGGATAATGTAGCTGCATAAATGTAATTTTTTTTAAAACGCAAAGTTGCTATTTATCTATCTGGCAGAAGTTAACTAGTCCACTAAGTCCTACAAACCAGTTGAACAAGAATTCCATCCACTTATCACAGTCCTATAGAAAATGTTGTAAGCCTATGGTTTCATTTAGACCTCTTGAGGCTAACTTGTCCAACAAAAAAATAAATTTTTATTTCCTCTGTAGCAAAAGTTTACCTGTTTTTCCTCCTCTAATCAGAGACGGAATACAGGGGTATATTCAATTAAAGTCAAATTACTTAATTTGTCAAAAAACTGGGCTTTTTCGACCAAAAAACCATGTTGAATCGGATTCGACAATTCAATACGGCACTAATCGACAAAAAACTTGTTTCAGTTTTGACTTTTGACTATTCCACAATTTAATGTCTGTAATGTTAAAAATGCGGCATTTCAACAAAAGTATAGTCAATTGAAGAATGTCAATTCGACATCAGTGCTTTTCGACATTCATTTCGTCAATTTCATTGCACCTACTTTTACTGGCTTGAGCTGATAAGAAATCTTAAATAATGTACTTTTATTTTTTGGTGCTTTTTTTATTTCTAATAGCATATCTATTTATATTTGAAGTGATTATCTACTTGGTTTTTGTATTTATGACCCACATTATTATTATATATTAGATTTTTTTATAGAATATTTTTTCCTGTACTCGGCTGAGGGAAATGTACCCATGATTCCACAGTTCTACCCAGGTTACACTTCTCCAAAGCCACTCCTCTCTCCCGTTTTTGAGACTTCAGGGAGACGAGCAGCCATTACAGTCAGCTCTCTTGTGGAATCGTTTTTTTAGGACAATCCCTGCGTTTTCCAACATATATATCCTATTTTTTTTACAATGACTACAATAATGGAGCCTTTTTCTGACCAGATTGTGATGTCCATGCTGGCTGCAAGTGTGGAGGACGAAAAGGCTATGGAACATCAGGATCATGGTCAGCAATTGTCTGCATTAAGTGAGTAAGTAGTGCGTGCTTCATTTCCACGTCCACACCAGTATCGCACTAGGCGTGTACTGGAGGATCTCTCCGAGTTCGAGGTGATACAAAATGATCGCTTATTGGCTCATGAAATATATTCACTGTACGATCTGAATAGGCTGACCTGGATACTCGGGCATGGACCAATCACGCAGTCAGTGGTTTCCAGCAACTGCTGGCTGCATTAAATTTTTTGGTGTCAGGCACATTCCAGCCTACTTTGTCTCAAACGTGCGGTTTTTCACAGCCGACACTGTCGCACTGTATAATCCAGGTCATTAAAGCGTTCAGCAAATTAACAACCCAGTTCATCAGATTTCCAGATACGGGCAGTGGATGGCGTGAGATCAAATTAGGATTTTTCAATTAATATAAATTTCCCAATGTTCTGGGCGCGATTGACTGTAGTCACGTGCACATCAGGCCGCCACGGAATTCGGAAGAATGTTTTTGGAACTGAAAACGCTTCCATTCCATGAATATTCAGCGGTCTGTGATGCCGATATGAAATTTACAAATCTTTTTGTGGGAATTCCTGGGTCATCTCACGACTCCTTCATTCTAAACCAGTCATCACTGTTTCAGGATTTTGAGACTGGAAATACGCCGGGTGGCTGGCTGTTAGGTAAGTAATTTTTTTTTAATATTACCCACCATTTTTCTTTTTCCCTTAGACGATGCGGGTTATCCCAACAAACCTTGGCTCTTGACCCCATTGTCTAATCCTGTCAGTGAAGCCCAAGAACGGTACCAAGAGAGACACATTGCATCACGTGGAGTAACTGAGCATGCCTTTGGTGTACTTAAAAGCCGGTTTCAATGTTTAGACACTTCCGGTGGTGCTCTTTTATATTCACCGGCAAAGGTTTGCGGCATAGTAAATGCATGTTGTATTTTACACAACATATGTGTCGCAAACCGTTTGCCGGTGACTCTTCATCGCAGGGCTTTCCGCAACGGGAACCGTTCTTCTGCTCCACCGGTGGGTATGGACGAAGGAGATGAAGCTCAAACAATGTTGATCGAGATGTATTTTTCCTCTGCCTGTGAGTATACTTGTAATATTTGTATTTTCATGTAAAATCAGTTTGTCATATTTTTAAAAACTTTTTTTTATGTATTACAGAGTTGTCCCATTGACGTCCCTTTGACGTCCTGTTATCCCCAAGTTGCTTCCTGTTGGGTTGTCGCAGTTCTTCTGCAAGTTAACCCCCCTCTACCATGGACGTCCTACTTGTGATATGGACCTGCCCCACCACCACGTTACAGAGACACCCCTCAGGTGAGATGTATTGTCCAAAACTCCCTCTTGTTGGTGTAACCTGTGTATATGCGCAGTGTTGCTGGTACTCTTGTTCTTTTCCAGGAGAGATGACACGCTTTCAAATTACCTTGTACTTAATCCTTTTTCTCTTCCACAGGTCCTACGGAGCAGCCCTCCCAAAGTGAAAATTACCCTAACTGGATGTAAAGGGATACTACATACCCCAACTATACCATGGACGACCTACTTGTGATGTGGACCTGCCCCTCCGCCATCTTACAGAGACACCCCTCAGGTGAGATGTATTGGCCAAAACTCCCTCTTCTCGATGTAACCTATGCACAGTGTTGCTGGTACGTCTTGTTCTTTTCCAGGAGGGAAGATATGCTTTCAAATTACCTTGTACTTAATCCTTTTTCCCTTCCACAGGTCCTATGGAGTAGCCTTCTCAATGTGAAAAGTAGAGATGTGCACCGAAAATTTTTCGGGTTTTGTGTTTTGGATTCGGTTCCGCGGTCATGTTTTGGATTTGGACGCATTTTGCCAAAACCTCCCTGAAAATTTTTTGTCGGATTCGGGTGTGTTTTGGATTCGGGTATTTTTTTTTCAAAAACAGCTTAAATCATAGAATGTGGGTGTAATTTTGATCCTATAGTATTATTAACCTCAATAACCACAATTTACACTCAATTTCAGTCTATTCTGAACACCTCACAATACTATTTTTAGTCCTAAAATTTGCACCGAGGACGCTGGATGACTAAGCAAATTGACCCAAGAGGGCGGCACAAACACCTGGCCCATCTAGGAGTGGCACTGCAGTGTCAGACAGGATGGGCACTTCAAAAAATTGGCTCCAAACAGCACATGATGCAAAGAAAAGAGAAAAAGAGGTGCACTGTGGTCGCTGGACGGCTAAGCTAAGCGACAGAAACACCTCAATATCACAGGAATTATTTGTTCTAATCAATGGTATTATTGGTCCAAATCACTGGAAGAAAATGACAAAATGACTGGAATTATTCGTTCTAATCAATGGTATTATTGGTCCAAATCACTGGAAGAAAATGACAAAATCACTGGAATTAAATGGCAGTAATGTCGGGAATTATATCAAATGGCAGTACCACTGGACATATACGGAAGTGTCAGGATGGCACTTAAAAAAATTGGCCCAAAACAGCACATGATGCAAAGAAAAGAGAAAAAGAGGTGCACTGTGGTTACTGGACGGCTAGGCTAAGCTAAGCAACACAAACACCTCAATATCACAGGAATTATTCGTTCTAATCAATGGTATTATTAGTCCAAATCACTGGAAGAAAATGACAAAATCACTGGAATTATTTGTAAACATTTGTAGAAATTCGCTGCTTTCTGATTACAGAAATGCTCAGATATTCCTGCGAATCCACAATCCCTTCCCAGAGGAAAAAGAAACTGAGAAACCGTTGTTTGAGAATGTTTGTTCTCTTTCCCTTACAAAGGAACAAACCCCTTTACAAGAAGACTGACGTTTTGGGGATTATGGAGACATAATGTTTTTGAATATAAATCCTAAAGCAGGTGGTGTATTAGAGCAAAAGAGTGCAAGAGACCAGCCATGCATTTTCTGAAATATTATGACAAAATGTTACTGTATTTCATAAGCACTCACTCCTAACTCTGCTAAGTACTGTTTGGTATACTGTATCTGGCTTCCATGGAGGTAGTTGTCCATTATTTCAGCTTCCAATTACCTTTTTGAAAGCGGTAGAAGTTATCGATCCTTTTTTTTTTTCCCTATTTTTAATTTTCTCCTGCATAGCCAAGTAAAATGTTGCAATGTTAAGTATTGACTTGTACCTTCTGGGGGTCCACTTCTTCACCAAACCCAGCCAAATCTCATCCTAACCCTCTGTTCCACTTTCTCTATGTACCCCATCTGTGTCACCCTTGTCTGTCTACCCCTCCCCTTTAGATTGGAAGCTCTCACGAGCAGGGCCCTCTTCCCTCATGTGCTTATCCTTTGTTTTATTTTAATAATCTTCAGCTGTGCCACAACCAGCAGTCTTCTGCCACCTGATACTTATTCCAGTGTCATCTGCTGATGTAACTATGTTTATTTACCCTGTACTTGTTCTATACTGTCATCACCTGTAAGTTGCTGTTTTCCTGTTTGATTATTTATGTACGCTGTAATTGGGCGCTGCAGAACCGTTGTGGCGCCATATAAATAAAGGATAATATTAATAATAATAATAATAATAATAATAATATAGGGTGTATAATCCCCAGGTGTATCTCACACATCACACAGTACAGTATATAGGGTGTATAATCCCCAGGTGTATCTCACACATCGCTCAGTACAGTATACATACTGGTCACAACAATGCAGCAGATATTGAGCACTGATCAGATACTAGAAGTGACACAGAGCTGCAAGATACTACAGCAATGGCCTAATGTACTGTACAACTATATACTGTGGGTCACCAAAATGCTGCACTGTCCTACTATATACTGCTCACAATAATGCAGCACAGATATGGAATGGATACTTGCAGTGACACAGAGCTGCAAGATACAGCAATGGCCTACTGTACTGTACTACTATTATACTGGTGGTCCCCAGTCCCAACAATAAAGCACACTGGGCACAGATATTTGCAGCACACTGAGCACAGATATGGAGCGTTTTCAGGCAGAGGACGTAGATATTTTCAGCACACTGAGCACAGATATTTGCAGCACACTGAGCACAGATTACGGAGCTTTTCAGGGAGAAAACGCAGCCACGTCCTCTCCGTTCAATCTCCAATGCACGAGTGAAAATGGCGGCGACGCGTGGCTCTTTATATAGAATACGAATCTTGCGAGAATCCGACAGCAGAATGATGACAGTTGGGCGCGTTCGGGTTAACCGAGCAAGGCGGGAAGATCCAAGGCTGCCTCAGAACAGTGTAAAATAGGTGAAGTTCGGGGGGGTTCTGATCTCGGAGAACCAAACCCGCTCATCTCTAGTGAAAAGTACCCTGGCTGTATGTAAAGTGACACTACAGTACCCCACCTATACCATGGATGGCCTACTTGTGATGTGGACCTGCCCATCCACCATCTTACAGAGACACCCTTCAGGTGAGATGTATTGACCAAAACTCCATCTTGTTGGTGTAACATGTGTATGCGCTGTGTTGATGGTACCTCTTGTTCTTTTCCAGGAGGGATGACACGCTTTCAAATTACCTTGTACTTAATCCTTTTTCTCTTACACAGGTCCTATGGAGTAGTCTTCCCAAAGTGAAAAGTACCCTCGCTGGATGTAAAGTGTCACTACAGTACCCCCTTTCTACCATGGACGGCCTACCACAAGATCTTCAATACCACCGCATTCCTGAAATGCCCTATTGTAAATTTCATTTACTATTAATGTCAAGAAAATACACAAAACTTCTAAATTGAAAAATGTATTGAAGATAATTAAACACTTGAATTTTCTATTGTTGTGAAAAAATTAATTGTAATAAAACAGAAAAGTAGTGTTTGTTATTCTTCATACATTATTTTCTTGTGTAGATATCTGTTGAAAAAATAGAAAATCATACTTAAGTAAAGGGCATTGTAATGATGTAACATTCACATTCCTTTTCCAAGAACATTTGTGGAACCAAACAGTCCAGCAATGGGTTTTGCTGGACTGTGTGGTCCCCCATGGCAGGCGGTCCAAAGTGGAAGAGTCGTGGTGTCAGTATTCAGCACTTTGACACGCCTGCAGTTGTGGAACCACACAGTCCGGCAATGGGTTTTGCTGGACTGTGAGGTTCCCCAAGGGCAGCTGCGACAAGGTTTGTGTACTTGTGTATATAGTGAAACATGGCTTTACTCACCTTTGTAAGCAAATCACGAACAACGCTGTCCACGCTTTAACAACGCTGTGATGGCTTTAACAACCATCCCTAAGAAGAATTTAAAAAAAATATATATACTAGTGAATGGTCAAGTAACACAAAAGTTAACGAATAATTTACACACTTTTTCACCAAACGTTTTTTTTTTTATCAAAAAATAAAAGTGGTATCACATGAGCTCTTTGGCCCATCATATATGTAACCATAAGGAGCTTTCATCAGTTACCACACTCATACATGCCCGCACATGTATGTCTAGACATAGCTCCTTGGTAGTACTCAGTCGGGGTTGGGTAGTAGAACACATATTAAATTTAAACAATACAAAGAAAAAAACAAACTAATGGGAGGGAGAAAAGGGGAAGAAGGAAAAATAACTTTAGAAATAATGAAATAATACGACCGCACTACTGTGTGTGGGGGCTGCCCTGATCCTTTTCCTCCTGAAGTGGTGATGGTGTCCTTGGCGGCTGTTGAGTGCGTTGTATTGGCCTTTGTGGCCGTGCTGGTGTAGATGTTGAAGCCGGTGTTGGTGGTGGGGTACATCACTGTATATTCTTGGTACTGCTGTGACTGTCCATACCAGGATTGTGGTGGAGCTTGGGCAGGAGGCGTCAGCGTGGCTTGTGGTGGCGGATCTGGTGGTTGACCAGCAAGTTGATGAGCTGGCGCTGGGAGTTTGTCGTAGATCATCTTTAGCGTTGTTGCGATGATCTGTTGGCTGGCTGCAGAATGTCGCTGGCTCTCCGACATGTTGTGAACTGTGTATGACTGGCATGCCGTGTTGTCCACCAGCCGGTTGATAGATGTGACCAGAATGTTAAGGATGTCCATAGTCCTCCCTGTGATCCGCCTGCCTGGTCTTTTGCATTTCTACCGTGCTGTCGGCAAGACCCTTTTGCATTTGGACCATACGGTTTGCCATCTTCTCCATTGACTTCTCAATGGCATCCAGTCTGGTGTCAATGACATCCCGAAAAGTCTCCTGGTGGTCCTGCATCTCTGTTGCCATGGTGTTTACCCTCTGAATATTTGAGGGATCCTGCCCTTGCTGAATGTCTGCCACCAATTGCATTTGTGTAGCTGCAAAGAAAATTAGAAATAAATTAAAAGACACATTACTACATATGTTTGAAGGTTCACAAAGTGTTTTTTATTTTTTTTTATTTGTTTTATATAATTACTCACACAGGGATGTAGAAACTGCAGGCTGCTGCAATTCCACCTCGTTGTCCGACTCTTCCTGTAACTGATCCGGCCTGAAGTAGGACCCAATCCCTGATGCTTATCCGCTGCTGGTCCGTGGCACCTCTGTTTGCAAAAGTAAACCCAAAAATTTTTTTTTGTAAACTATACAAAATGATGAACTAAAAAAAAAAAAAAAATCAATGGATTGATATATTAACATTCTCCATCCTGTGGTGCCGCTGCTCCAGGAGCTTCGCTGGGCCTCAATTCAGGAGACTTTTCTTGGGTATGGCTGGATGCGTCTGCACGGCTGTCATCAAACCCTAGACACGTCTCATCGGTTAACCCAGTCGATTCAAACAGTTCAGGTGATGGGTCCACAAGGGTAATGTCTTCTTAAGGCTCTTGGGTCACAGTCTCTGAGTGCCTGGAGGTTAGATCACGAGCTGGGGATGTACTGTGTATTGTTGAAGTTTGGTGCCCAGGTGGTGGTATGGCGCGCAGGTGATGTCTGGCGCGCAGGTGATGGTCTGCGTGTTGATGATGTCTGGCGCGTGTTATGATCCGGATACTCAGGTCAGGGGAGATCTTATACGGTGGGACCTGAATACCAGGACGTAATGCTGGGAAAGGGAAATGGAATGGGAATAGCCCCTGGCACCCTATCTCCGTTGTCTCACCCGTGCTGTCAGTACACTCTTGCGAGACTATGGTTTCTTGGGCCCATGGCAGCCGCGTTTGAAGGGCGGATTACGTCTGCCCAACTCCGATGCCCCCTCAGGTCTTAATGAGAGACAAAGAGTGAACTGAGACAGGGTGATAACAAGGGGCCCTCTAACTAAACAACAAGGCCAGGGGCTACTGGCAAACCTGAAACTAAAAGTATGCACAGATTACCGCCAGGGAAAAGAACAACCAAAATATTCCACTTGTCCACTCTCCTACACGGCACCGCCGAGTACCGGAGAGGACTATGGAAGCGGAAACCTCCTCAAATGCACCAGAACAATAAAACAATACTAAAGTGGCCTAGGCCGCAACATGCGGCAGGGCCGCCACTCACGAAACCAAGAGAGAACCTCAATCGACTGCCACAGGTAACTTAGGACCAGAAGAACTCCTTGGGACCAGGTGACTAACTCCAAGATTCAGGAACTCAGAGAACTGGAGGGACCGGACACAGCTAACCAGGAACAGACGTTCACCAAACATGAGCAGCATGCAGGAAGCTATCACCGGCGTCTGTGTGAGGCCCTGAGGAGGCATTTAACAGGGAACCCTCCAATAAGAGCACACAGCCTAATTACAGTGAATATCGTGCAGCTGCCTTGCTGCACGACCAGAGAAACATGTGTGAACACTTTAATTAATCAATCCCTGCAACAGGGAATGCGGTCCGCCTGTGGTGTCCCCGTTGCTAAGGTCCTGGCGGCTCGGTGCGCCCGGCGTCCTAGCATTGCTAGGGACCCGGCGGCTCAGCGCGCACGGCGTCCCTAGTTGCTAGGCGCCGGGCAAGTAGTAAGCCACGGACCGCGGCGCCTAACAGTACCCCCCCCCCCTTGAGGAGGGGTTAAAGAACCCCTAAAGCCAGGTTTCTGAGGAAATTCCTGAAAGAATAATCTCTTGAGTTTAGGGGCATGTAGATCCTTATCCAGGACCCAAGACCTTTCCTCCGGACCATAGCCTTTTCAGTGAACCAAAAAGTAAAGCCGGCCCCGGGAAACTTTTGAATCTAAAACCTTCTCTACCAAGATCTCCTGTTGTCCCTGCACATCCACCGGAGACCTACCCTGGGGAGTCCTCCGAGGAAATCTCCTGGAAGAAAAATACTGTTTCAAAAGGGAACAGTGAAAAGTATTTCCAATTCTGAGAGATCTTGGCAAGCGTAGCCGAAAAGCAACTGGATTGACCTTCTTAATGATAAGAAATGGTCCAATAAATTTGGGTCCCAATCTCGCCAAGGGTTGTCGGAGCTTGATGTTGCGAGTAGACAACCACACCTTATCTCCCACCTTAAAAGTGCAAGGACGTCGGAGCCTATCAGAAAATTTCTTTTCTCGGAAGGCAGCTTTTCTCAGGGCAAGGTGCACTCTTCTCCAAATTGTTCTGAGATGGGAGGTTAAGGTCAACGAGGAGACTGGAGAATGATGGAAAAAAGAGTTGGCTCTAGGATGAAAACCAAAGACTGAAAAGAATGGGGACTCCTTGGTGGAAGAATGACAGGAGTTATTATAAGCAAATTCGGCTAAAGGAAGAAATTCAGACCAATCATTCTGGAGTTTGGCCGAATACAAGCGGAAATGTTGTTTTAATGACTGGTTGACTCGTTCGGTTTGCCCGTTAGACTGTGGATGGTAAACAGATGTAAAAGACAGTTTCATATTCAATGAGGCACAAAAACGTTTCCAGAATCGTGCGACAAATTGCGGACCCCGATCAGAGACAATATCAGTGGGCAAACCATGAAGCCTGAACACATGGCGGAGGAACAAGACTGCCAACCCTTGAGCAGAGGGTAATCGGGGAAGAGCAATGAAATGAGCCATCTTGCTAAAACGATCCACTACCACCCAAATGACTCGACATCCGGCTGAAAGGGGAAGGTCCACCACGAAATCCATGGATATATGAGACCATGGCCTGAGAGGAATGGCTAAAGGTATGAGTTGCCCGATCGGCAACGAACGAGGGACCTTATGCTGTGCACAAACCTGACAGGAATGGACAAATTCTTTTACGTCTTTAGAGAGACTAGGCCACCACACCGAGCGAGAGACTAACTCCAAGGTCTTAGTGATACCTGGATGACCTGAGACTTTGTTGTCATGAAACTCAGCTAAAACAGTGCCTCTCAAAATTTCAGGGACAAAAAGACGACCAGCAGGAGTAAGTCTAGGAGCCTGGTGTTGAAGCTGGTTTAACTGAGTAAATAAATCCTGTGTGAGGCCTGCCCGGATGACTGAAGATGGAACTATGGGGGTAGTAACAGGATTGCTATTGTGAACCGGAAGAAAGCAACGTGACAGGGCATCAGCTTTCGCATTCTTGGAACCAGGCCTGAAGGTGATAATAAACCTGAAACGAGTAAAAAACAATGCCCAACGTGCCTGCCGAGCATTAAGCCGTTTAGCTGACTCAATATATTGCGGGTTCTTATGGTCAGTAAATACTGTGATAGTATGCCTAGCTCCCTCCAGCCAATGCCTCCACTCCTTGAAAGCCCATTTTACTGCCAGTAATTCTCGATTACCAACGTCATAGTTGGATTCTGCGGAGGAGAATTTCCTGGACATGAAGGCACAAGGATGTAATTCCTGAGACTCCGGATCTTCCTGAGAAAGGATAGCCCCCACTCCAACCTCTGAGGCATCAACCTCAACAATAAAGGGGAGCTCCGGATTAGGGTGTCTGAGGACAGGAGCCGAGACAAAGGCCTGCTTCAAGGCCCGAAAGGCAGACTCAACTTCAGGCGACCAATTGGAAGGATCCGCTCCTTTTTAGTCAAAGCTACTATAGGAGCGACCAGGTCAGAAAAGGTATGACTGAACCGCCTATAATAATTTGCAAACCCTAAAAAGCGCTGAATTGCTTATAAATTAGTGGGTTGTGCCCAATTAAGGATGGCCTGAAGTTTTTTCGGTTCCATAAAAAATCCCTGGGGAGAAATAATGTACCCTAAGAAGGACACTTCTGTGATGTGAAAATCACACTTCTCAAGCTTAGCATATAAATGATTCTCTCGTAGTTTTTGAAGAACCAGACGCACCTGGGTAACATGTTGTTCCATAGACTCAGAGTATATCAAAATGTCGTCTAAATAAACGACCACGAACTTCCCAAGGAAGTCACGGAGAACATAGTTGATGAGGTCTTGAAATACAGCAGGAGCATTTGACAGGCCAAACTGCATCACCAGGTATTCATAGTGACCCGACTGAGTACTGAAAGCTGTCTTCCACTCATCCCCAGATCTTATTCGGATGTGGTTGTAAGCTCCCCTAAGATCGATTTTTGAAAAGATCACGGCGGAGCGTAACTGATCAAAAAGCACTGAAATCAATGGCAAAGGATAGGTGTTTTTAACAGAAATTTTATTCAATGCCCGAAAATCAATACATGGTCTGAGTGACCCATCTTTTTTCTCAACAAAGAAAAAACCTGCACTCAACGGAGATTTCGAAGGCCTAATAAAGCCTTTTTTCAGGCTTTCCTGAATGTAATTATTCATGGCCGTGGTTTCTGGCCCAGACAGGGCATATAATCTCCCCTTAGGCAAAGTGGCACCTGGTACTAACTCTATCGCACAGTCATAGGACCGATGGGGAGGCAGAATGTCCGCATTGCCTTTGGAGAACCCATCGGCAAAATCCTGATATTCCACAGGAATAAGTTCTGGGACGACCGCCGCCACCCGGACTGGATGGGAAATACATTCCTTAACACAAAAAGGACCCCATTGGGAAATCTCCCCAGACCGCCAATCTATGGTGGGATTATGAAAGGCAAGCCAGGGGTGACCCAAAACTACAGGAACTGCCGGACAATGTGTAAGGTAAAATTCTATGTCTTCTGAATGTAAGGCCCCCACTGTCAGTAATACTGGAGGTGTGCGGTGAGTAATTATCCCATTGGAAAGCGGACCCCCATCCAAGCCTTGCATGGTGATACGTTTATCCAAAGGTATCTGTGGAATGCCTAAAGCCTTAGCCCAAGCTAAGTCCATAAAATTTCCTGCAGCTCCACTGTCCACGAAGGCCGACACCAACGAACTGAGGCTGCCAAAGAAAATCTTAACAGGAACTAATAGAGAATAATTGGAGGAAATTAGCTGCAGACCCAAGTGAACCCCCTCACAAATCACTTTGGTCAGAGCGTTTCCTGACTTGTTCGGGCAGTTGTGAGCAATATGTCCCTTACCACCACAATACAAACAAAGACCAGAACTTAATCTTCTGGTTCTTTCCTCTGGGGACAGCCGGGAGAGACCCTTTTGCATGGGCTCCTCGACGTCCTCAGGAAAGGTATAAACACAAGGATTAGGCCTAAAAGTTGTTCCTCTTTCAGCCCTCCGCTCTCGGAGACGACAATCTATTTTAATAACAAGCTCCATGAGTTTGTCGAGAGTCTCAGGAGCGGGGTACTGAAGGAGACTGTCTTTAATAAGTTCAGACAAACTGAGGCGAAACTGACTGCGCAGGGCCGGGTCATTCCAGCCACAGTCGTTCGACCAACTGCGAAATTCGGTAGAATACACCTCTGCTGGATTTTTACCTTGTTTAAGGGCACGCAGGTGACTCTCAGCTGACGCCTCTCTATCTGGGTCATCATATAGCAGGCCTAAAGATTTAAAAAAGGCGTCTACTGATAACAGGGCAAGATCATCTGTTCTTAACCCAAACGCCCAGGTCTGTGGATCACCCTGGAGCAATGACATAACAATCCCAACCCGCTGAGAGTCAGTACCAGAGGAACTGGGCCTTAAACGAAAGTAAAGCTTACAAGCTTCCTTAAAATTAAAAAAATATTTTCGGTTACCCAAAAAAACGGTCAGGTAAATGCATTTTTGGTTCTGTGACCATACTCGGGGAGGCTCGCAAAAGATCTTCCTGCGATCTCTCCCGAAGAGTAAGGTCCTGAACCATCTGAGCTAGTTCTTGAATTTGGTTAACCAAAAACTGACTGGGATTTAGCCCTAAACCTACTGGATTCATGAAGCCGAATTTTTAGACTACCAAAACAAAATGGAAAAAATTAACCCCCTTTTTTTTTTAATGTTTTGGGCCGGTGATAATGTTATGATCCTGATACTCAGGTCAGGGGAGATCTTATACGGTGGGACCGGAGTACCAGGACGTAATGCTGGGAAAGGGAAATGGAATGGGAATAGCCCCTGGCACCCTATCTCCGTTGTCTCACCCGTGCTGTCAGTACACTCTTGCGAGACTATGGTTTCTTGGGCCCATGGCAGCCGCGTTTGAAGGGCGGATTACGTCTGCCCAACTCCGATGCCCCCTCAGGTCTTAATGAGAGACAAAGAGTGAACTGAGACAGGGTGATAACAAGGGGCCCTCTAACTAAACAACAAGGCCAGGGGCTACTGGCAAACCTGAAACTAAAAGTATGCACGGATTACTGCCAGGGAAAAGAACAACCAAAATATTCCACTTGTCCACTCTCCTACACGGCACCGCCGAGTACCGGAGAGGACTATGGAAGCGGAAACCTCCGCAAATGCACCAGAACAATAAAACAATACTAAAGTGGCCTAGGCCGCAACATGCGGCAGGGCCGCCACTCACGAAACCAAGAGAGAACCTCAATCGACTGCCACAGGTAACTTAGGACCAGAAGAACTCCTTGGGACCAGGTGACTAACTCCAAGATTCAGGAACTCAGAGAACTGGAGGGACCGGACACAGCTAACCAGGAACAACTGTTCACCAAACATGAGCAGCATGCAGGAAGCTATCACCGGCGTCTGTGTGAGGCCCTGAGGAGGCATTTAACAGGGAACCCTCCAATAAGAGCACACAGCCTAATTACAATGAATGTTGTGCAGCTGCCTTGCTGCACGACCAGAGAAACATGTGTGAACACTTTAATTAATCAATCCCTGCAATGGGGAACGTGGTCCGCCTGTGGCGTTCCCGTTGCTAAGGTCCCGGCGGCTCGGCGCACCCGGCGTCCTAGCATTGCTAGGGACCCGGAGGCTCAGCTAGTTGCTAGGCGCCGGGCAAGGAGTAAGCCACGGACCGCGGCGCCTAACAGCGCGCAGGTGATGGTCTGCCCGCTGATGATGTCTGGCGTGCATGTGATGGTCTGCGCGCTGATGATGTCTGGCGTGCAGGAGATGGTCCGTGTGCTGGTGATGTCTGGCACGCAGGTGATGGTCTGTGCGCTTGTGATGTCTGGCGCACAGGTGATGGTCTGCGCGCTGATGTCTGGCACGCAGGTGATGGTCTGCACGCTGGTGATGTCCGGCGCGCAGGTAATGTCCTCTGGGCAGGCGTATCTAGGGGAAAGAACAGACATATTATCACATTAAATAAAATTAAAAGTTTAGTACAGCTCATCTGACCATCACACCTCCTTTTGGACTGCTGTGCTCCCGCCTTCTTCTGTCTTCTGGGCGGTTCTTCCTCCTCGGGAAAGCCAGCAGGATGGGTGGAGTCCACACCTCCGCGAACTCCTTAGACCATGACAGGGTTCATGCACCTTTTTATAACTTCCTCCCAGGGCTGCCACTTGAAATTGAGAGGTGGACAAATATACGTTATGGAACTTACCATTGATAACGTGATTTCTCTTATGTCCACAGGTATCCACAGGATAACATTGGGATATGCCGGAGCGACAGCGGAAATGGTACCAAACGGTCACGAGCTTTCTGGCCTTCCAGGATGCATCGGGGCTTCAACATTTATCCCGTCCACTGACTCAGTCAAATCAGTTCTTTCCACAGCAATTAGGCAGGAGCATCAGGTAGAAACCTATTCAGGCGATAAGAACACACATGCACACCCTTCCATGCAAGAGGGAAGAGGTTTAGTGATTGTAAAGATCCTCAAATCAGGTGCGTCAGGGTGGGACCCCTGTGGATACCTGTGGACATAAGAGAAATCACGTTATCAATGGTAAGTTCTTACCATAAGGTATATTTTTCTGGCTGGATCCACAGGTTATCCACAGGATAACATTGGGATTCCCAAAGCCAGTTTTAGTGGTGGGGACGCTCCTGATTACACAGGAGAACCTTTCGCCCAAATTCAGCGTCATGAGAGGCAAAAGTATCCAAGCCATAATGTCTGATAAATGTGTTAATGGAAGTCCATGTGGCTGCCTTACAAATCTGTTCTGCTGAAGCACCATGTTGTGCTGCCAATGAAGGACCTACCTTACGTGTAGAGTGAGCAGAGACATTAGCCAGAGTAGCGAGACCAGCACGAGAATAAGCTTCTGATATTACCATTCAGAGCCATCTTGCCAGCATCTGTTTACTAGCAGGCCATCCTCTTCTATGAAATCCGTAGAGGATGAAGAGAGAATCTGTTTTTCTGATGGCACTAGTACGATATATGTAGATTCATAATGCTCGGACCACGTCCAGCGACGCTTCTACCGCAGAAAGTCCCGATACCTGAAAAGCTGGGACTACAATCTCTTAAAGTGAAACTTTGAAACCACCTTCGGAAGATAACCAGATCTAGTTCTGAGACTGGGAAAAAAACTTAGGAAAGGAGACTTACATGACAGTGCTCCTAAATCTGACACTCTTCTAGCTGACGCCATTGCCAGTAGAAAGAGTACTTTAGCCGTTAACCATTTAAGATCTGCTCTCTTAGTGGTTCAAACGGAGGTCCCTGAAGGAATTTAAGAACTAGATTCAAATCCCAGGGAGCTGCAGGAGGAAGAAATGAATGGAGGTCGAATATGTACAACTCCCTAAAAGAAAGTACGCACATCCTGTAAGTCAGCAATCTTTCGCTGAAACCATACAGTTAATGTTGATACTTGAACTCTCAAGGAAGCTACTTTCAATCCCTTATCCAAACCTGCTTGAAGAAAATCCAAAATCCTGGATACTTTAAAAGATCTTGGATTCAAACTTTTTTCACTTCACCAATGAATATAGGCTTGCCATATTCGATGATAAATACGAGCTGAAGAAGGCTTTCTTGCTCTAAGCATAGTTTGAATTACTTGCTTTGAAAATCCTCTAGCTTCTAGGATAGATGTTTCAACAGCCATGCCGTCAAAGACAGACGTTCCAGATGGCTGTGACAACAAGGACCCTGGACATTGAGGGAGCAATATTGGTGCTTTCACGGACATCCTTAGTAGATCTGTGTATCAATGCCTTCTTGGCCAAGCTGGAGCTATTAGAATTATGGCTCCCCTTTGTTTGCTTTATTTTCCGCCCTACTCTGGGTAACAGAGAGATTGGAGGGAACAGATATGCCAGATTAAATTTCCATTTTACTGACAATGCGTCCACAAGGACCGCTCCAGGATCCTTTGTTCTTGATCCATACCTCAGAACTTTGTTGTTTAAACGAGACGCCATGAGGTCTATCTCTGGTAGACCCCATCTGTTCACTATAGTCCGAAACACTTCTGGGTGTAATGCCCATTCGGTTTCCTTAATGGTGTGTCGACTGAGAAAATCCACTTCCCAGTTCAGTACACCTGGAACAAACACTGCTGACAATGCTGGAAGATGGAGTTCTGCCCTCCTTAGTATGGGAGTTACTTCCTCCATCAATCTTTTGCTGTGAGTTCCTTCCTGATGATTGAGGTACGCTACTGGTGTTGCATTGTCTGAGCGAATCTAGACTGGTCTTCCGTGCAGACTGTCCTTTGCCTGAACTAGAGCCATATAAATGGCCCTTATTTCCAACAGATTTATTGGCAGGCGACTTTCCCTTATGGTCCATTTTCCCTGGAACCAAAGGCTTTCGAGTACCACTCCCCAGCCTTGAAGACTGACATCTGTTGTCAGGACTTGCCATTCTTTTATCCAAAAGGGTCTCCCCTTGTGTAAATGGCCCCTCTGTAGCCACCAAGCTAAAGACCTTCTTACGTTTACCGGAAACCTTATCTGTTTTTTTTTTTTATTGTTTGATGATTTCCATTCCATTTGGTCAGAATAAGTTGCTGTAGAGGTCTGGAGTGGAATTGTGCATATTCCACCATGTCGAAGGTTGACACCATCAGACCCAACAGTCGCATTGCTGCATGGACTGACATTGTCTGAGTGTGCAATACCTCCTGAGTCATGACCTGCACCTTGACTATCTTTTTCTCTGGTAAGAAAATTCTCTGTAGACCTGAATCAAATATGGTTCCCAAATGAACCATCCGCTGTGACAGATTTAGAGATGACTTTTCCCAGTTTATGAGCTGTGTGTCTGTGTAGACAAACTACTGTCTGTTGAAGATGGCTCAAAAGAAATTCCTGCGAATGTGCTAGGATTAAAAGGTCATTGAGGTATGGAAATATTCTTATCCCCTGCTTGCGAAGATAAGCTGCCTTAACCACCATAATTTTGGTAAACACCCTGGGTGCTGTTGCTAGCCCGAATGGCAAGGCTTGGAACTGAAAATGTTGCTGGAGGATGGCAAACCTGAGGTAACATTGATGAGACCGTGCTATAGGCACATGTAGGTAAGCATCCTGTATATCCAGAGATACCATGTAATCTCCCGGTTCCATAGCCAACACTATAGAGCGTAACGTCTCCATGTGGAACCTTGGAATCCAAATGTATTTGTTTAATATTTTGAGATTGAGAATTGGTCGGAATGACCCGTTTGGCTTCTGAATCAAAAATAGATTAAAGTAAAAACCCTGTCCCCGTTGTGATGGGGGTACTAGGATAATCACACCCGACTGAAGCAATTTGTGAACTGCTTCTTGCAGGGCACTGGCCTTCGACTCTATAAGAGACGGGCTGGTGCAAAAAAACCTTTGAGGAGGCTGCCTCCTGAATGGGAACCCATAACCGAGAGATACCACCTTCTGCACCCAAGCATCTGTCGTCGACTGTTGCCATATGTGTGCAAAATGAAGGATTCAGCCCCCAACCCTGGAATCCTCCAGGCAGAGGCCCGTCTCTTAAGGCTGATGGTTTCTCTTCAGGTTTGGAAGCTGGCTTTCTACTACTAGCCCATTGCTTCCTACCCCTGGATGATCTATTGAACTGGGGTTGCTTAGACTCCTCTTTAGCTCTCACTTTGCCTTGCCATCAAAATGGCCGAAACTTTGAACCTCTAGTCTTAGGGTTACAACTAGCCGGAAATCTGATCTTTTTGGATTCAGCTTCCGATTCTAGAATAGCTGACAATTGTTTCCCAAACAATATATTGCCAATGAAAGGCAATGCTTCCAATTCTTTCTTGGATTCTGCATCTGCTTTCCAAGTGCGTAGCCAAACTGCTCTTCGAGCGGCTACTGTCAAGGCTGATGCTTTAGAAGCAATGGTACCCATATCAATTGCTGCTTCTTCCAAATACTGGGCAGCTTGTCTTATATGGCCTAAATGATACTCCTGCTCCCTATTAGGAGGGGAGAGGCCATTCTCTAGTTCCTCTATCCATTCGCCCATTGCCTTTGCCATCCAGGCTGAAGCCATAGCAGGCCTTACCACTGCTCTTGAGAGAGAAAATATATTTTTCAAGAAGCTATCTACCCTTCTGTCTGTGACATCATTTAATGAGGTAGAAGACAATGGCAAAGCAGATTTATGCACAAGTCGCAGTACATGTGCGTCTACTTTAGGAGGAACTTCTCTTTTTGAACAATCCGCAGCTGGAAATGGATAATAAGAATCCCATTTTTTCAGAATCTTATATTTCTTACTGGGCATCGCCCAAGATTCTTCCATCATTTCCGTCAGATCCTCTGACACTGGGAATTCAATCTTACCTGTATTTGTTCGTTTAAACACAGGTGCTTTAGATTTTGACACTGTTTTGGCTGATTCCTCCAAAGAGAGAATAGCCTTCATTGCATCAATAAGTTCAGCTACATCCTCTGAGCTGAAACTCTGCGACTGATCATCATACAGAGTATTTGAATATACTGTATCATCATCTGTTGTATCATCTTGTGTAGTCTGCAACATAGACGTATCTGTCTTAGTCTTACCTGTACCTTGGTTAACAGCCTGGTTACTTGTAGAAGCTACTGGAACCAAACCATAGGAAGGGAGCTGCAATAGTGTACTGTTAATAGTGTACCCTAATCCCTGGGGTGGAATTGCAGGAGTTAATCTGTCCGCAATTGAAGACAAAGTCTGCGCAAACATTCTCCATGGTGGCTCTGCTGTTTGTTGAACCACTTCCTGATTTTACTTTGCTGAAAAGCAAAACAGTTTGCACATAACCCCTCATAAGTGACCAACTGACCTATTTCCATTAACCCTGTTTTACAAGATAAACGTGTTAAGGATGTAGGAGTGCCTGATAAATTCTCCTTGTCACTTTTGCCGCTCACAGACATGGTAATCTCTGTTTATGACTACACAATTTGTGACTGAAAATCACACACACATATATATATATATATATATATATATATAGATAGATAGATAGATAGATAGATAGATAGATAGAAGTGAGATCAATCTGACCACCACCGTGCACCTGAATTGAAGTCAGCACACATACTAGCAGTCAGTCACATGAATACAATCACCATCATAATAACTTACAAGTAAGTGGGTAAAATTGTATTTCTGTTTTTAACCAGTTTTTTCAAACATATCATGCAGAAAACAACAGTAATATACAGGTCTCATATGCAATATGTACCAAAAATTAACAATTCATACTAACAAGTAGAGAGAATTTTTTAGTACTGTATAACCCATTTCTCCGTAGAGTGGGATACAGGGAGACTCACCACACTTCCATAACCATCAATACACTCGCAAGACGCTGAGTGGATTCAGACACTACTAGTGTACACAACTGCTGTTGATGACTGATGAGAGACACAGACGCTTTTTTGGACACAGACGCTCATTGAAGGAGAAGTGTATGCAGACGCTCCTGTCTGCGACTGGGTCTAAGTGGAAAGTCTAATGTACACCATTCCAGCGTCTAAGCTGCGACCAAGTACCCTCGTGGTAGTGTATGAGCCAGAAGTGAGGTCATCAGTTCATGGACAGGAGACGCACGGAAACTGGTCATGAACTTGGGGGAGCGGCGGCCAGGAGAGCGTCTAACTCCCCCATGTGACTTAAACTCAAAGGATCGCGACATTACCTACTCCTGGCGCCTATGATCCCTAAAGCATAGCGCTGTCACACTTAAGAGTGGTCGGCGCATCAACACACTGTTTGTAGTCTCCTCCAATACAGTGTAGTTGTGTCCGGAACCCCTAGTAAGAGGAAACAGATGCCTTACCTTCTCCCCATGCTCTGGCCACAGCCTGGTTATGTCTGCTGGACCTGCTAGAATCATCCGACACAGATGCCCGTCGAGACAACACTATACCGCGAAGGTAAGCGTTGTTGCGACCCAGTGGAGAGTTGTTGGAGCGATTCTTTCTAATATGCGTTTAAGACACTGTTAAGAAAAGTCACTCAGAGAAAGAAAAAAAACATAGTAAGACTATAAAAATAAAACAATAAAAGCTTCAGGCTGCTATTAACAGCAGCCCTGTGACCATGGTCCGGCTCCTGCAGCACCAAACAAAAAACTGATTGGACTGAGTCAGTGGGTGGGATTATATGGTGAAGCCCCAATGCATCCTGGGAGGCACTCCATTTTCGCTGTCGCTCCGGCATATCCCAATGTTATCCTGAGGATAACCTGTGGATAACCTGTGGACCCAGCCAGAGATCCTCCGGTTCCTGCTCTGTCTATGGCAATCACTGTACCGCTTCATGCAGTTTCTGGTGCTCCGGCGGTTTCCAGATACTGCAGTGACTTGACTCGCGATGGTGTCCCAGATGTTTCTCTTTGTCTTTGCTGCTGTTGTCTGTGCCCTTGGTCCATACAGAACGTCGTAGGACCTGTCAACGCCATCCACTAAGACACAGTTTTCCGCCTCTGTGTACCTGGGTCCACGCGGAATCTTTCGTCATGTGTCTTCTCCAGAGGCTTCCTCCTCTGACTGATCCTCTGGCTGGCTTCTTGCCTTTTAGAGAAATAAAACATGCAATTAATACTATCACAATGATCTGTAGGTGTCCCTGGGAGTGTGTCAGTGTCCCTAGAAGTACGCAAAGATACCTGTAGGTGTGTCAAGTTGGATGCTATTGTGGCTGCAGGTGTTGAAAATAATTACCTGTCTTGGCCTTTTCTTTTTCTTCTATTTTCCGGTTGGTCCCTTGATGACCGCGGCTGATGCCTGTTCGGCCATCTCCTCCTCCTGGATCAGTGCCCACTCCTCGTTGCTGTCTAGCAATTCTTCTGAGGAGTGGGGGGAAGGTGGGGATTGGGGGCACTGGTCCCTGGACATCCCTGGTGTAAAAAGAAAAAATATTTTTAAATATGTACTCCAAAAAACACAAGCAAACACAATATAAAACACTGAGACGTGCACCCCACATTACATAATTGATTCTATATAAAAAATTAAACAAAAAATAACAAAAGCCACCTCTGCACCTCAACATGTCATGCTGCTGGTACACCAGTGCTCAAGCATGACCAAACACACACTAGCACATAAAAAAAACATGAAAAACCACACCCAAACAAGCCAAAACACCAGTAAAGGTGCCAGAAGCATGACATGTTGGGGTGTAGCAGTGCTCAAGCATGACCAAACATTAAAAAAACATGAAAAACCAACCAAAAAGCCAGTAAAGCCACCCCAACATGTCAGTGCTCAAGTATGACCACACACATTAGCACATACAAAAAATCATGAAAAACCTTACCCAAACAACCCAAAAAGCCAGTAAATGCACTCCTGCACCCCAACATGTCATGCTGGTAGTACACCAGTGTTGAAGCATGACCAAAAGCACCTTTTAGCACATAAAAAAAATATGAAAAACCATCCCCAAACACAAAACGCCAATAAAATCATGCAGCAATACAAGCAGGACCTTAAAAATACACACCTGTACACATATACATACCCCAAACACACCCAAGAAACACCCCATGTACACCTCATGGCACCCCCACCACCCAAACATTACATGCTGCACTCATACCTCATCAGAAACAGTAGCCAAGCACTCAAAACAGCACCCATACACTAGATAAACATCTACATGCAACGCCAGACCACATGTGGTACTTACCTACAAATGTTGAATTCGCTCCAAAAACGACTCTCCTCCGGGGTGACTGAAGGTCTTCTATACGTCGTAGATGAAAGTCTGCTGGGTGTGTGAATGATACCACAACAAGCACAACCAAATTGATCACTTTGCAGCTCCTCACTCCGCTCTGCAGGTTCACAAAATGTCTGCTGAGTACGCAACAAACAAGCCCTATACAGGATTCCAAACAGCAGGAAGTTGAATCCAGGCTGCCCACTATTCAATGATTGGTCCGTTTTCGACCGGGGGCGTGTCGAATCCGTTTTTTATTGAATATGTCGAATTCAGGGTCCCGGGTGGAGGGTTTCGGCCGACAAATAGTGTTGAATCTGAAAACTGATGAATCCACGCCGGGAATTCGACACCAATTGAATATACCCCATAGTCAATGATTTTGTAACAAACTTATGTTATGTTAACGAATGCCCGGCCTTGGGAAAGTTCATAGCCATCGTCTAGTCACTTGTACTCAAGAGGAATTTATGTTCTGTGCATTGCCATCCTCTCTTTGAACTGACACTGGGTCTTCCCAACATAATATTTGCCACAAGGTCCAATTAGTACATAAATGGCAAATTTTGTTGTTCAGGTGAGATGGTGATCGATTTTAAAATTACGTCCACTATATGGGTGTTTTATAATCTCACCTGTTGCCATAAAACCACATGTTAAGCATCCTATATGTTTACAACAACACTTTTTTGGGGTGCCCTAAAACATTTTTGGTTTAATTTTTCCAAAGTTAGTTATATCAACATGAACCAAGAAAATCTCTGATATTTCTACCCATAGAATAACATGACATGATTTACTTACCCTTAAACATAAGTAACTCCTGATCACTTATCAGCAATGGCCAACGGGTTTTAACTGATTTCCTAGTCTCATGACTATTGTTATCAAAATGAGTTGGCCAAATGATATTATCCGATATGGATTTATTATTCTTAAGTTTGAGGGTTTTAAGCCTGGGGATTGCAAGTACTTTGTGTTTCATCTTAATTAGTTCAGAGCAATCATACCCTCTATTAACAAACTTTTAAACCATATCATCAAGTTGATTTTCTACATCTTGTTGATCACTGCATAATTCTGCGGACCCTAAGAAGTTGTGAGAAGAGTAATCCTCTACATACTGATTTGGTATGGTAGCTATTGGGAGACAATAGAGTATTTCATCGATGGATTTTGTAAAGCTTAGTTTTTAGTTTATTTGCTACTATTTCAATATTCACATCCCAAAAAGTAATAGATTTTTACTGAATGTTATGTGAAAATTGAATTGGAGTATCACTATTATTATGTTTTCCAACAATGATATTGTCCAAATGGCCTCCATCTCCTGTCCAAAATACCAGGAAGTCATCAATAAATCGCGTATAGTACAGAATCCTGTCACTAATCTCTTTGTTGGAGAAAAGAAAAAGTTCTACCATAAACATGCAGGAATTCGCATATAATTGGACAGTTAGTTAAGAACCAATTCCAATAGTTTACAGAACAAAAATCATGCCTGGTCCTTGATAGAGGGGATTATCACTTATAAGTGTTTTGACTGCTTTTAACCCCATCTTATGCGGCATACTGGTGTACAACGCAGTCACATCCATTGCACATAAGAAGCATTCTTCTGGTGTATACTTAAGACCTTCCAATGCCACTAGAAAGGAGGTGGTGTCTTTGAGAAAGGTAGGTTGGTTGGTTGTGGACTCAAGGTTGACCTTCGAGTTGACCCCTGGTGCATTTCACTACAAGCCTCGACAAAGCTGGTCAAGCCACCTTATCGACGTGACATAATTAACAGTTCTGCTTAATAGAATCAACATCACTTTCTACTTTTTGGAATATGTTGCCAAGACAAAGGAGTCTATTTACTATACCTTAGAGAAAGTGAATTTGGAGAGATAAAGTACCAGCCAAACTACTCCTAACTGCTATGTCACAGGCTGCATTTGGAAAATTACAGTTTGGAGCTGGTTGGTTGGTACTTTCTTTCTCTCTGTAAGGCTTAGTAAATATACCCAACAGTCCTGGAATCAATTCTCTTTAAACGTGCTGGACTGGTCTTGCAACTATTGAGTCTCCTGTAAAAGACAATGTGAGGCCTAAAGGACTCTCCATCTTTCAGTGGGAGTAAAAGCTATTCACACTCCAAGAAAGCAGTTTCAAGTAACTAATCTTAGAAATTGAGGGAGACAAAGTAACACATCCACTAAACACCCAATACCTTATTTTCATATTGTTATAAAACAGATACCTACCATTGGGTAGGGTGTCACCTTGTCCCACTAGCTAGGATGAATCTCACAGACTTTAAATATGGTATACACAAAGCAATAGATAAGGGGAGAGTGATGATGCCACTCCTAGTAGGGTCCAAAGGGCAATAAAAGAAAAGGGGGGGGGGGGGGGGGGACGCAAAAGAACATACATTGATATAAGTGAACAAATTTTAAGTCACACTGATATTACCATAGACCAGCTAGGGTTCAAATTATCCAAGAAGCACACTAACAGAAAAATAATAAGAAAAGAAAGCACCCATCAATGCTCCACATGTAAAACAATTATTTTCAAGTAATGGTGACCTGGGGGAGGTAGTAGAAGTCCAACCATCAAAGATGACGTGTGCTCTAACCAGAGTCGTATCTTCAAAATACTGTTATATGCCACCCAGTATAACCTGAAGCTTAGCTGCATAGAGCAAGGATATATCAGTATATCACAGAGAAGAAAGGAAAAGGCACTCTGTATGTGGGGGCAATCTTTCATGAGGATTTTGTGGGACTATAAACTTTTAATCATGTATCATTGAAAAATACATATCACAAAACATAGGTCAAAAAATATATAGTGTTGAAGGTGTTTAGTGACACTTATTGAGACTAATGCAGACAGACAAATGTCTGAATCAGGGCTTGGCAGCCATTTGGACCAGGCATGTGCTACAAGAGCTCCGGGTTGGCACTTGTCTCTACCTGGATTTACAGGTGTAAGCCTTCACCAACAATGCCCTAATTGCTCACTCTGGTGTCCGGATACACTTGATCACCAGCGGGTGTTGTGCAAGGAGCCGGGAGTAACACTAGGTCACTTTGCATGCTGCGGCCTACCACTACCACAGCAAGCCTTGACCTCAATTTATACTATGCCAGTATAAATTGAGGTCCAGCCCTCAGTGACAGCGGGACCGGACCATTGGCTTTACTTGCCTGGCTACCTGGAGGATCAGCGCTACTCGGACAAGCAGCTCCCGGCACTAGTCTCTTCAGTGTCTGCTGGTGGGACTTTTCTTTTGGCTGCCTGGAACTGAGCTCCAGAGCATGGTGACACCCACCATCTTGGAAACATGGGGCTAAGGTTGCTGGGTCAGAGATAGTCATGGGCAAAGTGATTCACTGAACTGAGTTGAGACACATGACTCAGTTCAGTGGAGTGTCTCAAGTCAGTGTCTTGGCACATGAGTCATGACTCATTTGGATTGGAATGAGCATGGAACTGAGAGCACTGTACCACAGGGGCTCCACCTCCTGCAGGCTAATGCTGCATGAATCAGATCCATCCACTGAAACACTGAGTCTACACAGTGTACAACTGTCTCGACTCACAGGCAGACTCAGGATGAATGAATCAGGCACAGCAGTGCAGCACTCACTGACTGGTGAGTTGTGACTGCTCCCTCATCCCTCCCACAGTCAGTATGAGACATGACACTCAGAGCGGAAGACAAGGTTCACACTGACTGAACAACACACTGAGTCTCCTCCCTCTGGCTGAGAGAGGCTACTGCTGCAGCTGTCTCGAATCATTCATACTTCCTGATGATTCGAGTCACTGTTTTGAGACAGAGTCAGTAGCCATCTTTAGTCAGAGAAGCCCCGGCTGAGTTCTCGCTCTGTTCCCTGGGTGGTGTGGCCCTGGGACTCGACTGCTGCTCTGGCTATGTAATTGCCTGGAGGGTACTTGTCTCAGACCCTGGACAGCTGCACAATCTTTGGTCACTTGGGGTTAGTGCTGCTTCAGCTGCAGCGGATACCTTTTACTACCAGCTTCCTCACATATCTTCTAGCCCCCCTGCTGCCAACTGCAACTCCCTTATATTATACTACACAATCCTATTCTGATACCCAACATTTCAGGAGGCTTTCGTATGCTATCATAGAACTCCCTACACATCAATTTGATACTCACAGGAAACGGGTGATGCTGCTGGCCAGGTCTTACTGCTTTCCTGTGTGTTCACATGCTGGAGGAATTGAAAGTATTTTCCTGTTACAGATGGATCCTCCGTTATCTTGACTGTTTCTGCGCCTAGACAGAGGTTTAGTCACGCCTTGACAATAGCTTAGGTTGCTGAGTTTAATCACAGACAGGCACATTGAGGCACGACTAGATACTCAGCATGCAATACACATCTCCACCACTGGGTGGCTAATGCTCCACTAATCCAGTACTTTAGATTGAATAGCGGCAGATTGATCTACAGCTCTGGCAAATGGTCAGTGATGACTGTAATGTTTATAGATGGTAACCAATGGTCAGACGGAGAGAGCTAAAAAAAAAATATATAGTTTATACACACACAAACGAACATGTTAAAACACTTGTGTATGCAGACGCAAGATTGTGTATGCAGACGCAATTAATGTGTGAAAGGAAGTATGTACAGTGCATAAACACCGTGCTTTTGAAATACATGTATGAGCGTCCGAGTCCCCTAAGGCATAAACCAACACCAATGGGAAAGAATTGCTCTTCGCTGTACTTTTACACGTGAACTTGTGAATCTCTCATGAAGTGTCGTAGGCTAACAATGAAGGCTCCCACCTCCCATGCTCAGAGTCCCGGGTTTGAGTGCCGGGTTCGAGTCCCAAAGTGCCAACTTTTTTTTTTTTTGGTGTTCCAGTGACATTCACTTTATTATAATTTTTTCTTTGTTATACATTCAATGGAAGGGTGCACACAGGTTTCACATAAATCAGAGTGAATCTGCATGAGCGAATCATTCCGCTATAAACAATACACAGCGGTAATGAGTATAAATTAGTGTATTCTGACGCAACTAACTGAGCAACACAGTACTGTAGATCATCTGCGTTTGTGCATTGTACCTGACCTGAACTCCCTCCTTGTCTACTGCATGACCTGTGCATGCTCCCAGGGGGAAAGGTGATGTGGGTAGGGGGAGGCGGTGGAAAATACTGTGCTTTTGAAATACATGTATTGTATGAGCGTCTGAATCCCTTAAGGCATAAACCAACACCAATGGGGAGGAATCACTCTTTGCAGTACTTTTACACATGAACTTGTGACTCTCTCATGAAGCGGCATGGGCTAGCGATGAATGCTCCCACCTCCCATGCTGAGAGTCCCGGGTTCGAGTACCAAAGTGCTAACCTTCTTTTTGTGTGTTCCCGTGACATTCACTTTCTTATTATTTTTTGTAATTCAATGGAAGGGTGCACACAGGTTTCACATAAATCAGAGTAAATCTGCAGGAGCGACTCATTCCGCTATATACAGTACACAGCGGTAATGAACGCCCATAGACATAAAGTACCGGTAAATATAAATTAGTGTATCCTGACGCAACTAACTGTTCGAGCAATACAGTACTGTAGTGTTAAAGAATCTGTGCTGTACTTAATGAGAAGGGATCACTGCTACTGTACCATTTACACATCTACACAATATCAACGTGACTGCAGTTCTCTATGTGATTTTCCTACATAGCCTGCATGAACTGTGCAGGCTCCCGGGGGGGGGGGGGGGGAGTGGGATGGGGTAGGGCGAGGCAGTGGAAAATACAGTGTTCAAAGAAAAGGCATAATCAAAACCAAGGAGAACTGACGTAACAACCTGGGATGCCTGGAACACATGACATCTGAGACGCTCATTGTGGTTTAGTACTACAGTTCTGTATACAGCACTGTAATATGGCTGCCAAGGATCGCCCCTATCCACTTGGGGAGCTCCGTCTCCTCATTTGCTGGTGGGACAGACCTCTGGCCAGCAACGAGGAGAAGATTAGAACCTATCGGAGGGCTCGCATGGAGATAATCCTGAAGTACAGCCGGAGGAGGACCGTAAGGTCACTCCAAAGGCGGTAGAGTGACCTTGTCCGGAGGACCCCAAGGCGCCTGCATGCCATTCGTGATTGTAAGTACAGTACTGTATATTGCTGTACTTTAAGTTACTGTAGTTACAGGTACTGTATAACACGGGCTACTGTAGCAGCAGGTATCCGGTCTATATAGTACTGTACCTATGGTAAACAAATGGTTAAAGAAGGCCCACACGTTAACCAGGGTCAAAAGGTCAATTTTGTTTTGTTTTTTACAGTTTACCTATTTTTTTGCATTTACTATCCATGTCAAAAACGACACCATCTAGGTCGACACACCATGTCAACCTATATCTGGTGTCAACCTAAGGTGTGTCGACCTAGATGGTGACGCTTTTGAAATTGGTTGACACCAGATATAGGTTGACATGGCCGTTAAGTTGACATGGCAAAAGGTCGACATGTTTTTGAAAAAAAATATATATATTTTTTTAAACTTGTTTATACAGTTCTTTCCAATCCACGTGGTCTACGATTGTGCAGTGCATCATGCAGTGTATCACATCATGGAGTGTATCGTGCTGTGTATTTGCAGCATGTCATGCTGTGTACATTCAGTGTATGGTATTATGCAGTGAAATTGCATAGTGAATCACATCATGCAGTGTACTGTATATGTGGTGTGCTGTGTATTGTGCAGTGTACAGTATATGCACTGTATCATATTGTGCAGGGAAATGTGTAGTGTATCGTGCAGTGTAATGTGCAGTTTATCGTATCACGCCGTGTATTGTGAAGTGTATCACAGTGCAGTGCATATGCAGTGTCATGCAGTGCATCGTGTGTTGTAATTGCAGTGTTGTGCAGTGCATCGTGTGCTGTAATTGCAGTGTGTTGTGCAGTGCATCGTGTGGTGTAATTGCAGTGTGTCATGCAGTGTACCTGCAGTGTATCGTACAGTATCATTCAGGGTAATGTGCAACTGTAATTGCAGTCTCCTGCCTCCCACGCTGAGAGTCCCGGGTTTTATTCCCAAAGTGCCAATCTATATTTTTTTTTATAAGGGAGATTTGTGTTTCAGATAGTATTCTAAGAGACGTTACTATGTGTTATGACGTGCATTACTCTTGCATAATGTGTAATAAGGTCCATGACTGTGGCAGATATCTACTTTGTGACATAATGTGGATATACTACTGCACTACTGTGACGTACAGTAATGTGAATAAGGTGCTTTACTGTGTGACACAACGTGAATCAAGGGCAGTACTGTGACATGAATAAACTGCACTACTGTGACATGGCATGAATAAGATGGATTCAGGTGAGTGCTGCATCATGTCATGAAATCAATTTATTGACACACGATGTGTGTCATAATGTTTATAAGGGCAATGCTAATGTGTGTCACAATGTCTATAAAGGTAGTGTTCTGTCTAATACCCTGGACCTACTGTACTGTAGCGATACTGTAAGTGTACTGTATGTCACATTAAAAAATGTGCCCCTTAAGTTTTAAAGACAGTACACTATGCCCTCCTGAGTGATTAGGTGCAGGGTACTAGAATTAACAATTCCATTGATTGTGATGTCATAAAGATGCGGTCAATGTTGAATTTCATTGGCTGTACAGTATGCTGCCATTATATTGTATATATATTTTGACAGGGCTGGAAGCACGACGCCTGAGAAGGCGGGACAGGTGCCGCCAAGCTGGTAAGTATTGTCAAGTACAGTAGTGTACATAGTGATTTATACAGTCCCACCCCCCTGTCCTGACCAGCTCAGATAACTCCTCGCAATCCAGATGGGAGGGAAGGTGGGACACTTCCTGTGAGATCCGGTGGCCCGGGATGTTAAGAATATGTGTTTACAAAAATAAATTTAAATATTAAAAACACACAGTATAACATTGTAGATAGCTGAATACCCGTGCTTCGCTACGGGATGAGGATGGTAAATTACAGTGATAATTGTTTGTTAATTTACATTTGTTGGCGATCTAGTATACTGTATACATTAGGCATACTGTATCTTGCTTCTCTGATGCAGATTGTGTAGTGGCCGGACCCCTTTTTGGTCCCCCTGCTCTTCCCACTATACAACTCTCAGTCTGTGGCTTCCTTCTGCCTCCATTCCCCTCCTCACATCGTGCCCCTGTGAAATTATCAATCTACTGTATTTACAGTTTTTTTATATAGCATAGCACATTATGTATCTACTGATATAGTCTGTGCTGCTGGGGGACCGTGCTATAGTACTTCCACTATATAACTGTTAGTATGTGTGTTTGTGCTACCTTCATTACCCTCCTCACATGATGTCAGTGCTCCTGTGAAATTATCTTTTTTTATAGTTTCTTTTATAGCCCATCACATAATCTATCTCCTGATATACTCTGTGCTGCAGGGGGACCATGTTACTTCCAGTATATAACTCTGTGTGTGGGTTTGTGCTACCTGCATTCCCCTCCTCACATCATGTCACTGTCCGTGTTACATGCAGCCCTGTTATCACTGACATACTGTATCATGCATGTCCTGAAATAGTCTGTGCTGCTGGCCCACCCCTAGGGATGCTTACCCCCACAGTGTTTGTTCCAGCCTGTAAGTCATATGTGTACCGAGTGTGTTGTAAATAGGTCCAGGCAGTCGGGTGTTATGCTGTCCGCTGACATACTCTGCTGTCTCCCCCCTAGGGGTGCGAGGGATTTATAATTGTATTAGTTGCGTCCGCCATGTTTTAATACGCTCGTATGCCAAATTTCACGATCCTCACTTGTAAACTGTGGAAATGTATAGAAAGACAGAAAGGACAGACATTCGCTTTTATATACAGTAGTACTGTAGATAATTTATACACTACAACTTTACTTACGGTACTGTTAACTTTTTCACAGTACCACCGCCACCTGCCCGCCAACACCCACCACTGGCCCTGGCTGGTGATGAGGTGCCAGGCACCAGCGCAGCCGGTAAGCACACTACTCTTTGATTTCTGCTTCACATCCCAGTGGTATTGTGTAACGAGAATTTTGGTGCGACTGTCATCATTGCACTACTGTACATGTGTCCTGGATACTGTACAGTACATGTTACAAATTGACAGCTTCACTTACAGTACTGTTATTTTTTTTCCTACAGTACCACTGCCACCTGCCTGCCCACACCCACCACAGGGCCAGGAGGAGGAGGAGGTGCCACCAGGCCCCATCTCATCCGTAAGCACACTACTCTCCGATTTCTGCCTCGCTTCCCAATGGTAATGTGTAACAAAAATTTTCCGCACCTGGAATATTGTGTTCAGTTTTGGCCACCACATTATAAAAAAGATATCTGTGAACTTGAAAGGATTCAAAGGCGTGCTACTAAATTGATTAAAGGGTTAGAGGGACTGGAGTACGAGGAAAGGCTTACTAGGTTGAAACTGTATACACTAGAAAAGAGGCGTCTAAGAGGAGACATTATCAATATCTTCAAATACATAAAGGGAAATTACAAAGAGTTATCAGAGGAATTGTTTATTAAAATAACTCTGTATAAGACGCAAGGTCACTCCCTGAGGCTTTAGGAAAGAAATTCCATATACGCAACGTAGGAAAGGGTTCTTCACTGTTCGGGCAATAAGGATCTGGAATTCCCTGCCAGAGAAGGTGGTAATGGCAGGCACTATATATGCTTTTAAAAACGGATTGGATAAATTTCTGACTGATAGATATATCCAAGGTTATAACATTTAAAATAGACATTTTTAATCTGGGAGGAACATGATTTTTAGTTGATAACTAAACATAAAACATTATTTCAATTGGGACATTATAATGAACTCTGCTTAAGACAGAATACAGGTTGAACCCGAAGGGTATTTTGCTTCTTTTCAACCTCATTAACTAAGTATCTATGTAACTCTGTACTATGGACACCATAACGGATAACAGAAACAGACAGCAGCCCCTGGATGGACACAGCACAATGGACTCGGCCGCTACTGGATAGATACAGCAGCACAAAAACATCAACTCATGCCAGGTGACGGGAATAAAATGGGCAACTTGCACCAGGCCATTAGATTACCAGGGCCAGACACTCCCATCAGGAATGTGGTGAGCCAAGTTCATGCACTCCCCTTGTTTGAGTAACCGTGCTGCTCCGAGTGGATTCATCATGGTGCATGCAGCCACAGAAAATTTACTGTATAGTACAATACCTGTAGGTCATTCTCTGTATACTGTACAGTGACACAATTTTTTAACTCCAGCTGTGTCACACTGATGTGCTGAAGCTAGGAGGATTGGTAGGTAAGGGTCTTGTTTCTTTAACCTGTATCTTCAAAAGCATTCTCAGCACAGCATTTATGGTATCCCTTATCCTCTTCTTTTCTGGTTCACAAATCCTCACGCGCCGTTCACACCTTGCCATGATTTCATTTACCAGATTTTTGGCCAGCGAAATTTTCCTCTTGGCACCAACAAAGTTCACACGATGGGTCCACGTCAAGTATGCGTCGTATCTCACATGGTACTGGAACAGAGAATGTGCATATTTGTGAATATGTCCTTGTGAAGCTCTGTACAGATTGTCGTCCAGGGCAGTGGAGATGACAGCCAGGGCAATATCGGTCAGAGTGCCGCCAACTGTATCATGAAGTGGCCTGTGAGCAGGTGTGCTGTCATCATTGGTGTTCCTGGCAGCAGCACACTTGAATTGCTGACCAATGCTGGACCTTCAATTGTAAAGTTTGGCACTGGAAGTAGTGTATGGACACTCAAATTATCTTGATGGTGATCCAGGTCTTCATGTCCACCCATATCCATCCATTCATCCGCATCCATCCAGGCCTCTGCGTCCATCTCCACTAACTTGAACCGCTTGGTGATTCGTTGTAATTATGGTCCGGCCAACTCCATCTTGCCATTCTTCCCTTGTTTGTTGGATGGCTTTCACCATCTGTTCCTGCATGCCTTCTTTAAGCCCAGCTATTTCGGTCTGCTGCTGATTGACCTGTCCCCCAAGGTGACTTACCTGTCCACCAAGTTCTGCCTCCAGATTGGTCACCTTGCTGATTAGGAAACACATATATTCATATACTGTTAAAACCTGTGCATGGTATTATTATTAGAATCTATTCGTGCGACCTGGGAACATGTAACACTTCTTTTTTTATGTTCTCATTGCATCATGTAGCCTCAATAGAGACCAATACAATGTATCACTGTCCTCACTTAAGAGGCTCTTAGAGTTCCAATGATAATAGGGCTGATAAGTCACGTGATTCACAGCTGTGCACGGCTTGTGATCAAAATTTTACATGCATGTAAGTTGTATCTCACCCACTGTGGCTATTCCAAATGAGAATCCTTTCTCCACTTGCTTCCCCTCGTTCCAAAGCATGTGCAGCTTGTCCCCTTAATCCTCCGCTGTTTGTTTTGCTGGTCAGTGGCAGTGCTATTTTGTCGGGACTGTTAATTAGCTGATGGTTCTAATACACATGGGGTCTGCGGTTCAGTAACAGCCAAAGTGGTAGGTGGGCTCCTTACGCTGTGTAACGCATTCCTCCGCCTGTAGTGAAACTCTCAGCGGCTTCTTCAGACACAATTTTTCAAGCCCCGCTCTTATGCTTTAAATACCGTAAGCATAAGAGCGGGGCTTGAAAAATTGTAGCAGGAGATTTTTCAAAGGTCGGAGAGGATCCACACAGCAACTCTGATTACAGGGAAACAGCTTTGCAGAGTAGTTACCGGGCTGTGACTGAGATGCTCTTTTATCTTGGTTTAAACAAAGGAAATTCTTCCCGCTCAAAGCATGCTCTGTGATTGGTGCCTGTATAGGTGCATTCATCCCTACACCAATCTCAGAGCATACTCTATGTACAGTCCTGTACAGGACTGTACAGTCTTTTCCACAGGAAATGTGTATTAGAGGTACTATATACACTAAATGTACAGTAAATTTTTATTTTTTATTACAAACACACAAATGCATCCCAGATGGAAATCTGCTGTACACAGCAGACAGCTTGTGGTAACAAGACTCACTGTATCCCCACCCATAGTTGTGTATTTTAGATAGCGTAATGAGATGCTCCTGCCGCATTAGCCCGATTCATGTAAAACCTGTATGCAAACAGTATCTCTTTTGAATGTAAAGTACAGTAACAGTACAGTATATAATAGGGAAAAAAATAGTGTCAGCGAAAAAAGCCTCATGACAGATACACAAGCTCATGTCTAAATGTACAGTAAGCAGTGATCCCTTGCCATTGGTTTTAGATTATGCCCTAATGGCTAGAGGACTTGGCCGCTCACTTACTGTACTGTACCCCTGACTTCAATAGACCATACTGTTGTGTAAACTCCTTATTTTGCATCTGTATACAATATATCTATTAATTGATCACTCTACGGGACCTCATTGCCCCTGTGTATTTTAGTTATGGGATTGTGACGCTCCTTCAGCATTGCCTTGTAGCCTGCAAAACCAATGTCGTCGCTCGCTCCATATCCGAGCGCTGCGAAGAGGCGGGGGGAGTCAGGCGGTGGCCATTTTGTCAGTTTGCTATGCGATCGAGTCCAGTGTATGATTATATGCATAGAGCTCGCTTATCCCTATCGCCCCTATGTATTTTAGCTAGGGTATTGTGACGCTCCTTCAGAATTGCCCTGAAGCCTGCAAAACCTGTGCCGTCATTCGCTCCGTAGCCAAGGGCCTCCACAGGGCAAGAAGTCACAGGTGGTAGCCATTTCAATCGAGTCTGCCCTGCTACAGAATTGTATGTGTACCGTACGGTGCATAGAACCTTATCCTTGTAGCCGGTGTATTTTACAGTAGAAACGCTCCTGCAGGTTTGCCCTGCTTTATGTAAAACTGGTGTGTTCACTTCTATTGAATGTGAAAGTATAGTACAGTACGATAGATACAAAAATAAAAAAAATAATAAAGTGTCTGGCAGAAACTAACATGCATTCATGCAGTACTTTAGGAATCGTACCCGGACTCTAAGCATGGGAAGTGGAACACTTCACCTTTCGGACATGTCACTGCCGACAAATGAATAAGCCCATTGGTTTTGATTATGCCGTAATGGCTACAGGATTAGGATGCTAACATACAAGATCCCTAATATCAATAGACCACAATGTTATTGTAACACATCTGTTTGCATCTGTGTACACTACTGGTTTTATTTAGTTGATTTGTCTGTGGGTCTTGGACACTCACATATTCCTAACGTACTGTAAATGGACTATACTGTGGCTTTATTACATTCATTTGCATCTATATATACAGTACTACTGTATTTCCAGTATGTCTGTAATATACTGTATGACAGTACTGTAGCATATTGTAGCATGAGATGCACTAGTAAAGTAGCTCTTACTATGTATTTCGTTATTGTATTTTAATGGAGACCACACATATGCGCAGTGGTGATTGTAAATAGTGACATCTGGTGGATGATCACAGGTATTACACTTAAAAGGTAACGCCAAATGCTCTGTGCGCCTCCCTGTGACTAGGTGCGCCTCCCTACAACTAGGCATGACTCCCTGTGCCCAGGCACGCTGCGTATACCTGATCGTGACTAACGCCTCAGCCAGCCAAGATAACAGAGGACCCATCTGTATGTTCTCATGTTTTTATTGAACACACCATTCACAGTGCAGGGTGAACAAAGTATGTGAACCCCATAGCTAATGACTTCTCCAAGAGCTAATTTGAGTCAGGAGTCAGCCAACCTTGAGTCCAATCGATGAGACGAGATTGGAGGTGTTGGTTAAAGCTGCCCTGCCCTATAAAAAACACACACCAGTTTTGAGTTTCCAATTCTCATGAAGCATTGCCCGATATGAACCATGCCTCACAGAAAAGAGCTCTCAGAAGACATACGATTAAGAATTGTTGACTTGCATACAGCTGGAAAGGGTTACAATAGTATCTGTAAAAGCCTTGATGTTTATCAGTCCATGGTAAGACAAATGGTCTATAAATGGAGAAAGTTCACCACTGTTGCTACTCTCCCTAGGAGTGGGTGTACTGTAAAGATGACTGCAAGAGCACAGCGCAGAATGCTCAATGAGGTGAAGAATCATCCTAGAGTGTCAGCTAAAGACTTCTCTGGCACATGCTAACATCTCTGTTGACGAATCTACCATACGTAAAAGACTGAACAAGAATGGAGCTCATGGGAGGATACCACGGAGGAAGCCACTGCTGTTCAAAAAAAAAAAAAAAACATTGCTGCACTTTGAAGCTTGCAAAAGAGCACCTGAATGTTCCACAGCACTACTGGCAAAATATTCTGTGGACAGATGAAACCAAAGTTGCGTTGTTTGGAAGGAACACACAACACTATGGGGGTCATTCCGACCCGTTCGCACGCTGCTGTTTTTTGCAGCGGTGCGAACGGGTCAGTTTTGCGCATGCACAACAGCCACATTGAGCAGGCGAGTAAAACAAACCCCAAAAAGTTTTTTAAGTATATAAACGCTAAAAGGTTAAAAAAAGGAGAATATTGGGCCTTTAAAGGGCGAGTTGGATGTCTTGATTAATGACGATAGGGAAAAAGCATATTTATTGAATAAATTCTTTTCATCGGTATTCACTAGCCGGGACAGGTTAATGAGAGAGCGCAACAAACTATAATAACGACCAATTGCTAAGTAATTTGGTTAAATGAGGAAGTAGTCCCCAAGAGACTAAGTAAAATTAAGATAAATAAATCTCCTGGGCCGGATGGATTTCACCCCAGGGTTCTTATGGGACTTAATGCAGAGATATCTACACCCCTATATTTGATCTTCAGCAAGTCAATTGCATCAGGAATGATACCAAAGGACTGGCATATAGCTGCGAGTGGGGTAGGGGGTCGGGAGGCGCAGCGAGTGGGGGAGGAGCGGGGTTGATGTGGGTGGGGGAGTGGCAGGTGCAGGGGTGACACGGATGGGGGACTGGCTCCATAGGAACTGCAGGGGTGTCACGGTTTGGGTAGGGGGTCTGGAGGCACCACGGGTGGTGGAAAGGTGGGGGTGCCGTGGATGGGAGTTCAGTGGTGCTGCAGGTGGGGGGAGGGGTGGGTGCTGAGGCAGAGATAAGAAATTTACAGACTGGTGTATTGGTATTGTTTTGTTCTGGGTGGGAGTTAACAAGATTCATTTGCAATGACTTGCAATTGACATTCTGTTAACTGGCGCCAGTGTTCTTTGGACCAGTCATGTGATGTGGCATCTTGAAAAAATAAGATTTTAAACCTACCAGTAAATCTTTTTCTCCTAGTCTGTAGAGGATGCTGGGGACTCCGTAAGGACCATGGGTATAGACGGGCTCCGCAGGAGACATGGTCACTATAAAGAACTTTAGAATGGGTGTGCACTGGCTCCTCCCTCTATGCCCCTCCTCCAGACCTCAGTTAGAGAAACTGTGCCCAGAGGAGACGGACAGTATGAGGAAAGGATTTTGTTAATCTAAGGGCAAGATTCATACCAGCCCACACCATCCACACTGTATAACCTGGAATATACGAAAAAGTCAATAGTATGAAATAAACAGCATCAGTCAAACACCGATCAAAACTGTAACATAACCCTTATGTAAGCAACAACTATATACAAGCCTTGCAGAAATATGTCCGCACTGGGACGGGCGCCCAGCATCCTCTACGGACTAGGAGAAAAAGATTTACGGTAGGTTTAAAATCTTATTTTCTCTTACGTCCTAGAGGATGCTGGGGACTCCGTATAGGGATTATACCAAAGCTCCAAAACGGGCGGGAGAGTGCGGGAGACTCTGCAGCACCGATTGAGCAAATATGAGGTCCTCCTCAGCCAAGGTAACAAACTTGTAGAATTTTGCAAAAGTGTTTGACCCCGACCAAGTCGCCGCTCGGCAAAGCTGAAATGCCGAGATGCCTCGGGCAGCCGCCCAAGAAGAGCCCACCTTCCTAGTGGAATGGGCTTTTACCGTATTTGGTAACGGCAATCCAGCCGTAGAGTGAGCCCGCTGAATCGTGTTACAGATCCAGCGAGCAATAGTCTGCTTAGAAGCAGGAGCGCCAACCTTGTTGGCGGCATACAGGACAAACAGTGCCTCTGTTTTCCTAACCCAAGCCGTTCTGGCTAGATAAATTTTCAATGCCCTGACCACATCAAGGGACTCGTAATCCTCCACAATAGGTTGGTTCATATGAAAAGAGGAAACCGCCTTTGGCAAAAATTGAGGACGAGTCCGCAACTCAGCTCTATCCACATGGAAAATCAGATAGGGACTTTTGTGAGACAAAGCCGCCAACTCAGACACTCGCCTTGCCAATGCCAAGGCCAACAACATGACCACCTTCCAAGTGAGATACTTTAATTCCACGGATTGAAGAGGCTCAAACCAGGGAGACTTAAGGAATTGTAACACCACGTTAAGGTCCCATGGTGCCACTGGAGGCACAAAAGGAGGCTGGATATGCAGCACTCCCTTCACAAAAGTCTGGACTTCTGGTAGAGAAGCCAATTCCTTCTGAAAGAAAATGGATAGGGCCGAAATCTGAACCTTAATGGAGCCTAATTTTAGGCCCATATTAACTCCTGTCTGTAGGAAGTGGAGAAAACTGCCCAGATGGAAATATTCCGGAGGAGCATTCTTGGTTTCACACCAAGAGACATATTTCCTCCAGATACGGTGATAATGTTTTGCTGTCACCTCCTTCCTAGCCTTTATCAGAGTAGGGATGACCTCGTCCGGAATGCCTTTCCCTGCTAGGATCTGGCGTTCAACCACCATGCCGTCAAACGCAGCCGCGGTAAGTCTTGGAACAGACAGGGCCCCTGTTGCAACAGGTCCTCTCTGAGAGGAAGCGGCCACGGATCTTCTGTGAGCATTTCCTGTAGATCCGGATACCAGGCCCTTCGAGGCCAATCTGGAACAATGAGAATTGTCTGTACTCCTTTTCTTCTTATGATTCTCAATACTTTTGAGATGAGAGAAAGAGGAGGGAACACATAGACCAACTGAAACACCCACGGTGTCACCAGGGCGTCCACTGCTACTGCCTGAGGATCCCTTGACCTGGCACAATACCTCAGAAGTTTTTTGTTGAGGCGTGACGCCATCATGTCTATTTGAGGAAGTCCCCAAAGACTTGCTATTTCTGCAAAGACTTCTTGATGAAGACCCCTCTCTCCTGTATGGAGATCGTGTCTGCTGAGGAAGTCTGCTTCCCAGTTGTCTACTCCCTGAATGAATACCGCTGACAGAGTGCTTATGTGATTTTCCGCCCAGCGCAGAATCCTGGTGGCTTCCGCCATTGCCACTCTGCTCCTTGCCCCACCTTGGCGGTTTACATGAGCCTCGGCTGTGACGTTGTCTGATTGAATCAGAACCGGAAGGTCGCAAAGAAGATTCTCCGCTTGACGGAGGCCGTTGTATATGGCCCTCAATTCCAGTATGTTGATGTGTAGACAAGCCTCCTGGCTTGACCATAGACCCTGGAAGTTTCTTCCCAGTGTGACTGCCCCCCATCCTCGGAGGCTCACGTCCGTGGTCACCAGAACCCAGTCTTGAATGCCGAACCTGCGACCCTCTAGAAGGTTAGTACTCTGCAGCCACCACAAGAGAGATACCCTGGCCCTGGGGGACAGGCTGATCTTCTGATGAATATGTAGATGGGACCCGGACCACTTGTCCAGAAGGTCCCACTGAAAAGTCCTCGCATGGAACCTGCCAAAGGGAATGGCCTCGTAAGACGCCACCATCTTCCCCAGAACTCGAGTGCTTTTATCAGGAGATCGTCCAAGTACGGGATAATTGTGACTCCCTGCTTGCGCAGGAACACCATCATTTCCGGCATTACCTTGGTGAAAATCCTCGGGACCGTGTAAAGTCCAAACGGCAACGTCTGAAATTGGTAATGACAATCCTGTACAGCAAACCTCAGGAACGCCTGATGAGGAGGATATATGGGGACATGAAGGTATGCATCCTTTATGTCCGGAGACACCATATAATCCCCCCTTCCAGGCTGGCGATGACAACACTGAGCGATTCCATCTTGAAGTTGAACCTGTTCAAGCATAGGTTTAAGGATTTTAAATTCAGAATGGGTCTGACCAAACCGTCCAGTTTCGGGACCACAAACAGGGTTGAGTAGTACCCCGTCCCCTGTTGAAGCAGGGGAACTTTGACCACCACTTGTTGAAGACAGTTTTTGAATTGCACTTAAAACTACCTCCCTCTCTGGGGAAGAAGCGGATAGGGCCGATTTGAAAAACCGGTGAGGAGACACATCTTTGAATTCCAGCTTGTAACCCTGGGGAACAATTTCTATTGCCCAGGGATCCACCAGTGATTGAACCCAGACGTGGCTGAAAAGTCGAAGACGTGCCCCCACTGGGGCGGACTCCCTCAGCGGAGCCCCAGCGTCATGCGGTGGATTTAGTAGAAGCTGGGGAGGACTTCTGCTCCTGGGAACTAGCTGTAGCTGGCAGCTTTTTCCCTCTGCCCTTACCTCTAGCGAGAAAGGAAGATCCCCGTCCTCTTTTGGATAATGTGGCGTTTTCTTTGGCTGTGAGGAAACATAAGGTAAAAAAGCGGAATTACCTGCGGTAGCTGTGGAAACCAGGTCCGTGAGACCTTCCCCAAATAAGTCCTCACCCTTGTAAGGCAAAACCTCCATATGCCTCTTTGAGTTGGCATCACCCGTCCATTGGCGGGTCCACAGTGCTCGCCTAGCAGAAATCGCCATGGCGTTGGCTCTGGAACCCAGTAGGCCAACGTCTCTCTGAGCATCTCTCATATATAGGACAGCATCCTTTATATGACCTAAGGTCAGTAAAATGGTATCTTTATCCAAGGTATCTATGTCCGCAGACAAGGTATCTGTCCACGCTGCTACAGCGCTACAAACCCAAGCCGATGCTATCGCCGGTCTGAGCAAGTAAAGTATGTGTATAAAGTGACTTCAAGGTAGTCTCCTGCCTGCGATCAGCAGGATCCTTGAGGGCTGCGTTATCTTGCGATGGCAGCGCCACCTTTTTGGATAAGCGCGTTAACGCCTTGTCCACCCTGGGGGAGGATTCCCACTGTATCCTGTCCTTATCCGGGAAAGGATACACCATAAGAATCCTTTTGGGAATCTGCAGTTTCTTGTCTGGAGTTTCCCAATCCCTGTTCAAACAACTCATTTAACTCATGGGAAAGGGGGAAAGTAACCTCCGGTTTTCTTTTCTTTAAACATGTGGACCCTCGTGTCAGGTACAGAGGGGTCATCCGTGATATGCAACACATCTTTTATTGCAACAATCATATAATGAATACTTTTTGCCAACTATGGCTGCAACCTTGTATCATCGTAGTCGACACTGGAGTCAGAATCCGTGTCGGTATCAGTGTCTGCTATTTGGGATAGCGGGCGCTTCTGAGACTCAGAAGGGCCCTGTGATATAGTAAAAGGCAAGGATGGACTCCCTGCATTTTCCCTGGACTCCACTTTGTCCAACCTTATGTAATAAATTCACATTTGCATTTAAAACATTCCACATATCCAACCAATCAGGTGTCGGCGTTGCCGACTGAGACACCACACTCAGTTGCTCCACCTCCTCCCTAGAAGAGCCTTCCGCTTCAGACATGCCGACACACGTGTACCGACGCCCCCACACACTCAGGGAAATATCCAATCTGGAGACAGTCCCCCCAATAAGGCCCTTTGGAGAGACAGAGAGAGTATGCCAGCACACACCCAGCGCCAATGACCCTGTAAAACAATTTCCCAGACACACAGCACTTTAATATTATTCAATATACCTTCACTGCCAAATTAAGTGCCCCCCCCTCTTTTTAAGCCCTCTGTCACCGTGTTCAGCAGGGGAGAGTCCAGGGAGCCAGCTTCTCTGCAGTGTGCTGTGGAGAAAATGGTGCTGGCCAGTGCTGTGGAATCAAGCTCCGACCCCTCAGTGGCGGCCTTCGGTCCCGCTCAAAAATACAATACTGGCGGGGGATTTGTATATATATTGCCTCCGCAGCCCATATATACTAAAATGCCAGCCTAGAGGTGTTATATTGCTGCCCAGGGCGCCCCCCCTGCGCCCTGCACCCATCCGTGCCTCAGTGTGTGTTGTGTGTGGGAGCAATGGCGCGCAGCGTTACCGCTGCACATTACATCAGTGAAGATCAGAAGTCTTCTGCCGCCTGTGATGTCTTCTTTCTTCTAATACTCACCCGGCTTCTATCTTCTGGCTCTGCAAGGAGGACGGCGGCGCGGCTCTGGGACGAACGGCGAGGGCGATACCTGCGTTCCGATCCCTCTGGAGCTAATGGTGTCCAGTAGCCTAAGAAGCAGAGCCTATCACTGAAGTAGGTCTGCTTCTCTCTTCTCAGTCCCACGATGCAGGGAGCCTGTTGCCAGCAGGGCTCCCTGAAAAAAAAAAACCTAACAAAATTCTTTTAATCAGAGAAACTCAGGAGAGCTCCCCTGTAGTGCACCCAATCTCCTCTGGGCACAGGATCTAACTGAGGTCTGGAGGAGGGGCATAGAGGGAGGAGCCAGTGCACACCCATTCGAAAGTTCTTTATAGTGCCCATGTCTCCTGCGGAGCCTGTCTATACCCATGGTCCTTACGGAGTCCCCAGCATCCTCTAGGACGTAAGAGAAATTAAGTTCCTGATAATAGTGGAGTGTACAGTGAGGTGGTGGAAGGTTCATGTGTGTTCAGCAGAAGTAACAGGGGGTGCCAGTAGGGAGAGACAGTGACCTGGGTGATGTATTAATGGGGTGACAGTCTAGGCGGCAGCATCTAGGGATAGACTGCTGAGGATAGCGGGGTGCAGGTGACTGTTGGATGGTGGGTTGGGTAAGTGAGTATAGGGGCAACGTTGGCTAGGTGGACAGTAGTAGCACCAGTGTTAGGGAAGGTTGTTGGGGCATTTGGGTACCTGTTGTCCCCCGGGGAATGCTGGCACATGCCTCCACTATATTACAGGGAGACGGTCTAGGTGCCAGCATCTAGTGATAAATGGCTGAGGATAGCAGGGTGTTGGTGACTGTTGGATGGCAGGGTGATTAAGTGGATATAGGGACAAGGTTGGCTAGGGGGACGGTAGTAGCACCAGTGTTAGGGAAGGCTGTTACGGCTTTTAGCTGGAAGGTGCCTCTCCTGTATTACAGGGTGACGGTCTAGGTGGCAGTGTCAAGGGATAGATGGCCGAGGATAGAGGGGTGCGGGTCTGTTGGATGGAGGGGGGCTTAAGTCAGTATAGGGGTCAGTATAGTGGTCAGTATCTCCTCTATGTATATGAAATAATTGACCACAGGATTTTGTCAATAATGGATGTCATCGATCATATACATGTCAATGTACAGTGTTGTCTGTCGAATGTTTGTCTATGTCTCATCTATCATTTGTTTTGTCGATGCTGACTATTGTCGATCATATAGTTGTATCAATGTTAGTGATGGGCACCGGAAATTTTTCGGGTTTTGTGTTTTGGTTTTGGGTTCGGTTCCGCGGCCGTGTTTTGGATTCGGACGCATTTTGGCAAAACCTCACCGAAAATTTTTTGTCGGATTCGGGTGTGTTTTGGATTCGGGTGTTTTTTTCAAAAAACCCTAAAAAACAGCTTAAATCATAGAATTTGGGGGTCATTTTGATCCCATAGTATTATTAACCTCAATAACCATAATTTCCACTCATTTTCAGTCTATTCTGAACACCTCACACCTCACAATATTATTTTTAGTCCTAAAATTTGCACCGAGGTCGCTGGATGGCTAAACTAAGCGACACAAGTGGCCGACACAAACACCTGGCCCATCTAGGAGTGGCACTGCAGTGTCAGGCAGGATGGCCCTTCAAAAAAATTGTCCCCAAACAGCACATGATGCAAAGAAAAATGAAAGAAAAAAAAGAGGTGCAAGATGGAATTGTCCTTGGGCCCTCCCACCCACCCTTATGTTGTATAAACAGGACATGCGCACTTTAACGGACCCATCATTTCAGTGACAGGGTCTGCCACATATCTGTAACTGAAATGACTGGTTGGTTTGGGCCCCCACCAAAAAACACAGAGGTAGGTACAGCAGTGGCCTACCGTACCGCTATATATAGTATACCGGTGGACACTGTCAGCAAACTGCTAAACTAAAATGCACCACAGGTATACAATGTAGATGGATAGTATACTTAATGGATGACGAGTGACGACACAGAGGTAGGTACAGCAGTGGCCTACCGTACTGCTATATATAGTATACTGGTGGACACTGTCAGTAAACTGCTAAACTAAAATGCACCACAGGTATACAATGTAGATGGATAGTATACTTAATGGATGACGAGTGATGACACAGAGGTAGGTACAGCAGTGCACTCTGCACTGTACTCCTCCTATATAATATTAATTATACTGGTGGTCCCCAGTCCCCACAATAAAGCAGCACACTGTGAGCACAGATATGGAGTGTTTTTCAGGCAGACAACGTATACTGGTGGTCACTGTCAGCAAAACTCTGCACTGTACTCCTGCTATAGCTGCTCCCCAGTCCCCACAATTAAGCAGTGTGAGCACTCAGCACAGATATATCATGCAGCACACTGAGCACATATATGGTATGGTGCGTTTTTTTCAGGCAGAGAACAGATTAAAAAAAAACTGGTGGTCACTTATCAGCAAAACTCTGCACTGTACTCCTAACAGCTGCTCCCCAATCCTCCCCACAATTAAGCAATAAAAAACAAACCAGAAGAATCAACTGTCTTCTACAATAAACGGAGAGGATGCCAGCCACGTCCTCTCCCTATCATCTCCAATGCACGAGTGAAAATGGTGGTGACGCGCGGCTGCTTATATAGAATCCGAATCTCGCAAGAATCCGACAGCGGGATGATGACGTTCGGACGCGCTCGGGTTAACCGAGCCATACGGGAGAATCAGAGTATGGCTTGGACCCGTGTAAAAAGGGTAAAGTTCGGGGGGGTTCGGTTTCTCGGAAACCGAACCCGCTCATCACTAGTCAATGTACAGTGTTGTTTGTCATGTGTGTGTCCATGTTCCGTTTGTCATCATTTGTTCTGTCGATTATTATTGTTGAACATATTTGTGTCGATGTACATTATTGTCTGCCAGGTTTCTGTCTATATTTGCTTTGTCGATCATTTGTTTTCTCGAGTTATGTTGTCGATCATATGTGTGTCGATGTATAGTTTTTCTTGTTTGTGATTTGTCAATATTGTGATGTCACCCTTATGTATGTTGTCGATCTACAGTACCTGTCGATTAGGTGTTTGTGGATGTGTTGTACAGATCCACCTTTATCTTGACTTCTTTGCTGCGCCTAGGCACACCATGGTTTATTAACATAAACCCTTCATCTACTGTTCTCAGCTGCAATACAATACAGAGAACAATACAGCAGGGGATTAAGTCTGACTGACCTGGCTCAGATAATCCTATTAAAAGGCCAAGATAAATGTGGACCCATCTGTATCTGTCAAACTTTACATTGTCGATCTAGTGTAGGTCCAGCCATCGAACGAATTCCCTTATAACCTGGGTGACTAGTTCCCCATCAGGAGCACTGTCTCTTGTGTCTGACGCCATTTTTACAGCAAGCTGACAGATGTATGCGATCACGCTTGCTGTTACAAACAAATAAAGATCAAATAAGGTTTGAGGTAAAAATATCGTAAAAAGGGGGCAGGCTAGATGGGCCAAGTGGTTCTTATCTGCCGTCACATTCTTTGTTTCTGTGTTTCTATGTTGCTCGGACTTGATCAAACAGAATATGTGGACTGGAATCCACACCATTATGTATGTATATACTGTCTCTGTGACACTCCTTCCCCCTTAGCTTCAACCTGGTGAAGCTACCAATTCTTCAGGCAACATTTCTGCTTCGCCCACATTTATCCTTTATTCCCATTATGCCTCTGGGAAGACGCATCTTCTCCACCTCCTTCCCTCCTTCTTATCCTCTTCTCCCTTCCCTAGCTTCACCATAGGGTTATCTGGAGTATCGAGAGTTAGAAATTTCCTAGAGAGGGCATCTGCATTGAGGTGGAGCTTCCCGTGGTGATGTTGCACCTCAAATTTCAATGGATGTAGAGCCAAAAATCAGTGCATCACAGAGCATTAACCTCTATGTTCATGTGCATCCACTTTAGGGGTACATGATATGTAACTAGCCAGAACTCTCCCATACCGTAGGGACTCTCCCGCCTATTTGTCAAGCACTAACAACTATTCAACCTTTTCCCCTGTAAATGAGCAGCCGAATAAAGTAAACAATTTTTCAACATAAAATATAGTGTAAATGCTGATTTACTTACAGGACTAAAAGCAATGTTTTAAAACACTCTTAATACACTTTAAAATCGAGCCGCTGCGGCAGCTGTATTTAATCCTTACCCTACGTACTTTTTACACAGTTAGCGTACAAAGGCCCGTACCCCGTACGCACTTTGCGTACTCACACCGCGATGGACGTACAAAGTACACGCAGTGCATACACACAGGGACCTGCTGAGAGCACAATGCAGTTACACGTGTGATAGTAATATACCTTAAACCTTTAGCAGGAAATAGGACACAACACCAATTGTATTTCAAAAACTATGTTGGGGTCCAACCCACCAATGGTTATCTTTACCAGCAGGGGGTTACAACAATAATACAATAAGAGAAAAAGGCTAGTCAATGGTACATACGTTTGTTCGCCTGCGCTTCCCGGTCCAGTCCTCAATCATCAAGGTAGATGATCTTCAGAGATTGTGTGTGACCGGGCCTGCAGCTGGCTTTTTATACATTTGTCCAAAACCTAACACAATGGGAACTGTAATCTCTTTGTCTATTGGTCACTGGGATGGTCATTTATAGTACAGGAGAGGTCATAGTCGGTTTGAATAGATGGGCGATGTCTGGTCCAGGTGCACTTGCAGATGTTCTCCACTGGGTTCCCGCCGAATATCAGTACAGTAAATACAGTCGATATTAATATTTTAATCCTGCGCATAACTATTCGCAAGAGAGTGCGATCTTCTGCATACTAACACCGGAATATTGCTCTTAAAATACCCTATAGCTGGATACCAAACACCACCTCTTCACCTAATTCTGTCCCCTCCTATCCTGTAAAGGTGAATCCCTTTGTTCTTATACCCTTTAAGCAAGTGTAACTCGCTGGTGTGGTGCAGATAGACTATGTGTACATTGTGCACTATGTGGATTAAATATGTAATGTGTTTTTATGGCTTTTCCATGCGATTACAAATACTACCGTAATTACTCATACCATGCGCTAATACGCAGGACCGCGGGAGCGATCATACGCAAATTGCGAATATGTGCACGCACGGCAGAACAAGTACGTGCACGGAGGCCATCTGCGTGGTTTGTACGTGATGCGTGTACTGAAATATTTAAGACTTCGACAGTCATCAATAACTGCCACACTTTACTACTAAACAGAAAATATTATATACACAATACATACAAGTTTGGATGATCGGGGTAGAGTTGTAGGTGGGAAATGTATAACCTAGTGGCATAGTAAAAAGCATGTATGTATGAATCAATGTCTGAGGGGCATGTAACATCGTGCCATATATGTTCTAAATAAGCTTCGAGGTACTGTGAAGCATACATTAAATCCTTCTCATCCCATATTAAGGGTCTGTAAATGGGCAAACAAACACTACCAAGCTCTTTTCGGCTTCTTATTCCAACAAATGGGGTGCACATTTAGTTGATACATGGAGGGGGAACATATGCGAGTGCTAGTATATGTGGATAACACCTGTCGACTATGTGTGCCATTAACTGGAGGTTGCAGAGATGAAGAGAAGACACATATATAAAAATACATTCACATAAACATTGGGTAGGGCTGACGTCTTTTCCGGTTGGATATTTCTGGGTAAGGGGGAAATGAAGAAAAATGGTGAAAGAAACAGGCCATGAAATTCATTTGCAATCCTTATCATAACACTGTCTCTATGGATGGATCATAAATCAAATCTACTGCTGTAACAGAGCTCTCGTTCCTTAGACTCACCAAATTTGTGCTGCGTCAGAATTCGAACACACCTAAATATTAGACCAATAATTATGATGACTCCCAGGATACAAAAGGAGAAACTTTCCCACACTCATAACATTTTGAGCCCACTCTCCTATCCCCGAGAACCATTTGCGTGGGTTTAACCATGAGACCCAGCTGGTCACTTCATTACCCACAGTCGCTAAGGTAAGGTTGTGCTTCCTCCTGAACTCCCACTTCAACTAAGATTTTGTCCATCTTCTGATCGATGATCTCCGTGGGGTCGTTAGTGCTGTTTGTAATATACATGCAGCACTTCACACCATATTGAGTTGCCAGATTAACACAGTACCCTCCTGTCACAGCTGTAACATAATTAAGGACCATCCTGTGCTGGATCAGTTCCTTCTTGTAGGCTTTTAACTCCTTCCCGTATACTTGAAGGTGTCATCATACATCTCTGTGATATTGTCTATCAAGTTCGCTAGCGCATGGATGTACCTATAATTTATAGTTCCTCTGGCAGTACGGGTGATATCTAATGCGAGAAGGAACTGAATCCCGGTGGATTCATGGATCAAATCAGAGGCTGCGTGCTCTGCCCTATCTATGAGGTGTCTCTTGATGGTGTTCATAGTGGGTAAGGAGTCTGAGCGCTGTGGTGAACGTCTTTCATTTTATCGTGGGTTATGGTCATGACCTCTGGTAGTACTCTCCCAATATAACACAATCCCTCAGAGCTCAGAGTAAGCCACTTGTACGCTTTCATCCCACATATGAAATAGGCATCATCTGGGAGTACATAGGGGACAAAATGTAACATCACCATATTGCAAACCTTTCAGTTAAAGAAACCAATCCCTAGTTCTCTCATTAGCTCAGTACAAGTATTGGGCTGGATGATATGGGCACAATACCCTGACGATACTTTTCCAACCCACATGGTCTTGCTTCCACATATATACTTATACCGAAAATACCTCCCACTGTTGGCTATCTTGCGTACAAGTTCAGAGTCGATAGGTATCCCATCAGCTCTGTGTGAAAAGGTCATTGTCTGGTTATTCCATGTCACTTCCCAATTTCCTGGTTTTCGGAAACTGGAAATATTAAAACACAACAGGGACCTATCTACATGATACTGGTGGAGCTTCAAGCTAGGGGGCCTAGAGATATTGCATTTCTTGTCCACTGGTCTCCCACCCCGTAATTCGAGTACCTCATCTATTGCTAAAGGGTACGGCACTAATCCTGTCTTACTCTGTCCTTGAGGTACTTGTGAGCCCACCCAACATTCTGCCTGGTTTAAGACCTTACCCACTAATGAGTGGTAATCACTCAACGGATGTCAGTCCATATCGATATTACTGTTGGACTGACATCTCTGGATGCACCCATCTTCGACTATTTTCTCACAATATTTACAAATACAATATTCATCAGACAATAACCCTTCACATTGCCTCCGAGCTCCATGACTACCAGAGCGCTTACTGATACCAGCCTTTACTCGAGTGATGTGCTGCTCCTGAGATCCTACAAATTCATACTCGCCATCAGAACCCATTCCAGATCCTTGCTCGACCTCTCTGGGACCCTCACCAAAACAAATTGTCCTGATCAAAAACAATATTACTAGCAGAACCCGAAACGCTGTCTCTTGTGATAGATCCATTTTGTTAGGGGAAAGAAGGAAAATAAGAAGAAAAGAAAATGCACGGGGGGGGGGGTGAAAAAAGAAAATGGTGCGACAACCATCCTTGATCTTGTTGCTCTCCACGCAGGTGCCGTTCAACAGTCCTGCCTCTCAGCTTTCCCAGAATAGACTCTCTAGTGATATGAGGTTCTTGCAGTGGGACGAGTGGACCCAAGTCTCTCTTTCAGCGACCTTTAATGCTGTAGTGCTGGTTAACAAGACTTGGTACGGTTCTTCCCACCTGTCAATGAGGCAGCCTGAGCGTAGAAAGTTTTGTATCATCACATAATCCCCAGGCTCAATGTCATGACAATTACTGTTCGGTAGGTCAGGAATCACCAGCTTTTGATTTCTTTGTTGATTTCTCAGCTGCTGGCTCATCCTAACCAAATATTTCACAGTTATTTCATTATTGCATTTCAAATCATCCTGGGGGTCAATCATTACATGAGGTTGTCGACCAAAAGGAATTTCAAAGGGTTATAAGTTAAGTGGTGACCTGGGAGTGGTTCTGATGCTGTACAACACTAGTGACAAAGCTTCTGGCTACAGCAATCCAGTTTCAGCCATCACTTTGCTCAGCTTGTTCTTAATAGTGTTGTTCACTCTCTCTACCTTCGTACTCGCCTGTGGCCGGTACGGAGTATGCAGCTTGCTATTAATTCCCATCAGTTTGCACATGACCTGAAAGACGTCACCTGTTAAATGGGTACCCCTATCACTTTCAATCATTCTAGGGATACCATATCTACACACAAATTCCTGCACAATTTTCTTTGCTTGAACGTAGCGGTATTTGTGGCAGCAGGGAACGTTTCTACCCAGTTGGAAAACACATCGATACATACTAACACATTTCAAATTCCTACAGGGTGGTAACTGTATGAAATCGATTTGTATTACTTGAAAAGATCAGTCTGTAGGAGGGATATGGGATGGCTCTGTTGGTATTGTCTTACCAATATTCTTCCTCAAGCAAGTAAAACATGTCATTGCTCTCTTACCTGCATGAGAAGAGAATCCTGGTGCACACCAGTAGGCTCTTACCAGCTTGCACATACCCTCTTTGCCCAGATGAGTCAGACCGTGTGCCGCCTCACCTAGACTTGGAAGATATGCTCTGGGGGACACTGGCTTACCGTGTCCACCTGTCCAAAGTCCTGAGGACTCCTGACCATACCCCTTCGACTTCCAGACCGCCTTTTCCTGTAGGGAACACAAATTTTGCATTTCAATTAGCTGTTGTGTGTTGACCGTGTGTTAAATGTCATCAGTGATGTCATGTTCGTCTGTATGGTTGTGCTTGTTGCTGATTTAGCAGCTTCGTGTGCCCAGCTGTTACCAAGTGAGATTGGGTCTTGGTTGTAAGTGTGTGCTTTACACTTGATAACAGCCACTCTGTCTGGTTCCTGTATTGCTGTCAGAAGCATTTTGGATGTGGGACGCATGCACTACAGGTGTGCCAGCTGCCGTCATGAAACTTCTGAGGTGCCATAGAGCCCCAAAATCATGCACTACTCCAATGGTGTACCTAGAGTCTGTGTATATATTAGCTGACTTACCATTGGCCAACTCGCATGCTCAGGTCAGAGCTACCAGCTCAGCGACTTGTGCTGAGTGTGGTGGGCCAAAGGGTCTCCTACTATGATACCTTCGTCATCTACAACTGGATATCTGGTGCACAGGTCTCCCGATTCAGTCTGTCTGTGGCAACTACCATCAGTGTAGAAGGTAAAGTCTACTCCTTCTAGTGGGTTGTCACTGATGTCAGGTCTCGCAGTGAAAGTTTGGTTCAGGTATTCCATACAATCATGAGTATCAGTATCTGCACTAAATCCTCCATTATTCTCATTCTCCACCCTTTTTGTTCATGACCAGGCACACTTGGCAAGTAGATTGCAGGATTTAGTGAGCTGCATCTCTTAATGGTGATGTTTACTGGGGCCATCAGTGATAATTCCCACTTAGTAAACCAAGCAGATGAGACATGTCTGGTTTGTGCGGAGTTTAGTAAGGCTTATACTGCATGGGATGTATGGATGGACAAGTCGTGTACTAACACTACATCCTCGCTTTTACTTACCAGCAAAGCTATCGCTGCAACACTTCGCAAGCAAGTGCGGAGAGACCATGCTATGGTGTCCAACTGTGCACTGTAGTAAGCTACCGGTCTGCTGGCATCACCATGTCTCTGTGTTAAGACTCCTGCCGCGCACCCAGCACTTTCAGTACCATACAATTCGAAGGGCTTCTCATAATCTGGCATACCTAATGCAGGTGCTTGTGATAAACACTGTTTGAGTCTCTCAAACGCCAGTTCGGACTCATCTGTGTGAGAAATCCATTCCGGTTTGTTAGAAGAGACCATTTCTTGCAATGGTAAAGCCAGTATGGAGAACCCAAGAATCCAGTTACGACAGTACCCACACATTCCAAGGAAAGTGCGGACCTGTTGCTGAGTTTGTGGCAGAGTCATGTCGCGAATCACCTGTATCCTATCAGCAGTGAGGTGTCTAAGTCCTTGCATCAAACAGTGTCCCAAGTATTTGACCCTGGTCCGGCACAACTGCAACCTTGTGTCCTGTCTGGGAAAGATGAAACAGAAGCTGTTTCGTATCTTTCAAGGATGATTCAAGTGAGTCAGAACACAACAAGTCATCGACATACTGTATTAGCACTGATCCACTCTCAGGTTGAAAGGATTGTAAACAGTCATGCAAGGCCTGAGAGAAAATACTCGGGCTGTCAATGAAACCTTGGGGGAGACTAGTCCAGGTATACTGTACTCCCCTGTACGTAAAAGCAAAAAGGTATTGGCTGTCAGGGTGAAGAGGGACAGAAAAGAAAGTGGAGCAGAGATCAATGACAGTGAAGAATTTTGCGGTAGGGAGAATTTGCATAAGGATGACAGCTGGATTGGGCACTACGGGGAATTGGCTCTCAACTATTTTGTTTATCCCCCTTAGATCCTGCACTAGACTGTAACCCCTCACCCCACTCTTTTTCACAGGGAAGATGGGACTATTGGATGCCCTGCTGCAGCAGCCGCTTTATGACAGGGTACACGCCTAACTCTACCTCTGGCTTCAGAGGATATTGAGGGATTTTTGGAGCTATCCTGCCATCTTTTACTTGTACTGCTACTGGAGCTACATTTGCCATCAATCCAGTGTCCTGTCCATCTTTGGTCCAAAGGGAACCCAGTATTTGTGAGATCATTTCCTCTACCTTTGATGGAGACGTGTCTATAACCGTAGAATGCAACATTAGCCTTTGAGGGGTATCTTGCACTTCTTGAGCATGGTTCTCAGGTATATCCAAGAAGACACCCTCAGGAGTACAATATATGACACACCGCATTTTACACAATAGGTCTCTGCTGAGTAGATTAGTCGGAGCCGATGCAGCCAGCAGAAAGGAATGTTTTGTCTGCAAGGGCCCTATCGTAATCTCTGCAGATCTACTCAAAGGATATTGTTGCACCGTTCCTGTTACTCCCATTGCCGAAATCATTTTTCTCGTGGTTTTTACACCTGATGTGGAATTCAACACTGACCTGGCCGCCCCTGTTTCTACAAGAAAAGGTAATGGTACACCAGCTACATCAACCATGACCTCAGGTTCACTACCAAGGCTAGCAATCAACTTCACTGGCTGTAGACTACAGGTGTGGCCTGACCTCTATTGTGTAGTGGGACCTTCCTGCAGCGTGCTGGCAGCTACGATATGTGAGGGGGATAACAGAGTTTTTGGAGGTCTGCCAGTCCATCCTAGGTGGATACCTCTGTGTTTCCCCTCTATGTGGTCCCTGTTCCCAACTGTGTGTGTTATAGCGTGGTTCATATCCTGGTCTAGGGGGTCTGTATTCATTATGTGTCCCTTTATTCCTACATTCCCTTGAGTAATGTCCTTCTTTCTGGCAGATGTAGCATATTATTACACGTGACTTACCATCAGGGGTCTGGGGTTTTGGCTGATGTGGTTTTGCTGTAAGAGCCTGTATACTTATCATCATCAGCCTATCCCCTTGTGACTCCCTGTGTTTAATGATATTCCGATCGTGCTCGATAGCGTACTCTCTCAACGCAGCCACCGAGATACTTCTCCAGTTAGGTAGAGAGGTTTGCACCCTTGTCAGTGATTCCTTTAAACCGTCCATTAACACAGAAACAGCTACCTCCCTGTATTGTGCATTATCCTTAATGTCCTCAATCCCAGTGTATCTAGCTATTTCCTGCAGTGCTCGATGGAAATATTCAGATGCCATTTCACCTTCCTTTTGTCTTATGGAATTTTTTTTATTCCATTTAACAACAGTAGGGAAATACACTCCTAATTGCAGATTGATTTGCTTTACGTTCTCCTGATTGTATTCATTAGTGAGAGGCACTTCTGCATCTAACTTACAATCCGTTATGAATTTCGTGATGTCAATATTTGAGGGTAGACACACCCATAGCATTGTTCGCCAATCTTTGTTTGTGGGTTCATGGGCGTTACCTAACTCTCTAATGAATTTCTGGCATCCGACTAGATCTCTTCTGGGATCGGGGAAATCTGACATAATTGACCTTAACTCTGCTCGGGACCAGGGACAATGCATGGCAATGTTCCTGATGGGAGTTACTCCCTGTTTGTCAGTTCTCCCATTGGGAACTGCAATCACCCTGACAGGATTTAATTCAACTACATCATTTTGGCTTGACTCTATAATGCGGGGAGCTATTGTCTCTGCAGTGTATGGTGCCGTACTTACCTGTGGACACAATCTCTCTTATCCCTCTGCTAGGGGGCCGTGCCCACCTGAGCATTCTGTATGGTGGTTGCTAGAGAGAGTGCCGATATTGTGCTGGGCTCATCTTCCTGCTCACAGTCCTGGGGAAAATTTAAAATGGGATACAGCTGGCAAGGGTTAGAGTTAGCACATTTATCAATTACTTTCCTATCCTGTACCAATGCATCATAGCTTGTAGCCAATTTCTCCCCATCAACATATGGTGGTGGTGCAGTCGCCATTGTTTTCCCGCTAGGTTTGGAACCTGCTGTGCGAGCTAATTTACTCTGTACATCCCCCTCTTGCTGCCACAAGTTGAAACAATCTGTATATCTAATCCATTGTTTTCTGGATTTTATCAGACATATCCTAATCCTTATGTTCTGTAATACCGCTGGCTCAAAGCTGCCCACCCTAGGGAATGATGCCCTATCTTCTGCAGTCATACATACCCATTCAGAACAAAAAGTCTCCGCGTGTGGACCATATTTCCCACACATAATAAACCTCACTGACCCCTTGGGCCGCGGCTCTTCAGACTGAACCCTGGCTACCATACGTCCACCGCTTGTGCAATTGGATCGCATCACGGACTTTTTCCTTTTACACAATCCCCAATGCACGACACGAATAGACGGTGAGAGTTCTTAGAGCGCTTTCACCCACTCCTTCTCCGCTGATGTACCACCGCATACCCAGTGAGAACCCTAACTGGTTTCTATTCACTGGAAGTGTTAGGAGTGACTTACCTTTTCCAGTGAATATCCACCATTGGAGATTTTCCTGAGAGAGACCAGCGAAAACTCCCTATGCACTTATACACAAATCACGCTTGCGTATGCTCTAAACGGTGCTAATGATACCGCGGTTTTGTGCAAAAAGTTTGCACAAGGGTATCAAGTTGCGTCACGTATCACACCCACAAACGCGCGGTCCAATCGCACAGCATATAGGTACTTGTTACCTATCCGCTCTACGACCACTGGAGTCGAATATACAAACTGTGATCCTTCAGCCGGAGCGCAACAAAAAAAACTTTTTATTTACTACACAATGCACACTTCCCTATTACGCTCCTCTGCAAATCTCCTCACAAATTGCGTACTTTGCTATCTATACTAACGTGAGTCAGCCGCCTCACGCCGCCAAGCCTCCACTTACTTGGTGTACCAACGACAGGATCCCGAATTCCGGGGTTCAAATACACTCACTCCGGTTTCAGCTCACACAAATACACAGTGTTAGTCTGTACAGAAAATTTCCACTCTTTCTGATCGGCAGCTTTACCCCAGAGGCAGTTTAAACAAAAGTCTTATACTAATCTGCTTTTGAAATCGGATAGTTATGTGCTATTGTATTTAAGGTATACTATCCCACCTTTTAATTGAACAAACTATCATGTAATTTGTACTTCGCATCTGCACTCTTACGCAACTTTGCGTAAACACACGACCGTGCTTCCCTTTTACGCCGCATGCGCGGTCTTGTACTTTGTCCAGCCCACGTGTACAAAACGTGCGTCCGCAATAATACAACCCACACAATCTCTATAAATGTGAGAAAAACTATAATCGCTCACTTAACACAACCCACACTTGTTCCGTTTAACCCTTTTACGACTGGGCCAGAACTGCATTTTGTGTTTTTATAATGACTCCCTTAACACACTAATTCAAATTTATCTATATAGCAACAACTGTATCCAATTTCACACAGATCTAAACTGGTCTAGCAATCTATACCTTGTGGCAACAATATGTGAGAGGGTATGCAAAGTATTGGTACCCTTTGTGTACACTTTTGGCGCCAAAACAAATTACACATTTTTTAAATATCTTTTTTCCTGTTTACCTATGGGTTCTTTCAGCACCTCTGCAGACCAGGCAGAGCAGACGCAATCTAACAGCATACCAATAGGGTTTTAAAAAATCCAGCAACCAGAAAAAGGTTTAACGTAGATATATTTGCACCCTTTGCTAATAGATTAAAGTCTGCTATGATCTGCTAGCCTTTGAGTGTGTGAAAAACTGGATCGAGCCCCCAATTGTAAATGCTGATTTACTTACAGGACTAAAAGCAATGTTTTAAAACACTCTTAATACACTTTCAAATCGAGCCGCTGCGGCCGCTGTATTTAATCCTTACCCTACCTTACCGTACTTTTTACACAGTTAGCGTACAAAGGCCCGTACCCCGTACGCACTTTGCGTACTCACGCCGCGATGCACGTACAAAGTACACGCAGTGCATACACACAGAGACACGCTGAGAGCACAATGCAGTTACACGTGTTATAGTAATATACCTTAAACCTTTAGCAGGAAATGGGACACGACACCAATTGTATTTCAAAAACTATGTTAGGGTCCAACCCACCAACGGTTATCTTTACTAGCAGGGGGTTACAACAATAATACAATACAATAAGAGAAAAAGGCTACAGTCAATGGTACATACATTTGTTCGCCTGTGCTTCCCGGTCCGGTCCTCAATCATCAAGGTAGATGATCTTCAGAGATTGTGTGTGACCGGGCCTGCAGCTGGCTTTTTATACATTTGTCCAAAACCTAACACAATGGGAACTGTAATCTCTTTGTCTATTGGTCACTGGGATGGTCATTTACAGTACAGGAGAGATCATAGGTCGATTTGACTAGGTGGGCGATGTCTGGTCCAGGTGCACTTGCAGATGTTCTCCACTGGGTTCCCGCCGAATATCAGGAGTACAGTAAATACAGTAGATATTAATATTCTAATCCTTGCATAACTATTTGCAGGAGCGTGCGATCTTCTGCAAACTAACACCGGAATATTGCTATTAAAATACCCTATAGCTGGATACTAAACACCACCTCTTAACCTAATTCTGTCCCCTGCTATCCTGTAAAGGTGAATCCCTTTGTTCTTATACCCTTTAAGCAAGTGTAACTCGCTGGTGTAGTGCAGATAGACTGTGTACATTGTGCATTATGTGGATTAAATATGTAATGTGTTTTTTAAGGCATTTCCATGCGATTACAAATACTACCGCAATTACTCATACCACGCGCTAATACGCAGGACCGCGGGAGCGATCATACGCAAATTGCGAATATGTGCACGCACGGCAGAACAAGTACGCGCACGGAGGCCCTCTGTGTGTAGGTTGTACTGAAATATTTTCAACTTCAACAATAGTTACAATCACCACAATCTCAAATGCAATTATAAAGCTTCCCTCATTCTGTTGGTCACTAGTAAAGTTCTGTGAAAAAAAACATTTTTACCGATAGATAACCAGGTAGTCTCTAAACCACTCTCTTCATGCGGTTCACCAGCCAAGGAGGGTTTTACAGATACAGTGCTCCAGCACATTAACGGTCCCATTTTGTTGGGCACCTCACTCACTGGGTCTCTTCCGCTGTTGTGGCAAGTGATTACCTCTTGTAATAGCGGGAAATCATGGCCCAAACTCAAAGGATAGGGAGACCTTGGAGCTACTGCAGCTAATATCTTTTGTGGTCATCCTTTAAATAGTATCCACATTTGTACACAATGGTGTTCCACCACATCTCCATGGACACACTGTACCTTGACTGAGGAAAACAACTACAGTATATGCCACCCTACTACTCTGTGTTCTTTTGTACTTTAAAAATGGGATTAAAATATACTGTGACCGATATACAGAAAAATTATTAAGGAATTTATTCTGACATCAGGCCCTGTGCACCATGTTAGGACAATTGTTTTTATTATGTATTTACTATATGTGTCTATGATAGTTTGTTTTCTATATAATTATGACTTGTGAGTTCATTGATTCAGACGTTTGTTTTTTTTCAAAGACTTTATTAAAGCATTTTTTAAAAAGTACAATATACAATAATAAACAGGTGGAGGGAGGTTAATCAGAGGGAAAGAAATTAGGGTAAATAGGGGAGGGACAGTACAGCAGTACATGTAGAAACTATTAAATCTGCAGACTATGATATGTCAGAGAAAACAGCAATCATCATACTAATCAGGCTATAAACTGAAAATAACGACCTGACAAATGGAGAGAAATCAATATACAGGTATGTAGCAGAATACACAAATCATTGAACAATTTAATAGCCATTGTCAGGTTCGGTTTTGCTTGTGTCCCCGGAGGGGGCGCTAGTGGGTCAGTGGAGGTAGGATAGAAGAAGTGAGGAGGCTGGATTGGGTTTCTGCGCATCAGCGCAATGGTGTTTTATTAACATAAAAGTTCACACATTAAGGCAGCAGAATAACGTGCAGGAATAAACAATAAAAAGTATGCAATGGAAATGGTGCAGCTTGGAAGCTGAGAGTCTATGGAGGAAATGGTAATGATGGATAAGTTCACTGGTGTGAGAACCAGAATGGTTTAAAACGTGGAGCCAGCAGAGATGGTAATAAATGTGTAGCAAACCTGGTAGCAGATGCAGGAGAATCAGGTGGAAGTTCACAGAGCAGTTCGTTAAGCACAGGCAGCTAGCAAGCTGCTTCACAGGTGAGGTGATGGAATGCACCTGGAGAGAGTCTCTACTGCTGAGGCTGAAGCACACAGTGGTTGTAGATAGGTGTGGAGCCAAATACAAATGCAGGGATTGCTGATGCTTGTAGTTCCACGGAAATGCAGGAAGGTAACCAGGAACACGGAGGAACAGGTAGATAACAAGGAACACGGAGGATCCAGGAAGGTAACCAGGAACACGGAGGAATCCAGGCACATGGGTCGCAGGAGTGACACAAAGTTCAGGACAACCACAGGCTCACCCTGCAGCTCCTGATATACCCCCTGGTGTGCAGACATTGGTTGGAGTGGGAAAAGGAGATGCGGTCAAGCTCCAGATTGGCCGCCGTACTCTGACCGATGGAGACTGTCATGGCGGCGCCCATGCCGCGGCCCGGCGGGAACGCGGCGTGCTCACACGCCCGCTGTTACAAGAGCGTTCCTAGACCCAGGATGACGTCTGGCGGCAAAGGAGCTGACGACAGCAGAACGTAGGGACCCCGGACGGAGTCCGCACCGACGGACAGATGTGGCTGTGGTGAGTCGATTCCTGACAGTACCCCCTCCTTTATGGGTGGGCACTGAACACCCACGTGGCTTGGAAGGATGAGTTCTGTGGAAGACACGGACCAACCTTGGAGCATGGACATCTGACGAATTCACCCAACTTCTCTCCTCAGGACCATAACCGGACCAGTCGATAAGGTTTTGTAGACGACCGTACCGGCAACGGGAATCCAGAATCTTCTCTATCTCGAACTCCACGCCCCGCTGAGTTCGCACTTTGGGGCCGACTGGAAGAGCTCTTTGGAAGCGATTCAGGACTAACGGTCTGAGGAGAGAGACATGAAAGGCATTAGGTATTCGTAGAGAAGGTGGTAACTTGAGCTTGTAGGCCACAGGACTGATGACTCTTTCGATGGAAAAGGGACCGATGAAACGTGGTGCAAATTTAATCGACGGGACTCTAAGACGGAGGTTCCGGGTGGAAAGCCAAACCTTGTCACCAGGTTTCAGGCTAGGAACTGCACGTCTTTTGCGGTCAGCAAAGAACTTATACCGGCTAGAAGCCTTTTTGAGAGAAGCATGAATCTTCCTCCAGGTTGAAGAGAACTGACTCAAGACAGCAGTGGCAGCAGGAACATCAATGTGAGGAAGTTCTTGAAAATCTGGAACACGGGGATGTTGTCCATATACAGCAAAGAACGGAGTTGTTTCTGTAGCAGTATGGTAGCGGAAATTGTGAGCAAATTCAGCCCATGGGAGCAGGTCCAACCAGTCATCTTGAGAAGACGAAACAAAGTCTTAAAAAGGTTTCTAACTCTTGGTTTACCCTCTCCGTCTGCCCATTCGTCTGAGGGTGGTAGGCTGACGAAAACTTGAGGTTGACTTGCATGGCAGAACAAAGGGCTCTCCAAAATCTTGCCACAAACTGAACTCCACGGTCAGATATAATTTCAGTGGGTAGTCCATGTAAGCGGAAAATCTCCCGTAGGAAGATTTGGGCAGGCTTTGGTGCGGAAGGAAGACCCTGGAGTGGTACAAAATGGGCCATTTTGGTAAACCTGTCAACCACAACCCAGATGGTATTGAATCCTTGAGAAGAGGGAAGGTCAGAGATGAAATCCATGGACAAGTGTGACCAGGGACGGCTGGGAACAGATAATGGTTGTAACTGACCTGCTGGAGATTGTCGAGGAGTCTTGTGCTGCGCACACTTCGGGCAGGATGCCACGAAATCTTTGATGTCAACTTTCATCTTCGGCCACCAGTATGTCTCAGAAAGGAACTTGAAAGTTTTCAGGACACCAGGATGCCCAGTGAATTTGGACTGATGAGCCCAAGACAGCAACTTGGAACGGAGTTCTGGGGAAACAAAAGTCTTACCAGGAGGTGGAGCAGGAGAAACTTGAGACGAAGCAAATACCACTGGACTCAGGATGGAATGCGGAACCGAGACGGACGTCTCCTCTTCGGACTCCATAGATCAGGATAAAGCGTCTGCCTTGATATTCTGAGAACCTGGGCGGAAATGAAGCTTAAAGTTAAAACGAGAGAAGAACATAGCCCACCGGGACTGGCGAGGATTGAGGCACTGGGCTGCCTTCAAATAAAGCAGATTTTTATGATCCATATAGATGTTGAACGGAAATTTGGCCCCTTCCAGGAGATACCTCCATTCCTCAAGGGCCAGCTTAATCGCTAGTAGTTCTTGATCTCCAATGGAATAGTTAGCTTCTGCAGGGAGGAATTTACGAGAATAAAATCCACAAGGGTGAATCTTCCCATCAGTTCCCTTCTGGGAGAGAACAGCTCCAACTCCTACTGTGGAGGTATCCACCTCCAACTCGAATGGCTTGTTTACATCCGGTTGAGACAGAACTGGAGCAGACATAAAGGCCAGCTTGATCTTTTGAAATGCCGCTAAAGCTTCTTCTGACCAGTTGGAATGATCTGCCCCTTTCCGAGTTAAGTTGGTAATAGGAGCGATGAGAGTTAAAAATCCTCGGATAAACTTCCTATAATAATTGGCGAATCCCAGGAATTGCTGAATAGACTTGAGACTACTTGGAATGGACCAATTGGCAATGGCTTCCAACTTTGTCGGGTCCATCTGGAGATCCGATCCGGAAATTATATACCCCAGGAAGGGTATGGAGGGAACTTCGAAGGTACACTTGGATAATTTGCCATAGAGACGGTTCTCACGAAGACGTCGGAGGACCTCACGGACTTGCAGACGATGAGAAGAGAGATCTTGGGAGAAGATGAGGATATCATCCAGGTAAACTACGAGGTATTTGTACAGAACGTCACGGAAGATTTCGTTAACAAAGTGCTGAAACACTGCTGGGGCATTGCTCAACCCGAATGGCATTACCAGGTACTCGTAATGACCATCTCGAGTATTAAAAGCTGTCTTCCATTCGTCACCACTACGGATTCTGATGAGGTTGTAGGCACCGCGCAGATCTAACTTGGTGAAGATGCGGGCTCCCTTAACTCTATCAAACAATTCAGTGATGAGTGGTAATGGATAACTGTTTTTGATGGTAATGTCATTGAGACCCCGGTAGTCAATGCATGGACGTAATCCTCCATCCTTTTTTTTAACAAAGAAGAAGCCCGCACTTGCGGGTGAAGATGAGGGACGGATAAATCCTTTCTGTAAGTTCTCCCTGATGTAGTCGCTCATCGCCTCAGTTTCAGGAACGGATAACTGATAGGTACGCCCCCTTGGTGGTTTCTTGCCGGGAATGAGGTCAATGGGGCAATCCCACTCTCTATGGGGCGGCAGAACATCAGCGGCCTTTTCACTGAAGACGTCAGAGAAATCTTGGTAAGCCGCAGGAAGATTTGACTGGGTTTTGACTTCAGAAGACTTGATAGGACAAACTTGGGCTAAGCAGGACTGGCGACAATGTGAACCCCCAGGAAGTGAGTTGTAACGTAGACCAATCAATCTGCGGATTATGTAGTTGGAGCCAGGGCATTCCCAACACGATCTCCTGGGTCGCCTGAGGAATAACTAAAAACTTTATTAATTCAGAATGCAGGAACCCGACTCCCAGAACCACTGGTCTGGTTTGGTGAGAGATATTCCCCTTGGAGATTCGGCTACCATCTACTGCAGTGATGTAGACTGGATATGAGAGTTCGCAGATAGGCAAACGAAACTTATCTACCGCAGCTTGAGTGATGAAGTTTCCTGCGGCTCCACAGTCCACTAACGCAGATGCAGACTGAAGACAATCTGTAGTCTCTAAAGTCACAGGAAGAATGAGGTCTTGGTTTGAAGGAGCTTGTCTAGAAGATCCCAACTTGACTCCTCCTTTACAAGTCAGGATCTGGCGTTTCCCGAACGCACTGTACAAGAATTGATCTGGTGACCTGCAGCCGCACAATAAAGACACAGTCTCTCACGGAGTCTTCTTGACCGCTCCTCAGGAGTTAAGCGGGACCTATTAACTTGCATAGGCTCATCAGAAGGTGGAGGCTGAAATTGTACTGAAGGTACCATTCTTGACTTGCGCGGCTCACTACGAGCACGCTCACTGTTGCGTTCGCGGATGCGAGAGTCCAACTTGATGCATAGAGAAATCAGTTCAGGCAATTGCTCAGGGACATCGCGGGTTGCCAGTTCATCCTTGATCCGATCTGAAAGTCCATGCCAGAAGGCTGCTACCAGGGCTTGATTATTCCACTGAATCTCTGCGGCTAACGTCTGGAACTGGATGACATATTGTCCCATACTCCGGGTACCTTGACGAAGCTGAATAAGGTCTGCAGAGGCTGATGTTGCACGACCTGGCTCGTCAAAGATACTTCTGAAGGTTGACATGAATTCATCGTAGTTGTTCATCAGAGGGTCAGCACGTTCCCACAGAGGAGACACCCAACTCAAGGCAGAACCAGAGAGCAGTGAGATAATGTAGGCAACCTTGGATCTTGACGTGGGGAAAGTGTGTGATAATAATTCAAACTGGATTTCACATTGGTTAAGGAACCCGCGACATAACTGCCATCATATTTGCTAGGCACGGGCAGGTGCAAGCGTGACACTGGAGCTGATGCAGCCGGCGTAGAAGAACTCACAGCACTTGCAGGTGCTGGGGTAACTGGAACTGGAGTAGCAAGTACACTAGGCAGGGTTTGCTGTAGTGTATCAATCCGGGAGGACATCCCTTGCAGAAACTGGAACATCTGCTGCTGCACAGCCTCTTGACCATCCAAGCGGGAGACCAGATTTTGTAAGGCCCCTGACCCCACACTCTGACCACCGTCCGAGTCCATTTCCTGAACTTACTGTCAGGTTCGGTTTTGCTTGTGTCCCCGGAGGGGGCGCTGGTGGGTCAGTGGAGGTAGGATAGAAGAAGTGAGGAGGCTGGATTGGGTTTCTGCGCATCAGCGCAATGGTGTTTTATTAACATAAAAGTTCACACAATAAGGCAGCAGAATAACGTGCAGGAATAAACAATAAAAAGTATGCAATGGAAATGGTGCAGCTTGGAAGCTGAGTCTATGGAGGAAATGGTAATGATGGATAAGTTCACTGGTGTGAGAACCAGAATGGTTTAAAACGTGGAGCCAGCAGAGATGGTAATAAATGTGTAGCAAACCTGGTAGCAGATGCAGGAGACTCAGGTGGAAGTTCACAGAGGAGTTCGTTAAGCACAGGCAGCTAGCAAGCTGCTTCACAGGTGAGGTGATGGAATGCACCTGGAGAGAGTCTCTACTGCTGAGGCTGAAGCACACAGTGGTTGTAGATAGGTGTGGAGCCAAATACAAATGCAGGGATTGCTGATGCTTGTAGTTCCACGGAAATGCAGGAAGGTAACCAGGAACACGGAGGAACAGGTAGGTAACCAGGAACACGGAGGATCCAGGAAGGTAACCAGGAACACAGAGGAATCCAAGCACATGGGTCGCAGGAGTGACACAAAGTTCAGGACAACCACAGGCTCACCCTGCAGCTCCTGATATACCCCCTGGTGTGCAGACATTGGTTGGAGTGGGAAAAGGAGATGCGGCCAAGCTCCGGATTGGGCGCCGTACTCTGACCGATGGAGACTGTCCTGGCGGCGCCCATGCCGCGGCCCGGCGGGAACGCGGCGTGCTCACACGCCCGCTGTTACAGGAGCGTTCCTAGACCCAGGATGACGTCTGGCGGCAAAGGAGCGGACAACAGCAGAACGTAGGGACCCCGGACGGAGTCCGCACCGACGGACAGATGTGGCTGTGGTGAGTCGATTCCTGACAGCCATACTGTATGTCAAAGGAGGGGGAGCTTTTTGGCGAGTCAAAAATGTTAGAGCATTGTTATCTACCACACTAGAAAGAAATTCCATATGCGTCCCAGATTGCAGCCGAAATAGTTGCCATGGTAGGGACTGACTGAGACTTCCAGTGGTGGGTAATTTTACATTTCACTGCATTCAAGATGTGCCAAATGAGTTTCTGTAAAGGTTTTGCTATTTTGGAGATATTCCGGGGAAACAGGAAAAAAAGAGGGGTAAAAAGGCATAACAACTTCGGTCACTTTGGAAATGAATCCCAGGATGGCTCTCCAGACCGGGATTAGTTTGGGACAGTCCCAAAAATAGAATTTTGGTACTTACCAGGTAAATCCTTTTCTTTGAATCCATAGGGGGCACTGGAGTACTCTAGGGATATGGACGGTTCCACAGGAACTAGGCACTGAATAGTTAAACTTTGACTATACCTCCCCTCCATATCCCAGAGTACCTCAGTGTTTTTTACTGAGCCGAACTGGAGCTATAGAGGTTGACAATGGAGAAATACATATAACCAAAAACGGACAACAATAAAGTTGACACAAAACGAAACTGCCAACTAACAGTTGACACCAACCCAATAGAATTTCTAATTTGAAACAGTCGGTAACAGTGTGTTACCATAAAATTCCCTGCACTTACCACAACCAGGTAAACAACTGCTCTGGGTGGGCGTCCAGTGCCCCCTATGGATTCAAAGAAAAGGATTTACCTGGTAAGTACCAAAATCCTATTTTCTTTTTCATCCACTAGGGGTCACTGGAGAAACATAGTAACATAGTAACATAGTATCTGAGGTTGAAAAAAGACAATTGTCCATCGAGTTCAACCTATTTGTGGTCTCCTATGCATGATGATTTGACTAAAATTTCTGACTGATGCTGCTGTCAGCCATTGCATTTTATCCCTATTTATAGTAACTATAATGCATGACTATGCACCATACCCCTGGATATCCTTATCCATTAGGAATTTATCTAACCCATTCTTAAAGGTGTTGACAGATTCCACCATTACAACTCCCTCGGGCAGGGAATTCCAAACACGTATTGTCCTTACCGTGAAAAAGCCTTTACGCCGTATTGTGCGGAATTTCCTCTCCTCTAACCTGAGCGAGTGTCCACGAGTCCTCTGTGTTGATCTAACCAAAAACAGGTCCCGCGCAAGCTCTGTGTATTGTCCCTTTATATATTTGTAGATGTTGATCATATCCCCTCTTAGTCTCCGCTTTTCCAATGTAAACATGCCTAGTCTTTCAAGCCTTTCCTTGTATTCCATCGTCTCCATGCCCTTAATTAGTTTGGTCGCCCTCCTCTGTACCTTTTCAAGCTCCAGGATATCCTTTTTGTAGTACGGTGCCCAGAATTGTACACAGTATTCAAGGTGTGGCCTCACTAGTGATTTATATAACGGGAGTATAATACTCTAGTCCCTAGCATCAATACCCCGTTTTATGCATGCTAATATCTTATTAGCCTTCTTTGCTGCAGTCCTACTTTGGGTACTACTGCTTAGCTTGCTATCTATGAGGACACCTACGTCCTTTTCCAGTACAGAATCCCCTAATTTTACCCCATTTAGTAGGTAGGTGTAATTTTTGTTCTTGTTACCACAGTGCATTACCTTACACTTGTCTGCGCATTCTCCATTTGGCTGCCCATGCTTCTAATTTAACTAAGTCGTTCTGAAGAGACTCGGCATCCTCCTCTGTATTTGTAGCCTTACACAATTTGGTATCATCTGCAATAATTGACACCATGCTCTCTAGACCTTCTGTTAGGTCGTTAATGAAAATATTGAACAATAGCGGTCCTAATACTGAGCCTTGCGGCACACCACTTAGCACTTCAGTCCAAGTTAAAAAAGATCCATTAACCACAACGCGGTACTCCCTAACCAGTTTTTGACCCATGTGCATATTGGGCTTCCTAGCCCTGATTCTTGCAGCTTGTAGATAAGTCTCATGTGTGGTACAGTATCGAATGCTTTGGCAAAGTCTAAAAAGATTACATCCACGTCTTTACCCTGATCTAGGTTTGCGCTGATTGTTTCATAAAAGCCAAGTAAGTTGGTTTGACAGGATCTGTCCTTCATAAATCCTTAAAGATCAAAGATAGCGGTTTTGCCAGTTCAGAGTGAAGCTCCATTAGAACCCTTGGATGAATACCATCGGGCCCTGGTGATTTATTAATCTTTAAATGTTTTAATCGGTCACAGACTACTTCCTCGCTTAAATAAGTACCTATCAGTGTGATATTCTCATTATTGAGATTGTGTGTCAGTCCCTGAATTGGGTCCTCTCTAGTGAATACTGTTGAAAAAAACTAATTTAGTGTGTCCGCTATGTCATTATCATTTTTGCTTAAGACTCCCAACTTGTCTTTTAAAGGGCCTATACTCTCCTTCTTTAATCTCTTGCTATTAATGTATTTAAATAATTTTTTGGGATTCGCTTTACTTTCCTTTGCTACTAGTTTTTCAGTTTCTACTTTAGCCGCTATTATTTCCTTTTTGCAAATTTTGTTACATTCCTTATAGTGCTGAAATGACTCTGCTTCCCTGTCAGATTTGTATTTTTTAAATGCTCGCCTTTTCTTGACCATAAATTCCTTAATCTTTTTGTTAAGCCACATCGGTTTATGATTTTTATTCCTTTTTTTGCTACTCATAGGAATACATTTGAGTGTATTTTTAGCTAGCAGGAATTTTAGTACCTCCCATTTCTCCGTAGTATTTTTTCCTAAAAACAAACCTTCCAATTCAATATCCCTGAAAAATACCCTCATCTTTTCAAAATTTGCTTTGCTAAAGTTTAAAGTCCTAGTTGAGCCAGTATAGGGCTGTTTATAGAAACTGATATTGAATGTGACCATATTGTGGTCGCTGTTTCCTATGGGTTCCCATACTATAATACTTGATACTAAATCCCCATTGTTTGTTAATACCAGGTCTAAGATTGCATTGTACCTAGTTGGTTCCTCAATTAGTTGGACTAAGTAGTTATCATTAAGTGTGTTTAAAAACATATTGCCCCTAGCAGTATCACATGAATCGTTTTTCCAGTTTATCTCTGGATAGTTAAAATCTCCCATCACTACTATGTCTCCTACTTCTGCTGCTCTTTCAATTTGCTTTAGTAACAATTCATCATCAGATGCGTTGATACCAGGCCTATAGCATACACCCAATACTAACTTTTTTATTCCTTTTTCCCCGCATGCAATTTCTACCCATAATGTCTCGACAGTGTCTACAGTCCCCTCCTGAATATCTTCCAATATATTAGGTTTTAAAAACGGCTTTATGTAAAGACACACCCCTCCACCCTTTTTATTTAGTCTGTCTCTCCTAAACAGTGTATAGCCCTCTAGATTGACTGTCCAATCATGAGATTCGTCCCACCAAGTTTCAGTAATGCCTATAATATCATACTGTTTGCTTGCTGCAAGTATTTCTAGTTCACCCTTTTAACCAGTAATGCTTCTGGCATTTACATACATACAACTAAGATAAGTATTTTCCCTTGCGTTAGGGACATCTTTCACCTTATGTAGCAAAGATGACCTGTAATCGTCATTGGTTAGTGCTTTGGTAAAATCCCTTTTAGTACCCATGTAACCTAACCGCCTGCTCTTACCCTCCCCCCAACTTCTCCCCCATTTCGTTTACTACCACCAACCCCACTATTCTTACTGCATGACCCGTAGTTTCTAGCTAAACCCTCCCCCCAGGCTCCTAGTTTAAAATCTCCTCCAACCTTCTAACCATCCTTCCCCCCAGCACCGCTGCCCCCTCCTCAGTCAGGTGCAATCCGTCACAACAAAAGAGATGGCGCCTGACTGAGAAGTCCGCCCAGTGTTCCAGGAACACAAACCCCTCTTTCCTGCACCAATTCCTAAGCCACACATTTACCTCCCTAATCTCCCTCCCTAATCTCCCTCTGCCTCCCTGGACTAGCGCGTGGCACGGGTAATAATTCTGAGAATATTACCTTAGATGTCCTTGCCTTCAGTTTCTTTCCTAAGTCCCTATAGTCTTTCTTAAGGACATCCCACCTTCCGCTAACTTTGTCATAGGTGCCAACGTGCACCAAGACCGCCGGGTCTTTGCCAGCCCCTCCCAACAATCTATCTACCCGGTCCGCGATGTGCCGTACCCGAGCACCCGGGAGACAACAGACTGTACGGCGATCACGGTCCCGGTAGCAGATTGCCCTATCTGCCTTCCTGATGATAGAATCCCCTACCACCACCATCTGACTAGGTACCTCTCTATCTTTTATCCCAACCGCGCCAGAGGGACCGCACCTCTGGATGCTAGAGGGAGCAGTCTCCTCCGGCACAGTCATTTCTTCACTATCATCCTCCGATTCCTCATCCACTCGGGCAAATTTGTTCGGGTTTAATAGTTCGGAGATGTCGTGCCTCCCCCTCTTTTTCTTCCTTCTAACTGTGACCCAAATGGCTACCTGATCATCATCCTCTTCTACCAGTGACCCCTCCCGCAACTCCTCCACCGTTCTGTCTAAACTACGCTCGAGATTGTGAATCTCCCTCAGTCGCGTAACGTTTTGCTCTAGATCAGTTACCTGGGCTTCCAGGGCAACAGTTCGCACACACCTCGTGCAGATGTAATCACACTGGGCCGGTAGCTCCAGGTGTGCATACATCTTGCACGACATGCACTGAGTGAGGTCCCCAATCACAGCCCCTCCCATATTGTTTGTAAGGTCTAACTCCCTGTTACTCTCAAAGAAAAAGCAGCAAAAATAAAAAGTAGAAGACAAGCAATCTCACTTATACAATAATTAAGCTGGTTTATACTTATCTATCTTTGTGCGGTTATTGGTCCTTCACTTTTATGCAGCCGTAGTACTCTCTCCTGCGGCACCTATACTCCACTTAGCAGTTGCAGTTGTTCCAGCTCACTGCACCTCCTTTTCACTCGGCTTCCAGCTCCTGCTAATAAAAAAGAAAAAAAAAAGAAAAAAATGCCCCTCACACACGCACAATCACAGCCCCTCTGCTACTCCAAGTAAGAGACCCTCTCACTCACTCACTCACAAGGTCAGCCCCTTGCAGCCTCACCAGAAGTTTAATGGTACTGCAAATGTGTGTTCCTGATTGTGTATTATAAAACTCACCTTTTTCTGTTTTCTAACTCACCTTTTTGCTGTTTAAAACTCACACTTAGAAATCCAAGCAGCACTTAAAAAAGACAAGCCTTTCCACAGAGCAAGCTCCAAGAGTCTAGTCACTGCTTATATAGGCTCAGCCAGCTGCTTTAATCAGCCCCTCCTCCTCCTGATTACTCACACCTGAGTTAACCTCTCTGGCTTTTCACCTCACACTTTTTTTTCCCCCCTCCAAAAAGAAAAAACCAGTACAGATATATTAAAACAAAAAGAAACAGTATAGATACAAACAATCAGAATCAGATTACTTTCTCTCACAATATTACTATCCCTATATGGATAGACAGAGATTAATCAGAGTTCACCTTTTTGCTGTTTAAAACTCACACTTAGAAATCCAAGCAGCACTTAAAAGAGACAAGCCCACAGAGCCTAGGGACGTACCAAAGTTTCCCCCCTGGGCGGGAGAGCTGTTTGGCACCTGTAACACTAGACGGCCAAAGCTAGATGCTGATGCCGCAAAAGTATCAAACCTGTAAAAGCGCACAAACATGTGCACTGAAGACCATGTAGCCGCACTGCAAAGCTGTGTCATAGAACTCCACGACCAGCTGCCCATGACATTCCCGGAGAACGTGTGGAATGAGCTGTTACTGATGTAGGCGGCTGTAACCGAACATGAAGGTAAGGTCAGTTTTATCCATCTGGATAAGGTCTGCTTAGAAGGTGGCCAACCCATCTTGGCCGCATCATAGAGAACAACAACGTATCCGTCTTAGGAACTGTAGACGTTCGCAATACATAAACTCGTAATGCGCGTACCACAACCAAAATTCCAGAATCTCCTAACACAGGAACTACTATTGGATGATTGATGTGAAAAGAGGACCCTACTTTTGGCAGGAAAGCGGGATTCGTCTAAAATTCCGTTCTGTCATTATGAAACACTAAATACGGTGGCTTGCATGACAAGGCACCCAAAACTGAAACCCGCCCTGCCGAAGCTAAGGCTAGGAGAGAAATTGTTTCCCAGTGAGAAACTTAATATCCACTTGTTGTAAGGATTCGAAACAAAAAGACTATAAGAAATCTAAACCCAGATTCAAGTCCCATGGCGCAGTAAGTGGAGTGAAATGGAGGCTGTACTTTGAGGACACCCTGCATAAAGGTGTGTACTGACAGCAATAGAGCCAATCTTCTTTGAAAATAAATTGACAACGCAGATATCTGCACCTTTAGTGTGGATAAACGCCGACCTCCATCTAACCCCATCTGTAGACATAACAAAATATGGGATAACTTGAAAGATGTCGGAAACTTCTAAACTTCACACCAACCTATATAGGCACTCCAAATTCTGTAATAATGAGCTGCCGTAACCGGCTTCCTAGCTCGTAACATGGTTGGTATAACCTATTCTGGAATGCCCTCTCTTTTTAAGAGGGCTGTCTCAACAGCCACTCCGTCAAACGCAGCCGCGCTAAATCGGAGAAAAAGAACGGACCCTGTTGTAACAGGTCCGGACGCAGTGGGAGCGGCCAAGGAACGTCCGCGAGTAGACCACGGAGATCCGAAAACCAAGCTCTCCGAGGCCAATGAGGCGCCACTAGTATGACTGTGACGGACTCTCTTTTGATCCGTTTTAGCAACAGAGGGAGTAGCGGAAAACGGTGGAAACAGATACACAAGACTGTATGGCCACTTGATTGTGAGAGCATCCACCGCCACTGCCTTTAGATCTCTCGTTCTGGACACGTACTGGGGCGTTTGATAATTGTGGCGAGATGCCATCAGGTCCACTTGCGGGTAACCCTACTTCTGGACCAGCATGTGAAACACTTCTGGATTTAATGCACATCCTGGATAAAAATCCCGGCAGCTGAGATAATCCGCCTCCCAGTTGTCCACTCCCGGAATGAATACTGCCGACAAAATCACCTCGGCCCAATTGAGGACTCGAGCTACTTCCCGCATTGCCATGCGGGCTTTTCGTTCCTCCTTGTTTGTTGATGTATGCGACCGCCGTCGCATTGTCTGACTGCACCTGAACAGCTTGAGCCTGCAGCATGTGAACTGCTTGTCGTAGCGCATTGTAAATTGCCCGGAGTTCCAGGACATTTACAGACAGCAATCTTTCGTGATCCGCCCAGAGACCCTGGAGCTGAAAATTTAGAACTACAGCTCCCCAACCTCTGAGACTCGCGTCCGCCATGAGAATTATCCAATTCCAGGCGCCAAACCATTTCAGTGCAGTTAGATTCTGTACTTTGAGCCACCAGAGTAGAGACACCCTGGCCCTTGGAGACCACCTCACCCTGCGGTGAATCTGCAGAAGCGAGCCCGACCATTGTTTTTGGCATGCATTGCAGGCAGACACTGTACTCGTTAGGCCACAGCCAACCATTGCGAGCACATCCTGTTAAAAAGGACGTGAGTGAAGTCTTCCGAACTGAAGCTCTTCAAAAGCCGCCACCATTGTGTCTAATAGGCGAATGTACAAATGAACCGAGACTGTGTGAGGCTTGAGCACTAATTGTACCAGAAGACGAATGACCTGTACTTCTGTTCGGGTAGGTAAATTCTTTGATTTACCGTATCGAGAATCATACCTAGGAATTGAAATAGTTGAGACGGAATCATTCAGGAATTCGCGTAGACAATGGTAGGAAATCAGATTTCCCCCCCCACTCGGTCTGCGATATATTCTCGTTTGGAACGTAGCCAAAGTGGATGTTGTGCGCCACTAGCAAAGCTGAGACGCAAGAACCAACTGCCAACTTCACAGAAGCTGTAGGCAGCAAGAAGTGTAAGGTGGTCTTTACTTAAGGCAAACTGAACTGGAGCGCCCTGCCACTACAGCCTTGTTACCTCAAACCCTTACCAAAGCAGGGCGAAGCAACAGCCCTACTGCTGTGTAGGGTACACTCTGATAGGTAGTTAAATGCCCAATAATTGCAATGGTCTCTCATTGGAAATTGTTCAGCCTTTGCTGAGAACCTGACGTACTGGCCTGGTGCTATGAGGGCTGGCGGCGAATCGACCACAACAATCTAGCTGAAACAGTAAATTTTTCCCTCTCAGGCAGTACATGCGCCCGCATTCCCCCCAAAGAGGACCGGTAAGGGTCTGTCTGAGCAGTCGAATTTGTCCGACACACTGTGTGACCGACTCTGCAGCGAAGCTGCTTGTTTGATTATGCATTAGACTTAGTGATCATGTACCCCGACCAGTAAGTACACCACGGAAGTAATCTGTGTATAAACCTGCATTACCGTGCATGTGGTTTCCAGCAATAGTGAATCTTCCCGTAGAGACATGCTGTCAAAAACAATTAATAAATTAAATTCCTAACAACCCCCAGAGGCTGAGTGTTGTAGGGCAGCAACCTCCAGCAAAGACCCAGGAAGTAACGTTAAAAATGGTGCCCTACCATGTTTTTTTTTTTTATATTATTATATATATATAGATGTGGCTGTAGAGGGTGTCAGCATTTCTCACACTGTGGTGATTTCCTATGTTGTCTGAGTTGCTCCGTGATTGTGTGTCTAAGTAACCATACCAAATCCCGTTAGAAGTAAGCCTGACTAAACCATACAGCACATTTATTGTCTGAACATGACATATTGATTTTCTGATAATCAATATATGATGCTTTCAAAATATTGTATGTAAATCGAAGCCTGTCTTGAGAAAGATCCCTGAATGAGGATCGAAACGTCGACCTAATGAGCCGAATATAGACTGAAATAAAGCTGTTGTGAACAAATTGAAGTTGCTGACTGTTTGAACTCGACGAGTGCACCTCCACACTGTTGGACTCTTGTTTATATATAAATACACAGAGATGTGCGGCACTCCAGGCGACTGTCAAATGATACGACTTGAGACAGTGAAATGTCAGCAACGTTTCAATGCTTTATGCATTTTCCTCAGGCTTACAAGAAATAGAAAAGACACTCACCTAAATAGTAGAGACACCACCGTGCTTGACGCCATTGATCCGGATAGCGGGATGGAAGATATGTACCAGAAGTTCGTTAGCCGAGGATATTGTCCCAAATTATTAGACCAGGCCCTAAGTAAGGCTATGGCATTAGATCGCCATACGTTGCTCAATGAGCATAAAGTTCATAATCCATAAAGTGTCATACCTTGGGTCAATAACTTTAACTCGGCCATTGATCTGGAAAGCGGGATTACCGCCCGCCCAGTGACGCTGACGTGGAAATTACCAATCGTCATCAGTGTGCACCCATCACCATAACAACACTACAACAATCATAGGTTCCTGCACATGATAAATATGTCACTAAAAAACATGTATATAGCCAAATAGTACATATACACGTCAATAAAAAAACATGCAAGATAATTATGCAAAACGGACCATCGATACAGACAATGGTTATGCAGCTAGTTAAAAGCAGTTAATTACATAAAGCAGTTTAATCCTAGCTGTTCATTAAGGCCACGGGGAGACATTTTATCCAAACGCTGGATCCATTGTGTCTCCATTCTCAACAACCTAAGGCCTCTATTACCACCTCTAAGGGATGGCTGGGCCTGATCTATCATCCAATATTTCAAAGATGCCAGTGAGTGTCGTGCAGTGGCAAAATGCCGTGCCAGTGGCTGATCACTCTTCCCAGAAGTAATGGCTGCTTTGATAGCTGACCTGTGGACTGTCATACGTTCCTTAAATGTTCTCTCCGTTTTACCTATGTACGACAGTCCACAGGGGCAAATCAACTGGTAGATCACATATTTTGAGCTACACAGAAGCCGATGACGAATGTGATAGGTCCTGCCAGTATGCAGGTGTTGAAAAGTGCTACCCGAAATTAAATATTGGCACGTAGTACAGGTGCACTTATAACAACCTTTCCTACCACCAAAAAAATGAGGGTTGTTGCACTGGGTTGGAAACATCAGTTTTTACCAAGAAATCACGTAGATTTTTAGTGCGCTTATAACTAGGCATCAGCCTACAGTGCTGTAGCTGATGCTCAGGGTCTGATTGGATCACATGCCAATGTTTTTTAACCGATCCCTGAATCAGATTGCTGGCCAAGTTAAAGTTATTGACCCAAGGTATGACACTTGATGGATTATGAACTTTATGCTCATTGAGCAACGTATGGCGATCTAATGCCATAGCCTTACTTAGGGCCTGGTCTAATAATTTGGGACAATATCCTCGGCTAACGAACTTCTGGTACATATCTTCCATCTGTTTGGCAACTAATGCTGGATCAGACGTGATCCTTTTAACTCGCAAAAACTGCGAGTATGGCAGACCACGTTTAAGAGGTAATGGATGACAACTGGAAAAATGCAATAGGTTATTTCTATCTGTGGGTTTGGAGTAGATGGAGGTGGAAATCCTACTATCAACTATAGAAATCTGAACATCCAAAAATTGAATACTTTTGGGTTCGATGGAATAAGTAAACTTGATGGGATGTACTTTAGTGTTATGTCCATCAATCGTAGCCGCCAATAGTTCTTTAGGTCCCTACCAGATAACCAGCAGGTCATCAATATACCTACAAAAAAATAAGATACGGGTGGCTACTTCAGCATTAGCAAAAAACACTTCTTCCTCAACCCCAAACATAAAGATATTCGAGTACGATGGGGCCACACTGGACCCCATCGCACACCCCCGGCACTGCAGATAGTATTTGCCATCATAAAGAAAATAATTTTTCAATAGGGACATTTCTAACAATTTAAGAAGCAGCGGGATGTCAGGACCCTCATAATTCGGCTGCATGCTTAAAAAAGACTCAACTGCTGCTAAACCCTCTTCATGAGGGATAACCGTGTATAGACTCTGCACATCAATTGTGCAGAGAAATACATCGGTTGGCAATGCAGGTATTGCTTCCAATCGCCTTAGCAGGGTACTGGTATCCAATAAATACCTAGACATACGTTGAATATATGGCTGTAAGATATCATCAAGAAAAATAGATACCGGTTGAAACAAAGACCCCCTGGCCGAGATAATTGGTCAGCCAGGGGGTTTATGCAACCTTTTATGTATCTTTGGCGTAGTATAGAGCAATGGTACTACAGGATGCGAAGGAATAAGGGCATTTTTCACATCTAACGAAAGCAAACCAGCAGAGACTGCACCATCTAAACACTCAGTCAGTTCTTTTGTATACAGTCCCGTAGGGTCATTGGGCAACCGACAATAAGTATCCCCATCGCTCAATTGCAAAGAGATTTCTTCCTTATAGTCTACAAGTTCTGTATCACTAGGGCACCCCCTTTATCGGCAGGTCTGAATATAAGACCTTTATTGGCAGCCAATTTACTGAGTGCCTCTCTTTGACCTTTAGACAAATTATCACGGACCGGGGGGGGGATGTTTAATCAGTGGATCACAGTCCTGTTCAACTAAGCGCATGAACGTACGGATCGACGCATTGTGAGACTGAGGATCAAATGTTGATTTTGGTAGCAGCTTTTTTAATTTCTCCGGGATCCTGACCTGGGCTTCGTCCTTCTCTACTCTAGTGGTGGGGGCTGGTTTGGCAAAGTACTCCTTGAGTTTGAGGGTTCTATGTAGCTTATATTTCTCAATTTTCCATTGTAATTGCTGCGGTTTAGATAAAGGCACAAACGACAGGCCCTTACTCAGGACCTGCTTCTCAATGTCATTGAGCTCATAGTCTGAAAGATTAATTATCGGGCTGACTTGGCCTTCAGTGCTTTCGGTGCTCTGGCACCTCTGCCCCTGCCTCTGCCTTTGCCTCCTCCACTGTTGGCCCCGTCTGGTATGCAGTCTCCATCTTGGTCGTCTGGTTCCTTGGCTCTTGTCAGTGCACCTAAAGGGCCTCTAGCTTGAGATGATTGAGCATGTGAATCTGACTCGCTGGCCGTCGAGGTATACTCATTAGATGAATCCCCCGGGTATCGTTTGTCCTGACGACGACGGAAAAAAGGTTTTCTGTTGTAATTCTGACGTGGATTATCATTCCATCGGTAAACGTTGTTATTCTCGTAATCCTGGTCTACTTTCATTTTCTTGTCAGCTTTAAACTTGATTAGATCTCTTTTATAGACCTGCAACTGGTTATTAAGTTTTTCATACCACTTGTTGACTGTATCAGCTTCCAAAGCTACTTTGTGAGCAGTTTCCAGAGTTGATATTTTCTCTTTGAGTAAATTCATTTCTTTAGTACTCTGCTCTATAATTAGTAGCATGAGATCCATAGAGCAACGATTCATGATACCAACCCATTTTCTACAGAAGGTAGGGTCATGTCTACCTATTGTGGGTGAATTCGTAATTCTCAGTCCCCGCGGAATCTTTTTAGCTCTATAGTACTTGCTTAATGATAAGCAATGGTAGAAGAAATCAGTCTCTCTACGTTTATATTTGAGCAAATTACGGTAGATATTTTCTAGAGAGCACGCCTCTGCTTAATCTTCCAGGGCTGCTGTATATAGAATTTCCTCCGCTTCCGATTCCGAGTACATATGCGTTACTCTCAGGGGGCTGATACGAGGCATGTACCCACTCGTGCCTTCACCATTGGGGTTGGTAGTGGTCATATTGACAAAAAAAATAAGAATTTACTCACCGGTAATTCTATTTCTTGTAGTCCGTAGTGGATGCTGGGAACTCCGTAAGGACCATGGGGAATAGACGGCTCCACAGGAGACTGGGCACATCTAAAGAAAGATTTAGGACTATCTGGTGTGCACTGGCTCCTCCCCCTATGACCCTCCTCCAAGCCTCAGTTAGGACACTGTGCCCGGAAGAGCTGACACAATAAGGAAGGATTTTGAATCCCGGGTAAGACTCATACCAGCCACACCAATCACACGTATAACTCGTGATAGGAACCCCGGTTAACAGTATGATAACAAAAGGAGCCTCTGAACAGATGGCTCACAATAATAACCCGATTTGTGTAACAATAACTATTTACAAGTATTGTAGACAATCCGCACTTGGGATGGGCGCCCAGCATCCACTACGGACTACGAGAAATAGAATTACCGGTGAGTAAATTCTTATTTTCTCTGACGTCCTAGTGGATGCTGGGAACTCCGTAAGGACCATGGGGATTATACCAAAGCTCCCAAATGGGCGGCAGAGTGCGGACGACTCTGCAACACCGAATGAGAGAACTCCAGGTCCTCCTCAGCCAGGGTATCAAATGTGTAGAATTTTGCAAACGTGTTTGCCCCTGACCAAGTAGCAGCTCGGCAAAGTTGTAAAGCCGAGACCCCTCGGGCAGCCGCCCAAGATGAGCCCACCTTCCTTGTGGAATGGGCTTTTACAGATTTAGGCTGCGGTAGTCCCACCGCAGAATGCGCCAGCTGAATAGTGCTACAAATCCAGCGCGCGATAGTCTGCTTAGAAGCAGGAGCACCCAGTTTGTTGGGTGCATACCGGATAAACAGCGAGTCAGTTTTCCTGACTCCAGCCGTCCTGGAAACATAAATTTTCAGGGCCCTGACTACGTCCAGTAACTTGGAATCCTCCAAGTTCCCAGCAGCCGCAGGCACCACAATAGGCTGGTTCAAGTGAAACGCTGATACCACCTTCGAGAGAAACTGAGGACGAGTCCTCAATTCTGCCCTATCCATATGGAAAATCAGATAAGGGCTTTTATAGGACAAAGCCGCCAATTCTGACACACGCCTGGCCGAAGCCAGGGCCAACAGCATGACCACTTTCCACGTGAGATATTTCACATCCACAGTCTTAAGTGGTTCAAACCAATGTGATTTCAGGAACTCCAAAACCACATTGAGATCCCAAGGTGCCACTGGGGGCACAAAAGGAGGCTGAATATGCAGAACTCCCTTGAGAAGAGTCTGAACTTCAGGCAGGGAAGCCAGTTCTTTCTGGAAGAAAATCGACAGGGCCGAAATCTGGACCTTAATGGACCCCAATTTGAGGCCCAACGTCACGACCCCTGCTTGTAGGAAATGCAGGAATCGCCCCAGTTGAAATTCCTCCGTTGGGGCCTTCCTGGCCTCACACCAAGCAACATATTTTCGCCAATGCGGTGATAATGTTTTGCTGTGACATCCTTCCTGGCTTTGATCAGGGTAGGGATGACTTCCTCCGGAATGCCCTTTTCCTTCAGGATCCGGTGTTCAACCGCCATGCCGTCAAACGCAGCCGCGGTAAGTCTTGGAACAGACAGGGCCCCTGCTGCAGCAGGTCCTGTCTGAGCGGCAGAGGCCAAGGGTCCTCTGAAAGAATCTCTTGAAGTTCCGGGTACCAAGCTCTTCTTGGCCAATCCGGAACCACGAGTATAGTTTTCACTCCTCGCCTTCGTATTACCTTGGGAATGAGAGGCAGAGGAGGAAACACATAAACCAACTGGTACACCCACGGTGTTACTAGAGCGTCCACAGCGATCGCCTGAGGGTCCCTTGACCTGGCGCAATTCCACCTGTGGTCTTTCCCACCGGTTTACCAGTATTTGGAAGACTTCTGGATGAAGTCCCCATTCTCCCGGGTGGAGGTCGTGCCTGCTGAGGAAGTCTGCTTCCCAGTTGTCCACTCCCGGAATGAACACTGCTGTCAGTGCCAACACATGATTTTCCGCCCATCGGAGAATCCTTGTGGCTACTGCCATTGCCCTCCTGCTTCTTGTGCCGCCCTGTCTGTTTACATGGGCGACCGCCGTGATGTTGTCTGATTGGATCAGTACCGGCTGGTTCTGAAGCAGGGGCCTTGCGTGGCTTAGGGCATTGTAAATGGCCCTTAGCTCCAGAATATTTATGTGAAGCGAAATCTCCTGATTTGACCAGTCCTTGGAAATTTCTTCCCTGTGTGACTGCCCCCCAGCCCCGAAGGCTGGCATCCGTGGTCACCAGGACCCAGTCCTGTATTCCGAATCTGCGGCCCTCTAGTAGATGAGCCCTCTGCAGCCACCACAGCAGCGACACCCTGGTCCTTGCCGACAGGGTTATCCGCTGTTGCATCTGGAGATGGGACCCGGACCATTTGTCCAACAGGTCCCACTGGAAAGTCCTTGCGTGGAACCTTCCGAATGGAATTGCTTCGTACGAAGCTACCATTTTTCCCAGGACTCGTGTGCATTGATGTACCGACACCTGTCCCGGTTTTAGGAGGTCTCTGATTAGAGATGACAACTCCTCGGCTTTTTCCACTGGAAGAAACACTTTTTTCTGGTCTGTGTCCAGAATCATTCCCAGGAACAGAAGACGTGTCGTCGGGACCAGCTGTGACTTTAGAATATTGAGAATCCAGCCGTGCTGTTGTAGCACTTCCCAAGAAAGTGCTACCCCCACTACCAACTGTTCCTTGGACCTCGCCTTTATCAGGAGATCGTCCAAGTACGGGATAATTAAAACTCCCTTCTTGCGAAGGAGTATCATCATTTCGGCCATTACCTTGGTAAAGACCCTCGGTGCCGTGGATAACGTAAACGACAGCGTCTGGAACTGATAGTGACAGTCCTGTACCACAAATCTGAGGTACTCCTGGTGAGGGGGGTAAATGGGGACATGTAGGTACGCATCCTTGATGTTCCAGGGAGACCATGTAATCCCCCTCGTCCAGGCTCGCAATAACCGCACTGAGCGATTCCATCTTGAACTTGAACCTGTTGATATAAGTGTTCAAGGATTTTAAATTTAAGATGGGCCTCACCGAACCGTCCGGTTTCGGTACCACAACCATTGTGGAATAGTAACCCTTTCCTTGCTGAAGGAGGGGTACCTTGACAATCACTTGCTGTGAATACAGTTTCTGGATAGCCACCAACACTGCCTCCCTGACAGAGGGAGTTCCTGGTAAGGCAGATTTTAGAAAACGGCGGGGAGGGGGGGGGGGGGGGAGGGACGTCTCGAATTCCAGCCTGTACCCCTGAGATACTACTTGAAGGATCCAGGGATCCACCTGTGAGAGAGCCCACTGTGTGCTGAAATTTCTGAGACGGGCCCCCACCGTACCCGGGTCCGCCTGTGAAGCCCCAGCATCATGCGGTGGACTTACCGGACGTGGGGGAGGACTTTTGCTCTTGGGAACTGGCTGTATGCTGCAGCTTTTTCCCTCTACCTTTGCCTCTCGGCAGAAAGGATGCGCTTTGAGCCCTCTTGTGTTTATGGGGCCGAAAGGACTGTACTTGATAATACGGTGCTTTCTTTTGCTGTGGGGTAGCCTGTGGCAAAATGTCGATTTCCCAGCCGTAGCTGTGGAAACGAGGTCTGAAAGACCATCCCCAACAGTTCCACCCCTCAGCAAAATATTGTCCCTATCCAGGGTATCAATATTATCCGACAGGGAATCTGACCACGCAGCAGCAGCACTGCACATCCATGCTGATGCAATCGCTGGTCGCAATATAATGCCCGTGTGTGTATATATAGCTTTTAGGGTAGCTTCCTGCCTTCTATCAGCAGGATCCTTTAGGGCGGCCGTATCCGGAGACGGTAGTGCCACCTGTTTTGATAAACGTGTAAGCGCTTTATCTACCCTAGGGGATGTTTCCCAACGTGACCTATCCTCTGGCGGGAAAGGGTACGCTGCCAATAACCGTTTAGAAATTATCAATTTCTTATCGGGGGAAGTCCAGGCTTCCTCACACACCTCATTTAATTCCTCAGATGCAGGAAAAACTACTGGTAGTTTTTTCTCACCGAACATAATACCCTTTTTTGTGGTACCTGGGGTACTATCAGAAATGTGTAATACATTTTTCATTGCCTCAATCATGTAACGGGTGGACCTATTGGAGGGTACACTAGTCTCATCGTCGTCGACACTGGAGTCGGTATCAGTGTCGACATCTGTGTCTGTCATCTGAGGTAGCGGGCGTTTTAAAGCCCCTGATGACATTTGAGACGCTGGAACAGTCCCAAACTGAGTAGCCGGCTGTCCTATGTCGTCAAACCTTTTATGTAAGGAGCTGACACTGTCACGTAATTCCTTCCATAAGTCCATCCACACAGGTGTCGACCCCTCAGGGGGAGACAACACATTTACAGGCATTTGCTCTGCCTCCACATCAATTTCCTCATCATACATGTCGACACAGCGGTACCGACACACAGCACACACACAGGGAATGCTCTGACAGAGGACAGGACCCCACAAAGCCCTTTGGGGAGACAGAGGGAGAGTATGCCAGCACACACCAGAGCGCTATATACCACAGGGATATCACCTATAAAGAGTGTTTTCCCCATATAGCTGCATATATATATTATACTGCGCCTAAATTTGTGCCCCCCCCTCTCTTTTTTACCCTTTCTGTAGTGCAGGACTGCAGGGGAGAGCCAGGGAGCGATCCTTCCAGCGAAGCTGTGAGGGAAAATGGCGCCAGTGTGCTGAGGGAGATGGCTCCGCCCCTTTTTCGGCGGGCTTTCTCCCGCTATTTTAATATTTCTGGCAGGGGTTAATATACACCTATATAGCCTCTGGGGCTATATATGGTGTTAGTTTGCCAGCCAAGGTATTATTTATTGCTGCTCAGGGCGCCCCCCCCCAGCGCCCTGCACCCATCAGTGACCGAAGTGTGTGGTGTGCATGAGGAGCAATGGCGCACAGCTGCAGTGCTGTGCGCTACCTTGGAGAAGACAGAAGTCTTCAGCCGCCGATTTTCCGGACCTTCTTGCTTCTGGCTCTGTAAGGGGGACGGCGGCGCGGCTCCGGGAACGGACGACGAGGTCGGGTCCTGTGTGCGATCCCTCTGGAGCTAATGGTGTCCAGTAGCCTAAGAAGCCCAAGCTACCACTACTTAGGTAGGTTCGCTTCTTCTCCCCTTAGTCCCTCGGTGCAGTGAGCCTGTTGCCAGCAGGTCTCACTGTAAAATAAAAAACCTAAATTATACAGGAGAGCCCCTAGTGTGCATCCAGCTCAGCCGGGCACAGAAATCTAACTGAGGCTTGGAGGAGAGTCATAGGGGGAGGAGCCAGTGCACACCAGATAGTCCTAAATCTTTCTTTAGATGTGCCCAGTCTCCTGCGGAGCCGTCTATTCCCCATGGTCCTTACGGAGTTCCCAGCATCCACTAGGACGTCAGAGAAATGATGTGCAACGCTCCAATGAACGTCACTGTTGCTAATAATCCCAAAAAGTGCAAGTGCAAATTAAAAATACCACAGCCACTCCATATACGGCAACTGTGGAAAACTCAAAGGCCCCCAAGCCAGGGGTGCCCACTGAAAGATGAGTTCCTGTAGGTATAAGTATATAAAGAATCGCTGGTGAGCCTTGCAAAGTAGCCACTCTGCCTGTCTCCGGTGAGGCTAGATAATAGAAAAACAGCAGGTGCCGGCTCTCCCATCCGCTTTCATTCATGCACCGGGTGTCCGCATGTAAATAACAATAAATACATAGAGATGTGCGGCACTCCAGGCGACTGTCAAATAATACGACTTGAGACAGTGAAATGTCAGCAACGTTTCAATGCTTTATGCATTTTCCTCAGGCTTACAAGAAATAGAAAAGACACTCACCTAAATAGTAGAGACACCACCGTGCTTGACGCCATTGATCCGGATAGCGGGATGGAAGATATGTACCAGAAGTTCGTTAGCCGAGGATATTGTCCCAAATTATTAGACCAGGCCCTAAGTAAGGCTATGGCATTAGATCGCCATACGTTGCTCAATGAGCATAAAGTTCATAATCCATAAAGTGTCATACCTTGGGTCAATAACTTTAACTCGGCCAGCAATCTGATTCAGGGATTGGTTAAAAAACATTGGCATGTGATCCAATCAGACCCTGAGCTTCAGCTACAGCACTGTAGGCTGATGCCTAGTTATAAGCGCACTAAAAATCTATGTGATTTCTTGGTAAAAACTGATGTTTCCAACCCAGTGCAACAACCCTCATTTTTTGGTGGTAGGAAAGGTTGTTATAAGTGCACCTGTACTACGTGCCAATATTTAATTTCGGGTAGCACTTTTCAACACCCGCATACTGGCAGGACCTATCACATTCGTCATCGGCTTCTGTGTAGCTCAAAATATGTGATCTACCAGTTGATTTGCCCCTGTGGACTGTCGTATATAGGTAAAACGGAGAGAACATTTAAGGAACGTATGACAGTCCACAGGTCAGCTATCAAAGCAGCCATTACTTCTGGGAAGAGTGATCAGCCAGTGGCACGGCATTTTGCCACTGCACGACACTCACTGGCATCTTTGAAATATTGGATGATAGATCAGGCCCAGCCATCCCTTAGAGGTGGTAATAGAGGCCTTAGGTTGTTGAGAATGGAGACACAATGGATCCAGCGTTTGGATAAAATGTCTCCCCGTGGCCTTAATGAACAGCTAGGATTAAACTGCTTTATGTAATTAGCTGCTTTTTAATAACTGCATAACCATTGTCTGTATCGATGGTCCGTTTTGCATAATTATCTTGCATGTTTTTTTATTGACGTGTATATGTACTATTTGGCTATATACATGTTTTTTAGTGACATATTTATCATGTGCAGGAATCTATGATTGTTGTAGTGTTGTTATGGTGATGGATGCACTCTGATGACGATTGGTAATTTCCACGTCAGCGTCACTGGGCGGGCGGTAATCCCGCTTTCCGGATCAATGGCGTCAAGCACGGTGGTGTCTCTACTATTTAGGTGAGTGTCTTTTCTATTTCTTGTAAGCCTGAGGAAAATGCATAAAGCATTGAAACGTTGCTGACATTTCACTGTCTCAAGTCGTATCACTTGACAGTCGCCTGGAGTGCCGCACATCTCTGTGTATTTATTGTTATTTACATGCGGACACCCGGCGCATGAATGAAAGCGGATGGGAGAGCCGGCACCTGCTGTTTTGCTATTATATATATATATATATATATATATATATATATATATATTACACCTGTTAAACCAGGATCTGAACCAGTGTCCATGCAATCACAATGTTCACTGTGGGCAGGAAGCCTAACCACTTGGCTACAGAGCCACCTGTAAAAATAATAAGCAAAAGCTGCTGTTTAAACATCAACTCTGGTACAATCTGGAGTTGCAATCCAGATGGTACCTGAACCCACAATCCCTGGTTTAGGAGGGCAGTGTCCTATCCATTAGGCCACTGGGGATCTGGGGAGGTGAGGCCTGAACTCACAATGTTTGCAGTGCTCAACAGATACTGTTTAATAAGCACTGTGTGCCGACCAGTTGCGCCACTGTAGTCTTGCCAAAATAGATTTTTAATGTCAGCATATTTATATATATATATATATATATATATATATATACACACACACACACACATATATACCTATATACACATATACAACCATGTATATTCACACATACTCAGACCTTATAAATATATATATATTTCATATATGCATACATACACACATACATATTATATACCCATATACATATATCCACATATATCCTGATTCAGAAGTATAATAATTCTTAGAAGTCTGAAACTAAATGTGACCACTCACAGGCTTAAAAACCTGAGAAGTCTGCTGCTTAACCGCAGCTTAGTTAATGGGTCCCGAATCCAGTGTGGTGTGGCTGTAGATTTAAAAATACCTACAGCACCTTGTATTCCCAGGTGGCTAACCAGGCCCAACACTGCTCAGCTTCCAAGATCAGATGAGATCGGGCGTATCCAATTGTGGTGTGGCTAAGTGAATTAAGCAAAGCTGCTGCAGGTGAGCCTGAACTCACAATGCTTGCAGTGCTCCACAGATACTGTTTTATAATCACCATGTGCTGACCAATTGTATAACACATCTTACTTTACAACAGTGAACAAAGCCAGTATTTGGCTGACCACAGCCATGATTCAGATTTGCAGTCTTTGGGATAATATCTTTATAAACAGTTATGATAAGAATAATAGTCTTTGCTGGTGTCTTACTCATTATACCGACAGACAATACAAAATACAACTTGCGCGACTCAGTAAATAGCACTAAGGTGTCTTTACAAATATATATCTGGCCAAGTGCAGTACACGTCAGCAATATGCCTGGTTCCAAATTCCCCTTAACACCCCTGCGCCTTCAATTGAGGAGAGATGTAATACAGGAAATTCTGGAAAAACAGGAAAAATGGTTAAATATGCAGACTTATAATTATATAAGCAGATTTAATAAACATACTATGTTGCATTCAAACCTGCACATATATTAGCAACATGTATCCTGTTTAACAAAGACTTAATAGCCTATTGTAATACATATGCAGCGCTGCTGTATTCTAGTAAACATACTTCTTTTATCAACAAGAGTTAAATCATGAGATTTTATCCAGTGACCCTGACATTTCTGTGTGCAGGGAACATCATTGTGGCATCAAAGTTACTCACATTTGTGTGCCCCCCCCCCCCCCTCCCCGTGCTCCGTGTATCGTTCTCTATACACGGAGCCGGGCTATGGTGGAGAGGGAGCCAGAAGCGGCATCGAGGGCCGGGGAGCGCGCTGCATAGAGCCGTGGAGCGGCCTATGCATAAATCAACGTGGCCGGCGCAGCTCAGAGCGCGGGGGACACAGCATAAACAGCGGCAGCGGGTGGCTGAAGGCAGCGGCCGGCAGCCACACACACACACAGTATCCCACACAGCAGGGCGGCAGCGTGAGCTGACCGCCCCGTTCAACATACCTGGACCCTGTGGTGAGGGCAATGACGGGGCTTCTCTGTAAGCACTGTCAGCCTTTTACTGCAGGTGACCTGCACGTGGTAGTGAGAGAGCTCTTCTAGAGAGGTCCGACACCCACAGCTGCTTCAGCAGCTTTCCTATCCCAGACCCTAGCCTTCTTGGAAGGGGGAAAGGGATTCAAAAAAAAATAAATCTAAAAGTTCAGTAATTGTGGATCAACTTCCACAAGCCTAGTCTCGGTGAGCACCGAAAAAACACTGAGGTACTCTGGGATATGGAGGGGAGGTATAGTCAAAGTTTAACTATTCAGTGCCTAGTTCCTGTGGAACCGTCCATATCCCTAGAGTATTTCAGTGACCCCTAGTGGATGACAAAGAAATATATGGAGCATGGTGCTCTTCAATCCGCAGCCTCTCTAACATAAATCTGATGTGGAGGAGAAGACTCAGTTTAGTTGCGTCGGAACTAAATACCAGCTAACATATATTTTAAAGGAATTTTCTCAAAGTCTGATAGCAGTAGCTGAGGAGACTAGATTCTGTCTTATCTGTTCCCAAATTTCTGGGCCCAAATGTTCTCTCAAATCATTTTCCCAAGATAACTCGTGCGAACCTAATGTGTGTAAATTATGTTTGAGCAAGAGGTGATAAACTGTTGAAATCAAGCCATTGGAGGTGGAGCGGAGAAAGCACAATGATTCTAGGGGGGAACTAACCAGCAGTTTACGTGAATGGAATAAAGCTAAGTGAAAAGGAGAGCTATGGTAGACTTGCCATTGTTAACTCACTGCAAGGTACATTGGGTTCCACAGGGAAACATTGGGGTGTAGAGTGGATATGGATCCAGAAGCACCAACAGGCAAAGCTTTAGCTGTCCCAGGATGCATAGGGGCCTCCTCTATAACCCCACCTCCAGGCACTGAGACCTCAGTTTTGATAACCAGTCCAATGCAGGAGCAAGCAAGAGAGAAGGCAGATAGACAGTCACATAAGAACATAATCTCAAGAAAGGAAAAGCTACCAGTGGCTAATACAAACCCAAAGAAGCTAGGTGCAAAAGGGTGGGTGCCCTGTAAAACCCAATGTACCTTGCAGAAAGAAAGTTAACAACGGTAAGTCTACCACAACTCTCCTTTTCTGCAGCAGGTTTAATTGGTTTCCACAGGGAAACATCGGTGATGTCCTAAAGCAGTTCCTCATGAGAGGGGACACAGCTTAGCGGATCTGAGAATCTGGCATCCAAAGGAAGCATCCTGGGATGAAAAGGTATCAAAGGTATAGAACCTAAGAAACGTGTTCACAGAGGACCACGTAGCCGCCTTGCACAATTGTTATTCAGACATGCCACAGCGGGCCACCCAAGAAGGTCCAGCAGACCAGGGAGAATGGGCCTTAATCGCAGCAGGAGCTGAAAGTCCAGCCTGTGCATAAGCATGTGCAATCACCATTCTAATCCATCTGGCCAAGGTTTGCTCATTCGCAGGCCAGCCACATTTGTGGAATCCAAACAGGACAAATAGAGCATCAGACCATCTAATAGAGGAAGTCCTGTCCACATAGACACAGAGCCCTAACCACATCTAAAGACCGTTATTGGGGGTAATTCAGACGATCGTAGCAGTAAATTTGTTAGCAGTTGGGCAAAACCATATGCACTGCAGGTGTGGCAGATATAACATGTGCGGAGAGTGTTCGATTTGAATGGATTATTTTGTTTTTGTGCAGAGTAAATACTGCCTGCTTTATTTTTACACTGCAATTTAGATTTAAGTTTCAACACACCCTCATCCAAATCTAACTCTCTCTGCACATGTAATATCTGCCACACCTGCAGTGCACATGGTTTTGCCCAACTGCTAACAAATTTCCTGCTTTGATCAGGTCTGAATTATCCCCTTTAGCAAACAAGTCTGAAGAGATAAAGGCCAGGACCACAATCTCTTGGTTCAGGTTAAAAGATGACACCACCGTAGGCAAGTAACCGGGCCTGGTTCGGAGAACCGCCCTGTCATGGTGGAAAATCAGAAAGGGCGGATAACAGGACAAAGTGCTTAACTCTGAGACTCTTCTTGTGAAGGCAATAGCCAGCAAGAACAGGATCTTGACAGTGAGCCATTTAAGGTCCACCGATTCCAGAGGTTCAAAAGGAGACTCTTAAAGAACATTCAATACAATAAGCAGGTCCCATTGAGCCACTGGAGGGACATAGGGAGGCTGAATTCATAGAACACCCTGAGTGAATGCATGAACATCAGGTATAGAAGCAATCTTGCACTGAAACCATACCGACAAAGCAGAAATGTGAACCTCGAGGGAGGTCAGACGCAGACCTAAGTCTAAGCCTTTTTGTAGAAAAGACATAATTCTGGAAGTTCTGAATCCATAAGCGTCATAATTCTTATCGGCACACCAGGTGAAGTAAGAATGCCAAACCGTATAATAAATCCGGGCAGAAGCCGGTTTGCGGGTCTTCAGCATAGACTGAATGACCGCTTTAGTAAATTCTTTGGGTCTTAGGAGTTATGTTTCAAGATCCATGCTGTCAAAGCTAGACTGGCCTGGTCTGGGCAGAGACAAGGGCCCTGTACGAGGAGGTATCGATGCTGAGGAAGTAAAAGGGGGCGTTCTTTCGATAGACCCTGCAGGTCTGAGAAATATTTCCATCTGGGCCACGCTAGAGCAACTAGAATAGCATTCCTCCTTCTTGCTTGTACTTCCACAATACTATGGGCAGGAGTGACACTAGAGGGAATAAATAAGGTAGCTGAAAGTTCCACGGAACTGCCAGTGTGTCCACGAATGCTGCCTGAGGATCCCTGGTCCTTGATCTGAAGACTGGAACCTTGTGATTGTGTTGAGACGCCATGAGTTCCACGCCTGGCAGACCCCATCTGGCTACAAGGAGTTAGAAGACTTCGGGAAGAAGGCTCCGCTCTCCAGAGTGAATGTCCCGGTGACTGAGGAAGTCCGCTTCCCAGTTCAGGATGCCTGGAATTAACACTGCTGATATAGTTGGGAGATGGCATTCCGAACAACATAGGATTTTGGACACCTCCAACATTGACTTGTGGCATCAAGTGCAACTCTGATGGTTTATGTAAGCCACTGTGGTGTCATTGTCTAATTGTACCTGAACAGGCCTTTTCCGGACCAGAGGCAGGGTGAGAGACATTGCATGGAACACTGCCCTCAGCTCCAGAATATTGATCGGAAGTAGTGATTCTTCCTTGGTCCAATAACCCTGAAATGAGTGTTGCTCCAACTCCGCTCCCCATCCCCGCAGACTGGCGTCCATTGTCAGTAGGACCCAGTTGGGGATCCAGAAGGGACAGCCCCTGTTCAATTACTGGTCCTGGATCCAATAGGACAGCGACAGAAGAACCTCTGGAGTCAGAAAGACCTTTTGGTATCTTATCCGATGAGGTAGGCCATCCCACTTGGAGAGGATCAACCGTTGCAGAGGACGAGAGTGAAATTGAGCGTACTCTACCATGTTGAAGGACGACACCATCAGGCCAAGTACTTGCATCGCTGAGTGTATCGACATTCTGGAGCGATGAAGGAAATGCCTTATCGTGTCCTGAAGTTTCAGGACTTTGGGGGTAATTCAGAGTTGATAGTAGATGTGTTTAATTTAGCACATCTACGAACATTTACTCTGACATGCGGGGGGACGCCCAGCATAGGGCTAGTTCACCCCGCATGTCAGGCCCTGCCACCCCCCACACAGGTACAAAAAGATTGCATGTCGACAATGCTTTTGTACCTGGAGAGTAGCTCCCTACCTGAGTAGCTCCTGTGCGCTGGCAGGGAGCTAGCCGCCACATTCTTGGTTTCAGCGGCTGCATGTGACATCAGGCAGCCGCCGTGGCCTGCCCACCCAATGGTTCGGACACATCTCCGTTGTCCGGACCGCGCCCCGTCAACGGCGTCCTAACGCCATTGGCATGTCCCCCGTCAATCAGGCAAAGGTGATCACAGCTAGTGAGATGCTGAAAGCATCTCATTGGGCTCCCGGGGTGTACACGTGCAGTGCGACCTCTGTGCGTGCTCACTCCCCAAAGTAATTCAGACTGCAATCACTGCCGCTGCAGTGATCTCTGACTATGTGTATCCAAGAGTGCCCCTATGTGCAACAAGCTCTGAACTGGGACCAGCAAGGACTTTTTCCAATTTATTAGCCACCCATTTGCTTGCAGGAAAGTCACCATCAGTTGTAGATGACTGAGGAGGACTTTGTGTGAACTTGCCAAAATCAGTAAGTTGTCCAAGTATGGGAGGATTCAGATTCTCTGGCAATGGAGGTGGGCCATCATAATGTCCATGACCTTGGTGAAGACCCGAGGAGCTGTAGCCAGTCCAAATGGCAGAGCCTGGAATTGGTAGTGAAGGTCGCCAATAGCAAACCGCAGGAACTGCTGATGCGAGATGGCAATAGGAATATGCAGATATGCATCCTGTATATCTAGGGATACCATATAGTCTCCGGGTTCCATAGCCAGCACTATTGAGTGCAGTGTGTCCATACGAAATTTGGACACTTTCAAACTTGTTCTAAGATTTGAGGTTGAGTATAGGCCGGTAGGACCCATTTGGGTTCGGGACCAGAAACAGGGTCAAGTAATAAACTCTGCCCCTTCTGAGGGTAAGGAACCGGCACAACCACTCCCATGCTCAGGAGGGAACTTACAACCGTTTGTAGAGCCTCCGCATTCAATGGATCCGACAGGAGAACCATTGTGCAGAACTGGTGAGGGAGACGTCTCTTGAATGAGACAGTGTAACCATGAGAGACAATTTACAGTACCCAAGCATCTGAAGTGGTTGTGAGCCAGACCTGGGTGAACTGTAGAAGTCGGACTCACATTCTGGGGTCCCCCAGGGGGTGGCTTGCCCCGCCATGCAGCAGGCATGTCATGTTTGGCAGCAGGCTGACAGGCTGCCCAAGACTGCTTCACCTTGGGCTTGGAGGTTTTGGAAAAGCGAGATTGTCTAGTGTATGTCTGACCTTTCGCTTATTTCCTTCTGAGAAGGATTAGCAATGGGGAGAAAAGCTGTTTTAGCAGCTACCAGTTCAGACACAATTTTATTTAGGTCTTCCCCAAATGAAATGTCCCCAGTGAAGGGGAGGACTTCTAAAGTCTTCTTGGAGTCCAAGTCCACTTTCCATGACCTCAACCACAGTATGCGGCACACCAGGACCAGTAGCCAATACTCCCACCCCAGAGGACGCTTCTTGAATGTAATAAGAAGTGGTGGTAATATGAGACAGGTGTTGTCTGGCATTTTCAGAGATATCCACGGGCAGCTAATCCTCTAATTCCTGAACCCATGCCTCAATACCTTTTGCAGCCCAAGAGGCAGCTATAGTGGTTCTATGAATATCCGCTGTAAGGGAATATATAGATTTCAGGCATCCCTCAACACAGATATCTGTCAGCTGCCTCATTGAGGTGACAGTGGTGACAGGCAGAGTGGATGACACCACTAGGCGGGTGACACGAGAATCCACAGGTGGCGGAGTCTCCCATTTATTACTCATAACTCTGCAGGGGAGGGTAGTGAGCCAATGCCCATTTGGGAATAAGGAATTTCTTCCCTGGATTAGACCAGGGTTCCCGTCTGATGTCCACTAGATGATCAGAATGGGGTAATACAGTTTTAACCACTTTCTGCTGTTTAAACTTATCAGTTTTCTTTGCCACAGTAGTGGAATCCTCCTCATCTGGAGTATATGCTTAAGAACAACCACCAGGGCAGGGACATCTATCAATAAGGTAGATTCCTTGTCAGTAACACAGGATTCAGGGTCTGACAGGATCGTATGCTCCCCCTCCTCTTCAGATGACACATCAGAGTGGTTTGTAGACTGTGAGGAGGAAGAAGCCCACTTAGAGGGACCAGGGGCACGGGAGTGACCCAAGGTAGATTTCTGTCTAACCAGGGACTGGTTTAGTTGTTGCAGTTGGTTAAACAAATTTTCCGCCCAAGGCGGATTAACCATGGGCACAAATTGTGGAGGTAATGGCACAGGCGGCCCCATAGGGGGCGAGAGGCGCTGCACTTGAGTACCCAGCAGGGTAGTGAATGCTGCACATGGAGGCTCCTAAGAGCAGGGGCTGCGGACTGACTGGGAGGTGTATGGTACACAGTATAGAGAGCCTCATGCAATAATTCCCCTCTGGTAAATCCTTGGACCATGCTCTGCATGATGCAGGAGATTCCGCAGATTTGCTGCTCTTTTTGCTAGACATTGCACAATGTAAACAATTGGACTTACACAGTACGATTAAATATCCAGACAAATACAATAACCTGTGGAATAAAGGGACAGGGTAAAATGTGACTGTAACACAGGAGTAATATACTTATAATTACACCAGCTGAACAATATATAAATAGTCTAACATATATAATATGTCTAATATGTTGGGTCTATCGTACAGTTGCAATGTGCAGTATGAACTCATACGTGTAATGTTTGTATTCCCCCTTCATGTTGCTGCTTGGCGATGCACTGTACCACAAAAAATTCCTAGTGTACGTGAGTACACCTGGCCAATAAAGCCGATTCTGATATAGGTATATAGATAATCTCTGGGCACAACTATTGTATATTGTTTGACCAAAACGCACCTAGCCCAGGGTATAGAATAGTGACAGTAATATCTGGGAAACACTGAAAGTGAAAAAACACAGCAGATACAGGAACACAGTCACAAGCAATAAAGAAATTATATACAATAATGCTGCAATGGACTTATATATATATATATATATATACACACACACACACACACACACATTTTATATTAACACTGTACGGGAACATGCACCATCTCCTGAGGTAGACAGCAGTGTGCAGCAGCTGAGAGATCATACAATTCCAGTTCTGTGGTGCAACTGGCCACAACCAGTTTTATTAAGCAGAAAATAAAAATAAACATCAAAAGAAAATGCCTTGCCTGTCCGGCACCAACTATACACAAGATGTACCCGACTGTCTCTAAACAAAACACAGAGTTTTCCCAGTAAGTACTGTGTGGCTCACATGTATAAGGATGCAGGTTTCCCTCACAGATATTCTGCAGTTTCTCCCCAGACAGTCTGCACACACTGATCAGGCAAGCAGCCCTATAACACTCTTACACAGCTGAAAGCCCTGATTAGCCCTCTGTGAGGCCAAAGACCCGAACTGGGCCCAATGGCTGGAACTTGCCCTCTCTCGCTCTCCCCCAGGACCCTTATCCAGCTTTTCCAACAAACTGAAATGCTGCTAACAAAACAAAAATTTTCCTGAAATTTTCTTTTTTCTAAAACACATAGAACAAGAACCTGGGTCAAACACTATTCCAGTGTTCCTGTCACATATCCTACTCCCCTGTTTTGACCTAGGGGCTGGAACACTTGTAGCCCCTAAATAGAATACGCGGGACAACGCATCTGCGTTGGCCGATTGTGTACCCAGCCTATGTTCAACAGTAAACTTAAAATCTTGCAATGCTAGAAAGCATCTAGCTACATGAGCATTCTGACCTCTATTTACATATATCCATTTTAAAGGGGCTTGATCTGTCACTAGTTTGAACTGTCTACCCAAGAGGTAATATCTCAAGGTATCTAATGCCCACTTAATGGACAAAGCCTCCTTTTCCACAATAGCATAGCTTTTTTCATGCTCATTAAATTTCCTACTCAAATAAATTCTAGGGTGTTCCTCCTGACAATTCTAAATACTTTTGTCGTATAAACAACCCTTTATGAAGTCTAAGAACACTGTACGCTGTTTGCTTAAGAAGTACCGTAATGGTACGCTATTTGCGTAATGATCGCTCCGCCGTAGGCGAGACGCTCAAGCGTCACGTTCGCTCACGGCCCAGTGATCACAGGACACGTTATTGGTTATGACTAGAGTAATGATTCGCTATGGCGTAGCATACGCTCGAGACCACGAGGAGGTCACCAGCGGCGCAGACGCTCACAACGCTATACCTTAATGTTTAAACCTTATACCAATGAAATACACAGAATAACTTAATGTGAATACAGGGTGTAAGTGCAACCTTGTGTAACCTGACTAACTACAAAGCTGCTTGAGCGTCACCGACGCTCAAGTGAACACTTAACACTATAGAAAATACACAGATACTGGTTTAGGTTCCAAAGCCTATTAACTGTATTATATCTAATATACTTGTAAAAAGGGGATAACAGTACAAATGATACACTACAATATAACAGAGACTTCCTAACCACAGAACTAAACAAATACAAAAAGACAATACTACACTGACCTAAATGCAATACAATACTAGCCTAGTCTAGGGGAGATATGAGAGAACAGAACAGAGAGAGAGAGAGAGAGAGAGAGAGATGAGAGAAATTGGCTCACAGAAAGACAATGTTTACGGAGAGAAACTTATGCACAAAGGGTATGATCGCCTGCGCCTCGATATCCAGCTCCCGGCTATCAGCAGATAACCGTTGATGAGAGAGTGTGAGCTGGATGTGGTCGGCCTGCCTATTTATGCCCCACACACAATGCAATCTCATGGTCCTACAATCCCATTGTCCATTGGCCGAAGGAATTCGGCCCTGCATCATAACAAAAGGTCATAGGGTGATTCATACAGGTGGGCTGTGACGATTTCCAACAGCTCAGGTGGGTGGGAAACTGGGTTTCCCGCCGCATACCTGAGTATGTGTAAATAATAGAAATGGACATAAACTTCTTATGTCCATAACTATTCGCACGAGCGATTAATACGCTCCAAACCAACACCGGAATATTACTAATTAAATACTCTTCCGATGGGTACCAAACACTGCTGTATGATTCCTGTCAGACCCTTCGTACAATACAAAGAGGGATTCCTTTAACCAGGGACCTTCTATTTTAACCAAACTTTCAGAATCTATCAAGGGGACCATGATCTACAAACTACATTAATTGTGAACATTTGTAACGAATGAGTCGCACGCTACGACTACATAAACTCTACCGTAAATACGCATACCGCGCCTGCGAGTGCACGCTATTGCGGGTATGCGCCTTCACGGGAGAGCGTACGCATGCGCAGCGCGGACCAGTGTGCGGTGCAAATATGGCAACGTGCATAGAGACATTTTTCTGACTTTGACAGTCCACCCTTTGGCAGTCAATAATAACTGCCACCTTCTAAAATATTTAAGGAGAAAAATGTAAGTCAGGGGTTAATTGATTTCCATGGTTGGGTAGGGGAGAAGAGTGGAGTAGGTGTGAAGAGGGTATGACCTAGTGAGAAAGTAGAAGCATGTGTGTATGAGTCCATGTTTGGAGGGTCATGTATCATCGTGCCGTACGTGTGGTAAATCTAGCTTCGAGGTATTGCGAAGTATACATTTGAATTCCTTCTTATCCTGTGGTACAGGTCTGTGGATGGGCTGTCAAACTCTACCGAGCTCATTTCGGCTGTGGTTGTAACAAAATGGGGATGCACATTTTAGTTGATGATACATGAATGGGGGAGGTATGTGGTTGCTAATATCTGTGCCTGTATTCCCTATCGTCTATGTGTGTCGTTACCTGAGGGTTGTAGAGATGAAGATAAAGAACACTTACGAAAAATGCAATGATATTCTATGTCAGGGAAATGTACATCTGTTGTTGAAGTTGTGTTCGGTATCTGTTGAGAGTCGTCTTCTTTGCGCTGTTTTGCTCCTTAGGCATGAGCAACAAGCTTTGTCAGTGCCATCAGATTTACAAAAATGTTGGGCTAGCGTGAGTTTAAAAATACTAGGGAAACTGGGGATCCATGGCAAAGTTCATCAAGTGTCCATATTTAAAGTTGTCAAATCTTCTTCTTTGGTGCTTGTCTGTTGTCTGTATAGCGTCTCGTCAACTTCCTCGTCCAAGGGGGTCTTTGTATCTTGGAGAAAAGCAGAAAAACAGGTGAAAGAAACGGACCGTATAATCGCATTTTCATCACATTCTGGTTTCTATCATTGGGTCATAAATCAAATCCAGGTTAATTACGGTTTCCTCGCTCCTCAAGCTCATCACTCTTGTACTTTGTTTGCACCTCATTAAAGCCTGCCCGCATCTAAATATCAATCCAATCGATATAACGACACCCAAGATACATAGTAGAAACTTTCCAACATCCATTATGACTCCTTGAGCCCAGTCTCCTAAACCGGAGAACCAATTTCGCGGGTTCAACCATGACACCCAACCAGTCAGCTCATTACCTACAGCAGCAAGGGTGAGATTGTGTTTTCGACGAAATTCCCACTTCAATTGGAGAATATCGTCCATCTTTTGGTCTATGACCTCTACCGGGTCCTCGGTGCTATTTGTGATATACGTGCAACACTTTATGCCGTACTGTGTTGCCAATGTAACACAATATCCGCCTGTTACTGCTGTAAGATAATTAAGAACCATCCTATGCTAAACTAGTTCTGTTTTGTAAGCTTGAAGTTCTCTTCCAGTGTATCTAAACGTGTCATCATACATTTCAGTGATATTATCTAACAAATTGGCGAGTGCGGAAATGTATCTATAATTCATCACACCTCGAGCGGTACGAGTGAAATCTAACGCTACCAGAACCTGAATCCCGGTGGATTCGTGGATAAGATCAGAGGCCGGATGCTCTAACCTTTCTGACAGTTGTCTTTTAACTCGGTGCTCGTAATGAGTGTGAGTATAAGGAGCTTGGGCACCACGGTGTATGTCCTTCATTTTGTCATGTGTAACAGTCATCACTTCAGGCAATACTTTTCCAATATAACACAATCCTTCAGAGTTTGGGGCAAGCCACTTGTACGCCTTTCTCCCGCATATGAAATATGCGTCATCGGGGAGAACATAAGGGACGGAGAAGGACATGACCATGTTACAAACCTTCCAGGTGAAATCTCCTGACCCTAATTCTTCCATCTGCTTAATGCACGTATCAGTTTGTACGATATGTGCACAGTATCCTGGTGATACCTCTCCAACTCTAGTAATCCTATTTCCTAAGGTATATCGATACCGAAAAGATTTTCCTCTACTGGCTATATGGCGTACGAGCTCTGTATCTGTAGGCATTCTATCTGCTCTGTGTGAAAAGGTCATGGTGTGGTTACTCCATGACACTTCCCAGTTTCCCGGTTTTCTAGGATTGGAGATGTTAAAACATATGAGGGACCTATCCACATGGTATTGGTGGAGCTTCAAACTAGGAGGGCTGGAGATGTTAAACCTCCGGTCCACCGGTCTCCCACCACTTAGCTCAAGTACCTCCCCTAACGTTAAAGGAAATGGTACTAGCCCTGATTTGCTGTGACCCTGAGGTACTTGAGAGCATACCCAACAATCTGTTTGGTTTAACACGTTACCCACTAAGGAGTGATAGTCACTCAATGGATGCCGGTCCATATGGATATTAAAACTGGATTGGCATTTCTTTATGCACCCATCTTCAACCAGATTATCACAGAGCCTACAGATACAATTTTCTTCAGCTAACAATCCATCACAATTTCTTCTATCGGATCGTTTTCTGATACTCGCCTTTGCTTGTTGGTTTGGTTGATCTTGGAAAACTACGCCTCCATCATCATAATCGGAACCCATTCCAGAACCTCTTTCGACCTCTATGGTACTCTCGCCGGAACAGACTGCTCTGGTCAACATCATGGTTAACATCAAAATCCGGATCACAGTCTCTTGGGGCAAGTCCATCTTTGAGGAGGAAATAGAGAAGAATGAGAAGGGGGAAAAAGAAATTTTAAGGGAGAGGGGCTGGGAAGTGGAGAAAAACAATAAAAGGGAGAAGGGAGTCGACAACTGCTTTCGGTCTTCAAGGCTCAGGTGCCGCCTCAGTCCTCCTGGAACAGACACTCCAGTGATACAACCTCTACCGTCTGTTCCTTATCACGGGACTTCTCTGGATCGGCAACCTTTTTGCAGTGGGATGAATGGACCCAAGTCTCTCTCTCAGCAACCTTCAATGCTGTGGTGCTAGTCAATAAGACCTGGTATGGTCCTTCCCATCTATCAATAAGACAACCTGAGCGTAGAAAATTTCGTATCATTACATAATCCCCAGGTTCAATGTCATGACAATTACTACCTGGTAAATCAGGAATCACCAACTTCAGATTATCATTTTGATTCCTCAACTGTTTACTCATGTTAATTAAGTATTTTACAGTTACTTCATTGTTACATTTCAAATCATCCTGAGGGTTAATCATGACATGCGGTTGTCGACCAAACAAGATTTCAAAAGGAGACAGATTAAGGGGGGACCTGGGAGTGGTTCTGATGCTATACAAAACAATGGGTAAAGCTTCTGGCCACGTCAATCCTGTCTGTCATTACTTTACTCAATTTATTTTTAATAGTGCTGTTCACTCTTTCGACCTTCGCACTCGCCTGTGGACGGTACGGAGTGTGCAGCTTACTATCAATTCCCATCAACTTACACATTCCTTGAAAGACATCACCTGTAAAATGGGTACCCCTATCACTTTCAATGATTCTAGGGATACCATATCTACATACAAATTCCTGCACAATTTTCTTAGCTGTAAACATAGCGGTATTTGTAGCTGCTGGAAAAGCTTCGACCCAATTCGAGAAAACATCTATACAAACAAGTACATATTTCAAATTTCGACATGGGGGTAATTGAATGAAGTCAATTTGTATTACCTGGAAAGGGCCGCCGGCAGGTGGGATATGGGATGGTTCTGTAGGTATTGCTTTTCCAATATTCTTTCTCAGACAGGTAAGGCATGACATTGCTCTTTTACTCGCATGAGAGGAGAATCCTGGGGCGCACCAGTATGCTCTTACCAATTTGCACATCCCCTCCTTGCCTAGATGAGTCAGCCCGTGAGCTGCTTCAGCCAGACATGGAAGGTATGCCCTGGGGGCCACCGGTTTACCATGTCCATCCGTCCAGAGCCCTGAGGACTCCTGGCCATATCCCTTTGCCTTCCAGACTGCTCTTTCCTGTGTGGAACACAAATTCTGCATCTCACACAACTTCTGTGTGTTGATGGTATTAAATACCATCAGTTGTGTGGTGTCTGTCTGTATGGGGGTAGCAGCTGCAAGCTTTGCGGCTTCGTCTGCTCGGCTGTTACCAAGGGATACTGGGTCTTGGCTATATGTATGTGCTTTACATTTGATAACAGCCACTCTGTCGGGTTCCTGTATCGCTGTTAGAAGCCTTTTTATATGAGCTGCATGCGCTATCGGTGTACCAGCCGCCGTCATGAAATTTCTGAGCCGCCATAGGGCTCCGAAATCATGTACTACCCCGAAGGCGTATCTAGAATCGGTGTAGATATTGGCTGACTTACCCTTAGCCAATTCACATGCTCTGGTTAGGGCGACCAGTTCAGCAACCTGGGCTGAGTGAGGTGGGCCTAGCGGTTCCGCTTCTATGGTGCCTTGGTCATCTACGACTGCGTATCCAGTACACAAGTCTCCCGAGGCTGACTGTCTGTGACAACTACCGTCCGTGTAGAACGTGAGTTCTGCATCTTCCAGTGGATTGTCACTGATGTCAGGCCTTGCGGTAAAATTTTGGGTCAAATATTCCATACAATCATGTGTATCTTCCTTTGCATTAAATCCTCCTTCCCCATCACTCTCACCTTCCACCCTTTGTGTCTGACCAGGCACACCTGGGAGAAATGTTGCAGGGTTTAATGCACTGCATCTCCTTATGGTGATGTTTACTGGGGCCATTAATGCCAATTCCCATCTCGTAAACCTTGCTGATGAGACGTGTCTGGTTTGGGCAGAATTCAATAAGGCAGATACCGCATGCGGTGTATGGATTGTGAGGTTGTGGCCTAGCACGACATCTTCGCTTTTTGTCACTAGCAATGCTATCGCCGCAACGCTACGCAAGCATGTGGGGAGGGATCGCGCTACCGTATCTAGCTGAGCGCTGTAATATGCAATTGGCCTGCTGGCGTCACCGTGTTTTTGTGTTAGTACACCTGCTGCGCACCCAGCACTTTCTGTTCCGTATAGTTCAAAGGGTTTCCCATAGTCTGGCATACCTAGTGCTGGTGCCTGCGTTAGACACTGTTTGAGTCTCTCAAATGCTGTTTCGGATTCGTCTGTATGCGAAATCCGATCAGGTTTGTTTGAGGAGACCATTTCCTGCAAAGGTAGCGCCAATATGGAAAACCCTGGGATCCAATTACGGCAATACCCACACATTCCTAGAAACGTCCTGATCTGTTGTTGGGTTTGTGGCAGTGTCATGTCTCTAATGGCTTGGATTCTATCAGCGGTCAGGTGTCTCAGTCCTTGTGTTAGACAGTGTCCCAAATATTTTACCTTAGCTTGGCATAATTGCAACTTGTCTTTGGAAACCTTGTGACCTGTGTCTGAAAGATGAAACAGGAGCTGTTTCGTATCCTTCAGGGATGCCTCCAATGAATCAGAACACAGTAGTAGATCATCCACGTACTGTATCAACACTGATCCACTCTCCGGTTGGAAAGACTGTAAACAATCATGCAAAGCCTGAGAAAATATACTTGGACTATCTATGAAACCTTGGGGTAACCGAGTCCACGTGTATTGGACTCCTCTGTATGTGAATGCAAACAAATATTGGCTGTCAGGGTGCAGAGGTACCGAAAAGAATGCGGAGCAGAGGTCAATAACAGTGAAAAATTTGGCAGTGGGAGGAATTTGCATTAGGATGACAGCTGGATTAGGCACTACGGGGAACTGACTCTCAACTATTTTGTTAATCCCCCTTAGATCTTGCACTAGCCTGTAACCCCTCCCCCCACTCTTTTTAACAGGGAAGATGGGACTATTTGCTGTGCTGGACGTTCTTACTAGAATGCCCTGTTGTAGCAAGCGCTCTATTACTGGGAAAACTCCTAACTCCACCTCTGGCTTCAGAGGATACTGTGGGATTTTTGGAGCTATCCTACCATATTTTACTTGTACAACTACTGGAGCTACGTTTGCCATTAATCCAGTGTCCTGTCCATCTTTTGTCCAAAGTGACTCTGGTATCTCAGATGTCATCTCTTCTACTTGGGATGGATTCCTATTTGTCATAATGGAATGTGACATTAATTTTGATGGGGAGTCTAACATGTCTCGTACTTCCTGAGCGTGATTCTCAGGGATGTCCAAGAATACACCTTCAGGAGTACAATAAATGACGCAACCCATTTTACATAGTAAGTCTCTTCCCAGGAGATTAGTTGGTGCCGATGCAGCCAGCAAAAAGGAATGCTTGGTATGCAAAGGCCCTATTGTAATCTCGGCTGGTTTGCTAACAGGGTAGTGCTGGACTACTCCTGTTACTCCCATGGCTGGAATTGTCCTACCAGTGGTTCTCATGCCCACTGTCGAATTTATCACTGACTTGGCCGCCCCTGTGTCTACAAGAAAGTTCAAAGTTTTACCAGCTACATTGATTGCAATTTCTGGTTCGCTTCCAAGACTAGCAATCAACTTAACTGGGTGCAGATTACAGGTATGGCCACACCCCTATTGGGTATGCTGACCTCCCTGAATCCCGTTGGCAGCAACTACTTGTGAGGGGGTTAGCTGGGAACTACCAGAGGCATGCCAATCTCTGTTCGGGGGATATCTTTTTGTTTCCCCTGTATGTGGCTCAAAACTCCGCCTCTGTGGACCCTGCTCCCAATGTCGTGTGTTGTGTTGTTGTCTAGGGGGTTGAAAAGATCTTTGTACATTCTTTGTTCTACATTCTCGTGCAAAGTGTCCCGGTCTGTTACAAGAAAAACATGTTATTACACTTGCCTTACCCACAGGATTCGGTGGTACATACGCAGGCTGCCTTGTGGTCAGCGCCTGTATACTTACGGACATCAACTTATCACTTTGCGATTCCCTGTGCCTAGTGATGTTTCTGTCGTGATCAATAGCAGCCTCTCTCAATGTGGACACTGACAGACCTCGCCAACATGGTTGCGTGGTCTGTACCCTAGCTTTTAATGTTTCTTTCAAACCATCCATCAGTACAGATACTGCTACTTCTCGATGGTTTGGGTTGGTCTTAATGTCTTCTATACCAGTGTACTTTGCCATTTCTAATAGTGCCCGGTGAAAATATTCTGTTGCCGTTTCGGACTCCTTTTGCTTAATGGAAAATATTTTATTCCATTTAACAACGGCAGGGAAATACTCCTTTAGCTGTAAATTTATCCTTTTTACATTATCCTTGTTGTACACGTCTGTAAGCGGTACATCTTTATCCAATGCACAGTCAGCTAAAAATTGAGTTGCGTCAACATTGGAAGGTAAACAAGCTCTTAGCAGTATCTGCCAATCCTTGTTGTTGGGTTCTACAGTGTTACCTAGATCCCTGATGTATTTTTGGCTAGCAACTAAGTCCTTTCTGGGGTCAGGAAATTCGGACACTATTGTTCTTAATTCCATTCTGGAAAATGGAGTGTACATGGCAATGTTCCTTATGGGAGTGGCTCCAGACACATCTGTTTTTCCATTGGGAACTGCTATTACCCTTACAGGAGCAATTCTAACAGCCTCTTCCTGTGTAGATTCTACAGCTTGTTGTGGTACAATTGTTTCAGTGTAGTGCATGGTGCCGTACTTACCCGTTGACACGACCTCACCTATCCCTCCGCTAGGGGCTTTCACTAATCTCGTGGGTGTCGCTGTGCCTACTGTGGTCTCTGCTATGGTGGCTGCAAGAGAGAGAGCTGAAATTGTTGCTGAATCGTCTTCTTGATCACACTCCTGAGGAAGGTTCAAAACAGGGTACATCTTGCACGGGTTAATACTTGCATGAGTTATTTGGTTAACATCATTAACATTTACAGGGTTACTAAGAGTTTGTGTTTTACAACCCAGTGCGTTTCTCTCCGCAATCAACTTCTCTCCTGCAATGTATGGTGGAGGAGGAGCTGTGGCTATCAGCTTCCTGACTGCCCCAGATCCTGCCGCCAGAGCCAAACCTCTCTGTATCTCACCTTCCTGGTGCCATAACTGTAAATAATCATGATGTTGAATTCGTCTCTTTGCTGATTTTACGAGACATATCCTCCTCCTTAAATTTTGTAACACTTCTGGACTAAAGCTACCTATTCTTGGGAATTTGTCCCTGTCTTGTACAGTCATTCTCTCCCATTCATCACATAAAGATTCGGTGTGACTTCCATATTTTTCACACATTACATATCGTGCCGACCCAACTGGTCGGTTCACAGAATCAACCTGAACCAAGGTTGATCGCCCCCTACCTGAGCAACTGGCCCCCATAGTCTGCAGGTGTTGCTTAGTCCTCCTTGGATCTCTGTATCAAGGTTTTCAGCAAGCCTTTACAGACAACCAAATTACTCCACAGTAGGCCGGCGGTGGCGGTTTACCGAGTACCCCACTCACTCGCCCACCTCGACCAATACGACCTGATCACACCGACGTGGTGCTGGCGTACTCGATACAGGGCCCCTATGGAACCTTCAGTTTACTGGAACATATGAGGGTTACCCGCAGGACACTTACTCTTTCCAGTAAAGTTGGGGTTGTTAGATAGTTCCTGAGTGACCAGCGAACTTCCCTTCCAAAAATAAAAAATTACACAAATCACGTCAGAATGTACAAATAGCGTTTGTGACCACTTTACTCTAATGGTATTAGGTCAGATTACTAACTACTGCACACAATTACGTGCGGTCCAATCGTTCAGTACACAAGCACTACTTGTTATGTACTGAAAGATCAATGGAATCGATGTTTCCGGCCGCGATTCCTTCAGCAAGAGCTTGTATGGCCTATATGGGTTCTGCACCAACACCCCAGGCGTTGTGCCACTGGACTTTTATAGCGGACCTTTTACCTTACGACCTCCTGGTCTTGTTACCTTATGGTCCGCTATACTCTAATGCTCAAATATTATTTAACCAGGGATGCCTCCCTAGCCACCGTATATGTCACTTACACGTATGTCCCTTGACGAGTACCCGGCTTTCCTTTTGGTTCCACCTTAAAGTTGTATAAACTTATGTATACAAAACCACACTCACTCAACACATGTACACTTTGTTTCTATATCTATTTCTGCGCAGAAATTGTCTTCAGTCCAACAGTGTTACCAATTGGGAGCAGGATCTGTTAAACTAAATTTCAGATTTTTTTTTTTTTCAAAAATAGATTTGCGTTATTTACCGCTTCGCGTTATCTACCGCTGTGCGTTACTTATCGCCTTTGCGCTAATTATCGCTTTGCGCTAATTCACCTTTTTCGTGACTTGAGCTACGTGAGCGTAACCGGACGCTACGTTGCGTAATGTACGCTGCGTGCGTCTGCCTTTTGGATTGCGTACGCTAGTCTTTGTTAGCGACACGTGTACGCAATGCAAAGATCCACCGTAACACAATATATACTTTTATCAATGTAAATGATCCCTGATCATCTACCGCAATCCACACTGACTGCCTTGTCTCCTAGACAAATCGTGTGTTGTTCTATACTTTAACTATTACCTTTATTATGAAATAACAGCAAATCTCTTTTTAGCACTTTCTATCAACTATAAAAATTGGCAAACAGGAATAGTGATATACGAAATTGAAAAAGAAATGCAGATAAATGTATGCGTGCGTGTATACGCAAGACAGAAGAGAAATAAAACAGTTTTTAAAAGACACAAGCGTTTTGTTCTTACTTCCGGTTCCCGGATTCCTTCAGCACTCTTTATCTAAGCGAAGCAGACGCTTATCCCGTCAGCACTGGGAGACAACCTCCCACCCTTTGCTGGGGGATAATGTCTGCTGATCTACCTAGTGCAGATATGAGAAGGATAGGACGAGTCCCCAATTGACAATTCTAAATACTTTTGTCGTATAAACAACCCTTTATGAAGTCTAAGAACACTGTACGCTGTTTGCTTAAGAAGTACCGTAATGGTACGCTATTTGCGTAATGATCGCTCCGCCGTAGGCGAGACGCTCAAGCGTCACGTTCGCTCACGGCCCAGTGATCACAGGACACGTTATTGGTTATGACTAGAGTAATGATTCGCTATGGCGTAGCATACGCTCGAGACCACGAGGAGGTCACCAGCGGCGCAGACGCTCACAACGCTATACCTTAATGTTTAAACCTTATACCAATGAAATACACAGAATAACTTAATGTGAATACAGGGTGTAAGTGCAACCTTGTGTAACCTGACTAACTACAAAGCTGCTTGAGCGTCACCGACGCTCAAGTGAACACTTAACACTATAGAAAATACACAGATACTGGTTTAGGTTCCAAAGCCTATTAACTGTATTATATCTAATATACTTGTAAAAAGGGGATAACAGTACAAATGATACACTACAATATAACAGAGACTTCCTAACCACAGAACTAAACAATAAATACAAAAAGACAATACTACACTGACCTAAATGCAATACAATACTAGCCTAGTCTAGGGGAGATATGAGAGAACAGAACAGAGAGAGAGAGAGAGAGAGAGAGAGAGAGAGAGATGAGAGAAATTGGCTCACAGAAAGACAATGTTTACGGAGAGAAACTTACGCACAAAGGGTATGATCGCCTGCGCCTCGATATCCAGCTCCCGGCTATCAGCAGATAACCGTTGATGAGAGAGTGAGAGCTGGATGTGGTCGGCCTGCCTATTTATGCCCCACACACAATGCAATCTCATGGTCCTACAATCCCATTGTCCATTGGCCGAAGGAATTCGGCCCTGCATCATAACAAAAGGTCATAGGGTGATTCATACAGGTGGGCTGTGACGATTTCCAACAGCTCAGGTGGGTGGGAAACTGGGTTTCCCGCCGCATACCTGAGTATGTGTAAATAATAGAAATGGACATAAACTTCTTATGTCCATAACTATTCGCACGAGCGATTAATACGCTCCAAACCAACACCGGAATATTACTAATTAAATACTCTTCCGATGGGTACCAAACACTGCTGTATGATTCCTGTCAGACCCTTCGTACAATACAAAGAGGGATTCCTTTAACCAGGGACCTTCTATTTTAACCAAACTTTCAGAATCTATCAAGGGGACCATGATCTACAAACTACATTAATTGTGAACATTTGTAACGAATGAGTCGCACGCTACGACTACATAAACTCTACCGTAAATACGCATACCGCGCCTGCGAGTGCACGCTATTGCGGGTATGCGCCTTCACGGGAGAGCGTACGCATGCGCAGCGCGGACCAGTGTGCGGTGCAAATATGGCAACGTGCATAGAGACATTTTTCTGACTTTGACACTCCCCATCTCTGGTTTGGGACAACACGGCCCCTATCCCTACCTTTGAGGCATCCGTCTGTACAACAAATTCTTTTGAAAAATCTGGTGTCATCAATACAGGTTGTGAACATAAAGCCACTTTTAAAGCTTGGAATTAGGAATAAATTGTCTATAGTAGCCCGTTATTCCCAAAAAAAGCCTTAACCTCTTTTTTTATTCACTGGACGAGGCCAGTTTTGAATAGCGTCAATTTTATTCAATTGGGGTCTAATCAGACCTCTACCTATTGAGAAGCCCAAGTATTTAACCTGCTCCATCACTAGGCAGCACTTCTTTGAGTTAGCAGTTAACCCTGCCTCTCTGATTGAGACCAGCACTGCTTGTACTTTAACCAAATGGAACCCCCAGTCCGGACTGTGAATTACCACATCATCCAAATAGACAGCTGCATACTTTTTATGGGGCTTCAAAATCTTATCCATTGTCCGTTGAAAGGTTGCTGGAGCCCCATGCAACCCAAAGGGTAACATCTTATACTGGTATAGCCCCACTTTTCGGTAAAAGGCTGTTTTTCTTTTGCGCTATCAGTTAAAGGTATTTGCCAGTAACCTTTGGTCAAGTCCACCGTGGTGAGAAACCTGGCTGTTCCCAGCCTTTCTATAAGCTCATCCACACAGGGCATGGGGTATGCATCAAATTTGGACACCGCATTTAGCTTACGAAAATCATTACAGAAGCCTATGCTACAGTCTGGTTTTGGGATTAGAACTATTGGACTGGACCACTCACTGTTAGACTCCTCTATAATTCCAAGTTCTAACATGTTTTTAACTTCTTTAGAGACAGCTTCTCACTGAGCTTCAGGAATCCTATATGGCTTTAAATTGACCTTGACCCCTGGTTCTGTGACAATGTCATGTTTTATTACGACATTTCGGCCAGGCAGTTCTGAAATTATCTCCCTATTTCCGATGAGAAACTCTTTAACACGGTTGTTCTGATCAGCTGATAGTGTCTCTGACACCTTTACTGCGGGAAGCAAACAAGGTGAAGATACAGAAGGGCAAGGCTCAACTGACCGAAACAACCTATCCTTCCAGGGCTTTATTAAGTTAACATGGTAAATTTGTTCAGGTTTTCTCTTTCCCGGTTGGTATACTTTGTAGTTAACCTCATTCACTTTTTCCCTGATCTCAAATGAACCCTGCCATTTAGCTAAGAACTTGCTTTCCACAGTGGGTACCAAAACAAGAACTGTATCTCCAGGAGCAAATTCCTGTACTCTGGCATTCCAGTTATATACCCTCTGTTGAGCACTTTGGGCCTGTTCCATGTGCTCTCTGACAATAGGCACTATGGCTGCAATCCTATCCTGCATTTGTGTTACATATTCAATAACGCTTTTATAATGAGTAGGCTGTCCTTCCCACCTCTCTTTGGCAATGTCCAACAGCCCTCTGGGGTGTCTACTATACAACAAATCCAATGGAGAAAACCCCTTAGAGGACTGAGGAATTTCTCTGATGGCCATTAACAAGTATGGCAACAAACAATCCCTGATTTTCCCATCTCTATCAATAACCTTTTTTTAACATACTTTTTAATGTTTTAGTAAACCTTTCCACCAACCCATCAGTTTGGGGATGGTAGACGGATGTCCTGAGATGAGTGACCTTAAATAATTTGCACAATTCTTTCATGACCTTCGATATAAACGGGGTACCTTGGTCAGTCAAGATTTCTTTTGGTATTCCCACCCTACTAAAAACCTGCACCAGCTCCCTAGCTATCGGCTTGGTTGTGATATTGCGTAAAGGGATAGCCTCAGGATTTCAAGTAGCATAGTCCATTATTACCAGGATATACGGATGGCCCCGAGCGGACTTTTACAAGGGCCCCTTGAGATCCATGGCTATTCTGTCAAACGGGACTTCTATAATAGGCATGGGAACTAGTGGGCTCCTGAAATGGGGTCTGGGGGCACGATGCTGGCATTAAGAACAGGAAGAACAATATTCAGATACCTCTTTATAAACCCCTGGCCAAAAGAACCTTTGTAACACTCTCTCAGTGTTTTTTTCTGCTCCTAAATGTCCTGCTGTAACGTCACTATGAGCTAAGTCTAATACCGTTCTCCTATAAGGCTGGGGAACTACCAGCTTGTCCACTACATCCTCACCCCTTTGGACCATGTGGTACAAGAGCTCATTACAGATGGTCATGTGCGGATACATAAATCCTGTCACCTGGTACCACAGGTTCCCCATTAACAATCTTAACATTCTCTCTAGCCTTTATTAAGGTAGGATCCCTTAACTGTTCAGATGCAAACAGATCCTGCTTTACCTCAAGGTCAGGCACAATTTCAGCTCTAACTATGTCTCTGTTCCCAGCAAGAGGGTCCTCACTGGACTCCCCATCTATCACTTCCCCAACCAAACTAGCAAAAGGTAAAGGGTCAGAGAGTTCAGAGGACACACGTACAGCCATAAAATCACCGGTATTGTCAACTAGCTTTTTATTGCTTACACCTGTTACTAAACGGGATTCCCACAATTTCCAAAAATGAGGAAAATCCCTCCCTATTATGGCCCTGTGCACCAAGGTGGGACCCAGTTCTGCTTTAACAATTGCTGACCCACAAACTGTTTCTATATTCACTTCAGCAGTGACAGTGTTGGGTATCCCCATGTATGCAAGTTACCCCAATAGTTATTTGCAGGACCTTTAAGGGGTTCACTAACCCAGCTTTCACAAGGGTAACTAAACTTCCTGAATCTAGCAACACCTCTACCCGGTTACCATCTAGGGACATTACACACATTTGTTTTTCCAGCTCAGGTGAAGGTACCACAGTACAGGCTAACCTAGCAAAGAAAGACATTCTGCTACATTCAAAGGCAGCATCACATTGCATGGGTTCTTGCATGACTGGGCAATTGGCAACATGACCTGGCATACCACACCTAAAACATTTAAACACACAATTATTAACTCGTTTGGGTGGCAGAGACCTTTCTGGCCCCATTGACCGGTCTCCAGGGCCAGTATTTACAATCTCTGCAGTTTTGCGTTCTCTTAACCGCCCAGCAATGTTTTCCCATGGAACAGTCTTACCAGTCTTTACTGAAGGGTGCCGTGGAGGATCTAGGGGTTGCTGGGTAGTCATCTGTAGTTCCTCTGCCGCCAGATACCTCTCTACTATGTCCACTACCTGGTCAGCTGCATCCGGATTTCCATGGCTCACCCACTTGCGCAGGACCATGGGCAAAGATCTTAAATAACGGTCCATGACTACTCTTTCCACCATCTGTGGACCAGTTAATGTCACTGGCTGTAACCATTTTTTGGTTAGGTGAATAAGGTCATGCATCTGTGAGCAAGGAGGCTTCTCCATGGCATAAATCCAACGGTGCACCCGTTGTGCCCGTACTGACAGCGTGACTCCCAGGACGGGTCAGGATCTCAGTTTTTAGTTTGTCATAGTCCCGAGCCTCGGCAGGGCTTAAATCAAAGTATGCTTTTGGGACTCACATGAAAGAAAAGGTGCTAGCAGACTGGCCCACTGTGCTTTAGGCCAGTTCTCACGCTCGCCAGTCCTCTCAAAAGTGGTCAGATATGCCTCCACATCATCAGCCTCCGTCATATTCTGCAGGAAGTGACTGGCCCATATGGAACTAGAGCTGGTCGGAGCACTGGCGGTGACATTTCCAGTCCGTGCTGCAAGGCTCTGCACCACTTCTGTTAAAGCGTCTCTATCCTGACGCTGTTGCCTGTAAAGTTCATCAAGAGCCACCTGCTGTAGTCTCCTATTCTCCTCAATGGCCACCTGCTGTAGTCTCCTATTCTCCTCAATGGCCACCTGCTGTTGTCTGTTGGCCTCCTGCTGAGCCGCTGTAACTTGCAGCAAGGCCATAAAAAGTTCCTCCATGTCAAAAGGTTTTTCGGGCTGCTTTGTAGCTGCTTTCACCCAGGACATATATTGAATCTTCAGGGGTGAGTCTCAGCAACTTCACACTGGGGTGTATCTGTATAAACCACAGTTTTCTGCAGTTCTCAGAGTTCCTGCTTTCGCTTATGCGCATAACGGCATGCTCGCATTCTCCACCAACTTGTAACACTGTAGGGGAACAGGCACCGTCTCCTGAGGTAGACAGCAGTCTGCAGCAGCTGAGAGATCATACAAGTCCAGTTTTGTGGTGCAACTGGCCGCAACAAATTTTATTAAGCAGAAAATAAAAATAAATATCAAAAGAAAATGCCTTGCCTGTCCGGCACTAACTATACACAAGATGCACCGGACTGTCATATATATATATATATATATATATATATATATATATATATATATATATATATATATATATATATATATATATTTTAATTATAGTGGGGCAAAAAAGTATTTGGACAGCCACCGGTTGTGCAAGTTGACCCACATAAAAGGAGAGAGGTCTAATTTCCATCATAGGTACACTTCAACTGTGAGAGAGAATCTGAAGAGAAAAAAAAACTAGGAAATCCCATTGTATGATTTTTAAACAATTTGTTTATTCTTGCAGAAAATAAATATTTTGACAGTCAAAAAGTTTAAGTCAATACTTTGTAATATAACATCGGTTGGCAATTACAGAGGTCACACGTTTCCTGTAGTTCTTGACCAGATTTGCACACACTGTAGCAGGTATTTTTGCCCACTTTTCAATGCAGATCTTTTCTAGATTTGTCATGTTTTGGGGCTGTCGCCAGGCAACACAGACTTTCAACTCCCTCCACAGATTTTCTATTGGGTTGAGGTCTGGAGACTGGTTAGGCCAATCCAGGACCTTGAAATGCTTCTTACGGAGCCACTCCTTAGTTGCCCGGGCGGTGTGATTGGGGTCATTGTCATGCTGGAAGACCCAGCCATGTTCCATCTTCAATGCTCTTACTAAGGGAAGGAGGTTTTTGTCCAAAATATCACGATATATGGCCCCATTCATCCTCTCCTTAATACGGAGCAGTCGTCCTGTGTCCTTTGCAGAAAAGAAGCCCCAAAGCATGATGTTTCCACCCCCGTGCTTCACAGCGGGTATGGTGTTCTTGGGATGCCACTCATCATTCTTCTCCCTCTAAACACGGCAAGTGGAGTTTATACCAAAAAGTTAGATTTTGCTCTCATCTGACCACATTACATTCTCCCAATCCTCCTCTGGATCATCCAGATGGTCACTGGCAAACTTTAGATGGGCCTGGACATGTGCTGGCTTAAGCAGGGGGACCTTTCCGGTGCTTCAGGATTTCAATCCATGACGACGTAGTGCGTTACTAATGGTAACCTTTGTGACTGTGGTCCCAGTTCTCGAGGTCATGGACCAGGTGCCCCGGTGTAGTTCTGGGCTGATTCCTCACCGTTCTCAAGATCATTGATACCCCACGAGGTGAGATCTTGCATGGAGCCCCAGGTCGAGGGAGATTGTCAGTGATCTTGTATTTCTTCTATTTTTTAATAACTGCGCCAACAGTTGATCTCTTCTCACCAAGCTCCTTGCCTATTGTCGAGTAGCTCACCCCAGCCTTGTGCGGCTCTGCAATTTTGTACCTGGTGTCCTTAGACAGCTCTGTGGTCTTGGCCATGGTGGAGAGGTAGCAGTTTGACTGTTTGAGGGTGTGGACAGGTGTCTTCTATAGAGATAACCAGTTCAAACAGGTGCCTTTAATACAGGTAACGAGTGGAGGACAGAAGAGCATCTTAAAGAAGAACAGGTCTGTGAGAGCCAGAAATCTTGCTGCCTGGTAGGTGTCCAAATATTTATTTTCCACAAAAATATACATGTAAATTGTTTAAATATTATACAATGTGATTTCCTGTTTAGTTTTTTCTGATTCTGTCTCTCACAGTTGAAGTGTACCTATGATGGAAACTACAGACCTCTCATCTTTTTAAGTTGGTCAACTTTCACAATCGGTGGCTGTCCAAATACCTTTTTGCCCCACTATAACTATATATATATATATATATATATATATATATATATATATATATATATATATATATATATATGGGACCGAGGTCGACGGACGTACTGGTTTGATCTTTATCACATCCTTTCTATATGCAAGACACTCGTTTATTAAAAAGCATTTGATGATGCTGTATAAGCTGCAATTTATTCAATGAATTTTTTTGCTGAGCCACCACCATCAATGTGATTCCTCCTGAAATGCCCATGGTTGGGTGAAAATAAATATTCATGAGATTTTTTCATTTATCATGACTGTTTGAGTGCCTCTTTTCTATCTATATCTATACTGGACCATCAAGGAACAGATTATAGAGAGCACCTGGATACATTTTTTAAAGTGTGCAAATGTTTATATATCTTTATTTATTGGGCTGGTTTTTACCCAGCTCCTTACATTTAGCACCTTATGTTTATTACGGAAATTGATGTTTTGAAGTGCCTAGGGCATTGTGCAATAATTGACAACCAGCATTGTCTATGATATATTTTCAAGTATTGTGTTGTTATTTTTGATTTAGTTACTTTAATCATCTTTGAGGCTGTGGGCTCTTTAGGATGTGTTTCTGTTTTCATTGCATTTGCATCTAGGGGAGCTCTATCTGGTCAGAATTGGTTAGTCATATTTAATTAATTAATTTGTTTGAGGTTACATTAAAGTGAATGCCCTTTGAATCATGTCACATGGGGCCAGGTTACTTGATGAAGAATTATTGAATTTAGCAGAAAATGCTCAAGTCAGTTTAACTGATGATGACGCAGAGAAAGTACTTTTTCAGCAGGAGGAATTCAATCAGGTACCGGCTGATAGTGCAGTAGACCTTTATTATAAATTATTAAGATTAAGTAAACGGGAAGTAGATTTAGTCCTACACGGGCAATTTTTGTCGGATTATTACCGACAGAAAAAGATCCCACATGGATTTAGAGTCCATAACATTCCCACCATTGGACGCACCAACCCTAGTTTTTGCAGTAAATGGTGTGGTGTTTTAAATAAGTGCTCCCTAGACTTAATATTGCTGGTAGTTGAGGAGGTTGGTAATGAGTTAAAATGTACACGAACTGACCTTGACAATTTTAGGACCCACCATCAACCAAAACTTGTTGATGATAAATCTGAAAAGTGGCTTGAAAAACTTACTGCACAGATCGACCGGTACAGGACTGACTTAATAACTTAAGAAAAATAAGTTGGAGACTGTTCATAACGATTACCGGAGCCATACGGTATATAGATGGCTCACAGGAGAGTCCTTGAGAACATCTAGACAACGTTTCCCGGCTAATAAATATAGGACACCATTTTCTGTTGATTCTTCCTATTCATCTTCTGAAACGGAGAATAGTGAACAACTGCCCCCTAGTGGTCAGGCTTTTTTAGGAGCCCGACTGGATCCCACGGGGATTGGTGGCAACAGAGGTGGAAGAGCCGCACAAGGCGGGGCAAAAGTAAGAAGGGGAGGAAGAAGGAAGTAATGGATACCTATAATGTATTTAATCTGTCGAAATACATTTTGTCTCCAGCTGAGGAATCTGTATTGTCTTTAGGGCTTTCGTTTGTGCCCACGTTTAGGCGTGATGAGTTTGACTCTCGTGTGGATCTATACAAATTAGGCCGCAAATTGAGACTTAAGGAATTTTTCAGAGACACAGGGGAATCTGATGTTAGTACTAACAAATTTTGTTTGACAAAATCCAGTGGCTTTGATCCGGTATCAACCAATTCAAGCATTAAAACCTTTTTAAGGATGGTTGAGAATGATTTGGATGTATCCACCAGAAAGTCAAACTATTATTACAACTTATCTTTTGAACAGAGAATGGCCATTAAGTCTTTACAAAATAACAGTGAGATTGTAATACGCACAGCAGACAAGGGTGGGGCTGTGGTGGTGTTGGACTACCAATATTATCATGATGATGTTCTAACACAATTGAGTGACACTGACACTTACTCCAAGAGAAGGTCTAATCCAATGTATGAGATAAAGTCTAAAGTGGATGCATTGCTAGCAAGAGGAGTAACTAGTGGATATCTTGATGAACACCTGGTGAGAGTTCTAACAGTGGAACATCCAGTGACCCCAATATTGTATTGTATCCCTAAGATACATAAATCGGCCGATAGGCCTCCAGGCCGGCCAATAGTATCTGCAGAAAATTCGGTACTACAACCATTAGCTAAGTATGTAGATTTCCTATTACAACCTGTGGTTGTTAGTAGTAAGAGCTACATACAGGACACTGGTGACTTTTTGGATAAGCTGACTCAAATAGAGAGTTTACCAGCTGATTGTGTATTTGCAACAATGGATGTGGCATCGTTGTACACTGTCATTCCCCATGATCTTGGTGTTCTGGCTGTGGAACGAGCATTGTCTGTTTTTGAATTCTGTGGCCCTCCAGTTGATTTCGTTTGTGACATGATTCGAATCATTCTTACACAAAATCATTTTCAGTATGCAGATTGCTTTTATGTGCAGAATGCTGGGACCGCGATGGGTTCGAATTTAGCGCCTGTGTATGCTAATATATTTATGACCCAGTATGAAGAGATGAACATCTATCCCATCTTCGGTCCCAGCATTCTGCACTATTATAGATATATTGATGATATTTTCATCATATGGAAGGGCTCCTGTGATAGTTTCAAAGACATGGTATCTAAGCTTAATGGGCTTTCTAGCCCTATTCGTTTTACATGTAATGTTCAATCTGACCGGATAGAGTTCCTTGATGTTCAGGTGTTTAGGGATGGAAATCGGATAGGTACTACCCTATACCGTAAAAGTACGGACAGGAATACATTTTTGTATTCCACGAGCCATCACCCTGATTCTCTCAAAAATGGTTTGCCAATCTCCCAGTTTTTGCGCGTAATGCGTAATAACACACAAACAATCTACGTGAAGTACAACTTAGGGAGATGGCTACCAGATTTGAGGAAAGAGGGTATGGATCTGGAATGATCAAGAAGGCCCTTAAAAGGGCACGTTTTATCTTTTCGGGTAGGCAAAAACCCACAGGTCCAAAACCGTTGGATAGAATGGTGGTTACCACTCAATACGACATCAATGCTCCCACATTTGCAAGTTCGGTGAAAAAGCATTGGCCCATTATTGCAACCGATAAAGCATTTCAAAAAGTTGCGAAGAAACCATTAATATCTTTTTCAAGAGGTCCAAATTTGAAACAATTGTTGATGCAGCCTATGAAGAATTTTAATAATAAACCAAAGGCCACTTGGCTCACTACCCGGAGGACGGGTTGTTTCAAATGCTCTGGATGTACGACATGTAATAGCATGTTAACAGGAAAAGTGTTTGCTCATCCGCACTCTGGGAAGAAAATTCCAATTAAACATCAAGTCACATGTACATCGGACTTTGTCATTTACATCTTACTGTGTCCGTGTGGACTTTATTATGTGGGCAAAACCACTACCACCTTTAGGGAAAGGATGTCAAACCACCGTCTTTCTATCCGGCAGGCAATTTTGAACCAAAAAAGTGATAAACCGGTGGCTCTGCATTTTTTTCAAAATGGACATCAACTAGCAGCACTAAAGTGCATGATTATAGACCACATCCCTAAATTGGCTAGAGGCGGTGATCGAGGGAAAAAGTTACTTCAAACTGAATCTCGTTGGATACATATGTTGGACACTAAGTCCCCAAGGGGATTAAATGAGAGTAATAACTTTTGATGCTTTCTTTAGGGCTATATTATGAAGTGACATTTCTACTTTTTCATTAATTTTTTCATTTTTATTTTTAGTTACATATATGATCTGCCTCTATTTCGTGCCCACTGTCCTCAATAGGATTAATTAATTTTTATATATTTTTTTGTTTTTGTGTTTTTTTAATTTTTTGTTATTTATATTTATATTTTTGTTTGGTTGTTTACTGTTGATTGTCATGTTTTGCACATTGCATTTCAGGGTGGAATCATAATCCAGTAGCCATATCTGTGGGCAGACATTTAATGACATATACAATTATGTTATGTACATGGTATTTTATCATTTTTAAGTTCCCATTACTTAGTCTGCTTGATCAGGTGTTTCGGACTGAATATTATGGTGTCGTCTGGTTGATAACTCTGCGCATTGTGTCTATAGTACATTCATTGATGTAATTGATTGAATGCAAAATAATGTGGGGGGCAAAGCCTCTGTGATTCCGTGTGATGATACATGGAGACGGCAGTCTGCTGGATCTATCGCATGGGCACTATGGCAACGACCCTATTCATATGTGTCATTATGCCTTGCTGGCTATGTGGATCGGGGAATGGGTCACATGACATCCATAGTCTAGCCGGACCGTGGAACGCAGAAGCGTGTACGGCATCGGCGTGACGTGGATGGTCATGTGTTTGACCCGGAAATCCCCAGCGCTGTGGAACGCACGCGCGTCCTGGCTTACATCCGCTATGAAGTGTTTGTCTGGCACATGCGCAGTAGGCTGAGACGCACGCCGTTGGCAGTGGGGTGATGAACTCTGATCAGCTGCAGTGAGTAACGAGGTATTTAGTGGGCTATAAAATTGGTTTTGTGTATGTTGGATGTCTGCTCGCGGATGGCTCTGGATGGTGGAAGGTGACTGTGACTTGGTGTGCGGGTCTTGAACGGTCCACATGGGACCGAGGTCGACGGACGTACTGGTTTGATCTTTATCACATCCTTTCTATATGCAAGACACTCGTTTATTAAAAAGCATTTGATGATGCTGTATAAGCTGCAATTTATTCAATGAATTTTTTTGCTGAGCCACCACCATCAATGTGATTCCTCCTGAAATGCCCATGGTTGGGTGAAAATAAATATTCATGAGATTTTTTCATTTATCATGACTGTTTGAGTGCCTCTTTTCTATCTATCTATATATATATATATATATATATATATATATATATATATATATATATATATATATATCTATATCTATCTATCTATCTATATCTATATCTATATCTATATATATATATATATATATATAGAAAGAAGACAAAGACGTGGCACTCACGGCAAGTTGCAAAAATCACAAAGACATCAGTATTTGAAGCAGAGCAACGTTTCAGTGGCACTCCACTGTCGTCAGGCTTTATTGAAATACATTTAAAAACATCCTACCTTTATAGAACCCCCGCGTGCATGTTTCGAGACAGTCCGGACCCGAACTTCCGGTCGAGCGGACGGAAATGATGTGATAGTGCCGTCAGCGCACTGAAAGAAGAAACCATCACCATGGAAACCGAAACGCTCATATACAATTATCGTTAAAATGTTACTACTTAGAACAGGATTCAGCAATGTAACCATCCAATACAGTGTAGTTAGATACTATCAAAAAAGACACATCTTTAGATGCATTTCTAGATACATAATAGCAACAGAACAGTTGATTAGAAGCAATATGTTTAAATAACACCAAAGCGTTCCCTCAAATCACAAACTAATAAAGACCTTTCGCAAGTTAATTATACCCCATATATATGCCCACATCTGCGCATACAATCGACATAGTTTTGCCATATTAGGGAATGTTATTATAAAAAGCATGCATAGGACAGATGTTCATTCAATCCCTTTGGGTGGATAACATACAAATAGGCTATCCATTTTGTCTCCATTTGGAGCAATTTAGAAGCACGGTCACCTCCCCTGATATTGTTAGGGATGTGATCTATCATCCTGTACCGTATGCTGCTAATGGGGTGTTTAAGAGCAGCAAAATGCCTGGCTACGGGTTGTTCGCTACTCCCAGTCTCCAAAGCTTTTCTTATAGCCGACCTATGGCAGGTCATCCTCTCTTTAAATTTACGTTCACATTTGCCGACATAGCTGAGCCCACATGGGCATACAATCTGGTAAATGATGAACGTCGAACTACATGTTAATCGATGTCGTATCAAAATCTTTTTCCCAGTCTGTGGGTGATTAAATGAATCACCAGTCAATAGATATTGACAGGTAACACATGTGCACCTGAAACAACCTAATTTGGAATTTGTTTGTGACAAAAAGTGTGTGGTTGATGTTAATGGATCCTCTGAAATGCCTGAGACATCAGTTTTGACCAAATAGTCTCTTAAGTTTTTCCCTTTAGAATAACACGGCATTAATCTCGAACCGGACAAGTGTAATTGTGCGTCCGTTTCCAATAAGGGCCAATGTTTTTTAGCAATTTTTGGAATAGTGTTAGACTTGGTATTAAATTTATTTACCCATGGGAATTTAGTATGTTGTTGTTCACCCCTCTTGGTATTATTCTGTAACAAGGATCTTCTGTCAATACTCATAACCTTAATTTTAGCTGACTGTAACAACTCTTTAGAATAACCCCTCACAAGTAACTTCATAATTAACGCATCAATCTGAAGTGAAGCCACTTCTGCATTACTATTAATACGTCTAATCCTGATCATTTGCGAGTATGCAGTGGCGCACCCAGGGGGGGTTTCCGAGTACCCAGAAACCCCCCTCCACTAAAAAAAAAAAAAAAAAAAAAAAATTTTTTTTTTTTTTTTTTAGCTGCATGAGTATTATTAATGACTGTCTAGCGTCCTCTGCAGCCTGCTGTCTTCCTGGTGGCACTTGCAAGTGCAATAAAAGTTTACTTTTTTTTAATTATAGTACATATATATCCATGTGCCTACATATATACACATGTATATACATACATACGTACGTACGTACGTACGTACGTACATACATATAAACACACACACACACACACACACACACATGATATATATATATATATATATACACATGTGTATATATATGTGTACTGTATGTGTGTATATATATATATATATACATATGTATGCATGTTTAATATGCTATGTATATGTGTATATGGATTCACTACGATCTCCCGGCGGCCGGCCTCCCGGCGACCAGCATACCGGTGCCGGGAGGCCGGCCATCGGCTTACCAACAGTGTGGCGAGCGCAAATGAGACCCTTGCGGGCTCGCCACACTATTCTATTCTCCCTCCAGGGGGGTCGTGGACCCCCACGAGGTAGAATAAGTGTCGGTATGCCGGCGGTCAGGCTCCCGGCACCGGTATGCTGGTCGCCGGGAGCCCGACCGCCGGCATACTGAAGACCACCCGTGTATATGTATGTGTGTGTGTGTATGTGTGTGTATATATATATATATATATATGTGTGTGTGTAGATATATATATATATATATATATATGTGTAGATATATATATATATACACACACACAGACACACTAGTTTTACGGACCCAGCATATACTGGGTCACCTCAGTCCCCACCCCCGTGATTGGCTCCGCCCAGTTCTGGAAACCCCCCCATGCAAATCCTGCGTTTGCCACTGAGTATGGCAGCCCTCTTTTAAGTGAGGGAGGATGACAACTGTGTGCGTGTAATAGTTGATTGCAATCCGTCGGGTTCACATAGATAGTATTATTAACCCTATTGTTTTGAATTTTCACCAGAACATCCAGAAAATTAATTACCTTCTGATTAAACTCAAACGTGAATTTAATAGTACCAACACCTGCGTTATATCTCTCCAACAATTCTGTCAGTACCACTATGTCATCTTTCCATAAAATGAATAAATCATCTATGTAACGATTGAAAAGAATTGCCCCTGATCTAAAACAATCATTACTGTAAAACAAATCCTCTTCAACTGAAAACATAAAAATATTTGCATACGTAGGAGAAACTGCAGACCCCATCGCACACCCTTGGACTTGCAAATAAAATTGTTTACCATAAAGAAAAAAATTGTTAGTGAGAACTAATTCTAATAATGACAAGATTACATTGATTTTATCTGTATCAAACACTGCTTTTCTATTAAGAAATCTTCTAACAGCTGTTAATCCCATATCATGGGGAATTGATGTATATAGACTGACAACATCAACAGTTGCCAGCCAACAATCATCAGGTAATGATTCAATAGATTGAAGATTGTTTAAGAATGCAGTAGTGTCAACCAAGTAACTGGGTTCTTCACAAAGCAAAGGTTGTAACAAACAATCCAAAAAGACCGACAAGGGTTGCATAAGCGACCCCCTTGCCGACACAATTGGTCGACCAGGGGGAGGATTTGTTCCCTTATGGATCTTAGGCAATAGATAAAATACAGGGACTATAGGGAACTGCGGCACCAAAACCTCCATAATCTCCTTTGTAACTAGATCAACATCTACAGCTTGTAAGAGAATTTCACTAAGCCGCTTTTTACAACTCACAGATGGATTAGTATGCAACTTTATATACACATTAGCACAAGATAATTGTCGTAAAGCCTCTGTGTTATAATCACTGAAATCTGCAGTACTATCGCACCACCTTTGTCCGATGGCCTAATAATCAGTTTATCATTCTTAGATAATCCTTGTAGAGCATTACGTTCAGCTTTCGTGAGATTTGGATGTATTTGCTCACCAGAGCTAACGGCATTCTTCACTTCATGTTTAAAGATTCTCATGAACGTCTTTAAGCTTGAATTGTTTGACAAAGGGTCAAACACAGATTTTTGACGAAAAGGAAGAAGTTTGGTAGGCATAGAATTCTGCATACTGGTACTGGTGTGATTACCAAAATGTTCCCTTAATTTAACCTTGCGTTGAAGTTTGTATTTCTCTATATTCCACTGAAGATCATTGAACGGAACAGACGGCACAAATGAAAGCCCCTTATTCAATAACTTTATTTCGGTGTCAGATAACTCATATGATGAAAAATTGCAGATCATTTCTTTTTGTATCGTGGTGGCCTGCCGACTCGACCCCTGCCTCTGCCATTGGCGGCCTCTGCGGGTAAACCGGCGTTTTCTGAATCGGTTAAACCCTTCGTCGCAACCCCTAAAGGGGCTGATGCTTAATTTGGTCTCCCAGATTCAATGGTAGATTCAACCGAGGAATCTGTATCTAACCTATAGTTTTGCTTGAATTGGTGACGGAAAAAAGGACGTTTCTTATCCGTAGGATTGGTGCCAGACAGCCACCTATACAACGTATGTCTCTCATAGTCCTCCTCCACTTTGGACAGCTTTTTCTTTTTAAAATCAATGAGCTCTTTCTTGTACTGTGTGATTTGTGTTTGTAGCTTCTACACCCAATCACCTTCTGCGTCCGCAGTGAGGATAGATAGGTTGGTACCTTCAAAAGCTGCAATTTTGGATCTGACTGATTCTAGTTCCTTAGTAGATTGTTCAATATCTAATAAAATTAAATCCAGTGAACATTTATTTAAGATGGCAATCCATCGTCAGCAGAAACTCGCATCATATCTGCCTATGGTGGGACAATTGTGGACGCGGAAGCCCCTTGGTATTTTCTTAGATCTAAAATAGTCACTAAGGGACAGCCCGTGGAGGTCGAAATCAACTTCCTTCTTTTTGAGATTAAGTAGATCTCTAAAAATAATATTAGGGACCATGGCTTGTACTTCATCCCGTAATCCCTTCTTCCGCAGGATTGCCTCTGCATCTGATTCAGAGAACGAGTGCACATCCCCCACAGGAAAGTTGAAGTGACCCCATTGTTCGTGAGTGTCCTCCATTATGGTGAATCAGTCACTGAACTTAAAATTACTGAAATTCACTGATATGAGGTCGGTATTTCCAAAAATAAACACCTATGGCAGGTGTTCAATTAAAAATGTCCAATGCATGGACCGAAAGACAAGCTACGTGGACAGTTCAGTGTTCATATAAACTGGTTGCCATTATCAGGGGAAGCACAATGCTGTGTTTCACCATATACATACAGATGGATAAGGCACTCCGGAAAGCTTCACTGTAAATGATGCCGGTGCCTCTGTTAAGATAAAGCTTAGAAAGAAGACAAAGACGTGGCACTCACGGCAAGTTGCAAAAATCACAGAGACATCAGTATTTGAAGCAGAGCAACGTTTCAGTGGCACTCCACTGTCGTCAGGCTTTATTGAAATACATTTAAAAACATCCTACCTTTATAGAACCCCCGCGTGCATGTTCCGAGACAGTCCGGACCCAAACTTCCGGTCGAGCGGACGGAAATGATGTGATAGTGCCGTCAGCGCACTGAAAGAAGAAACCATCACCATGGAAACCGAAACGCTCATATACAATTATCGTTAAAATGTTACTACTTAGAACAGGATTCAGCAATGTAACCATCCAATACAGTGTAGTTAGATACACTGATAATATGGCAAAACTATGTCGATTGTATGCGCAGATGTGGGCATATATATGGGGTATAATTAATTTGCGAAAGGTCTTTATTAGTTTGTGATTTGAGGGAACGCTTTGGTGTTATTTAAACATATTGCTTCTAATCAACTGTTCTGTTGCTATTATGTATCTAGAAATGCATCTAAAGATGTGTCTTTTTTGATAGTATCTAACTACACTGTATTGATGGTTACATTGCTGAATCCTGTGAGAAACATCATGAATGGTATCTTGCTAGACGTGTTATAAAGATTTCATTCGGTACGCTTTTACTTATTTTTAGTGTCACCATACACTTTAAAAAACTTACTACACCATAGGCGCTTGTTCTTCTCCATCCTTTTTGCTACAGAATTTATGCCATATACCTATGGTACACTGAGGAACTGAGCAGCCACCCTGAAAAGTGGAAGGTGTTGACAAAGACTTATTAAATCCTTGAAAGACTTTGTTTCCAGCTACTTGTGGCTACCATATTAGCAGAGTATAAATTGTTCAGATAAGTATTTTATTACTGTCGATCCCTAGAGAAGCGCACTGGTCTACACATCTTTCTGTTTATATATATATATATATATATATATATATATATATATAAAAATAAACACAAATGACCAGCACTCACCCCTATAAAGGTAACAACATTGCCGGGTGCCTTACTAACAACTATCGGTGTAATATGTAGAGAGACAAACAGTCGGCACTCCAGGCTGGAAAATAACAGGCTGACACAGCAGTGTAGTGGTCAACGTTTCAGAGACCTTCGTCTTTTTTATCAAGACATGTCTTGATAAAAGAGACGAAGCTCTTTGAAACATTGACCACTACACTGCTGTGTCAGCCTGTTATTTTTCAGCCTGGAGTGGCGACGGTTTGTCTCTCTCTCTCACTCAAACTGTCCACTTAGGAAGCAACACTGATTGACAATCAATTTCACATGCTGTTGTGCAAATGGAATAGACAACAGGTGGAAATTATAGGCAATTAGCAAGACACCCCCAATAAAGGAGTTGTTCTGCAGGTGGTGACCACAGACCACTTTTCAGCTCCTATGCTTTCTGGCTGATGTTTTGGTCACTTTTGAAAGCTGGTGGTGCTTTCACTCTAGTGGTAGCATGAGATGGAGCCTACAACCCACACAAGTGGCTCCGGTAGTGCAGCTCATCCAGGATGGCACATCAATACGAGCTGTGGCAAGAAGGTTTGCTGTGTCTGTCAGCGTAGTGTCCAGAGCATGGAGGCGCTACCAGGAGACAGGCCAGTATATCAGGAGACGTGGAGGAGGCCATAGGAGGGCAACAACCCAGCAGCAGGACCGCTACCACCACCTTTGTGCAAGGAGGAAAAGGAGGAGCACTGCCAGAGCCCTGCAAAATGACCTCCAGCAAGCCACAAATGTGGATGTGTCTACTCAAACGATCAGAAACAGACTCCATGAGGGTGGTATGAGGGCCCGACATCCACAGGTGGGGGTTGTGCTTACAGCCCAACACCATGCAGGACGTTTGGCATTTGCCAGACAACACCAAGATTAGCAAATTCGCCACTGGCGCCCTGTGCTCTTCACAGATGAAAGCAGGTTCTCACTGAACACATGTGACAGAGTCTGGAGACACCAAGGAGAACGTTTGGCTGCCTGCAACATCTTCCAGCATGACCAGTTTGGCAGTGGGTCAGTAATGGTGTGGGGTGGCATCTTTGGGGGGACGCACAGCCCTCCATGTGCTCGCCAGAGGTAGCCTGACTGCCATTAGGTACCGAGGTGAGATCCTTAGACCCCTTGTGAGACCATATGCTGGTGCGGTTGGCTCTGGGTTTCCCCTAATACAAGACAATGCTAGACCTCATGTGGCTGGAGTGTGTCAGCAGTTCCTGCAAGACGAAGGCATTGATGCTATGGACTGGCCCACCCATTCCCCAGACATGAATCCAATTGAGCACATCTGGAACATCATGTCTCGCTCCATCCACCAACGCCACGTTACACCACAGACTGTCCAGGAGTTTGCGGATGCTTTAGTCCAGGTCTGGGAGGAGATCCCTCAGGAGACCATCTGCCACCTCATCAGGAGCATGCCCAGGCGTTGTAGGGAGGTCATACAGGCACGTGGAGGCCACACAAACTACTGAGCCTCATTTTGACTTGTTTTAAGCACATTACATCAAAGTTGGACCAGCCTGTAGTGTGTTTTTCCAATTTAATTTTGAGTGTGACTCCAAATTCAGACATCCATGGGTTAATAAATTTGATTTCCATTAATAATTTTTGTGTGATTTTGTTGTCAGCACATTCAACTATGTAAAGAACAAAGTATTTAATAGGAATATTTCATTCATTCAGATCTAGGATGTGTTGTTTAAGTGTTCCCTTTATTTTTTTGAGCAGTGTATATATCACAGCGCGGTCTAAGACCGGAGGATATAGCAGAATACTCATGCAATATACTCTGAAATGTACACCTTTTCTCAACTAATGCTGTCTCTAAGACATGTAGGATACTCAGGTGAACATAAAGACACAGCGATGTAAATAGGCGGCTTTGTATGGGAGACCTTGCCCAGCAATCCCAGAGACCTGCTGTTGCTATGCTATTAAGATGGAGCCCAGAGTCTCTGTGAGGGAGTGAGTTAGAGGGAGGCAGCTCCAGACTGGGAAATCTGCAGGAGATTGTGCCCTGGGCCGGGGGAGGGGCTACAGGTCAAGCGCTGCCTCCATATGCTGGTCTTCCACCCCAGGTACTATGGAGCCCCATTAAACTGGTGTTAATACACCTGACCTGTGCTCAGATGCCCTGGTGGTCTAGGGAGTCCCTGCCCAGTGACAGTGTCCATGCTAGCACTGTGGTCCTTCTCCCCAGACCATGGATGGAACGCGATTTAATGGCAGGTCCCGCCTAGGAGACCTTCTTACCTCCTCTCCATAGTAGCCACGTGATTCAGAAGAGCAGTCTGCGACCACGACTAAGATGAAACGCTTCCACCACAGGTACCCGGGAACCAGACCAACCGGAGTGCGCGGCACCGCTTGGGAGGTGATGGAGCTGTAGCGCTGAATGTCACACTGACATACAGTGCTGCCAGCCCAGTCAGAAAATCTAAAATTCTTTAATTGTTTAAAAGCTTTCAGGGCTACTCAGCGCTGCCCCCCTGTTCAGTGACCTGCTGCTTCAAGCACAAACTCAAAACTGAGCTCTCAGTGCCTGGATGGGGGTTATAGAGGAGGCTCCTATGCATCCTGGGACAGCTTTACCCGTTGGTACTCCTGGATCCAAATCCACTCTACACCCCAATGTTTCCCTGTGGAAACCAATGAAACCTGCTGAAGAAAAATACATAGTTGTAAATATTGAAAGAATCACTGTGAAGGGAGATTGTACCTATATGCTGTAGATCCAAGAAGGACAGGAAGGTGTGTAACAGAGCTATAGCATTAAAAGAGATTAAATCTTTACCACACCAATGTTTACAAGCCTGTCTATCCATACCCCCCCGGGGAACGCAGGGTTATCCCATAGGGGGAAGAGAATAGGAGAGGATACAAGAGATTATGTTTTAGATAGCCTATCCCAGAGCAACAAAGTGAATGCTATAGATGGGTAAGCAGACTGGTCAGGAGGCCTTTGGGAACGATGAATCCATAAAAGAGTAGAAACAGTAAGAATCAGAACCAGTTCAGACTCCAACTGAAATCATCTATGCGATGATACATTAGAATGCCAAAGAACAGCTTGAGATAACTGAGCTGCATAGAAGTATAGTTTAATATTTCGAACTCCTAAACCACCTTCTTTAGTTCCATTATATAAAGTTTTGAGTCGTACACAGGGTCTTTTACCGGACTATAAAAAGCGCAAGAATTTCTTCTGTACTTTTAGAAATATATTCAAGGGAATCATAACTGGTGGGGCTTGAAAAAGATACAGTAGACGTGGCAAAATATTCATTTTCAATGCATTAGCATGACCCAACCAAGATATGAACCTGACCAATGTAAATGCTGATTTACATACAGGACTAAAAGCAACACTTTAAAAAGACATTTCATACACTTTAAATGGAGCCGCTGCGGCCGCTATATTTAATCCTCAACCTACGTACTTATTACACCATTAGCGTACAGAGCCCTGTACCGTGTACGTACTTTGCGTACAAACGCCGCGCTGGCTGTACAAAGTACACTTAGCGCGTACACACCCAAAGATACACCGTGAACCCTTAACAACTATGCATGCGATAGTAATACACTTTTAACCTTAGCAGGGAAAGGAAAACACAACACCAGATTGTATTTAAAATGCCGGGTTCCGACACCACAACATATTACTGAAAGGGGGTTACAATAACAAAGCAATACAATACAAAAGAATAATGGCTACAGTCAATGGTACATACGTGTTTGGTTTTTGCCGCGCTACTCAGTCTGGTCCTCGGTCATCTAGATAGATAACTTTTAGAGTCTTTTGTGACCAGGCCTGCAGCTGGCTCCTTTTATACAATCTTCCAAAACTTAACGAAATGGATAATGTAATCTTTGTCCATTTGACACAGGGATGGTCATTTACAGTACAGGAGAGTTCATAGGTTGGTTTGAATAGGTGGGCGATGTCTGTTCCAGATGCACTTGTGGGTTCCTGCCGCATACCTAATGTACAGTAAATACAGTTCATATCTATATTCTGCTCCTGCACATAACTATTCGTAGGAACATGCGATCTGCTGCAAACCAACACCGGAATTTTATCCTTAAAATACCCTACAGCTGGATACCAAACACCACCTTATAACCTTGTTCTGTCCCCTCCTATCCTGTAAAGGTGAATCCCTTTGTTCTGATACCATTTAAACTGTTGTAACTTGCTGGTGTGGTGCAGGGAGACTGTGTACCTTGTGCACTATTTGGATTAAATATGTAATGTGTTTTGATAGCTTTTCCAGGCGTCCACAAACTGTACCGTAAATACTCATACAACGCGCTAATGCGCAGGAAAGTGGGAGCGACCATACGCAAATTGCGAATATGCGCACGCATGGCAGAACAAGTACACGCACGGAGGCCATCTGTGTGTAGTTTGTACGTGATGTGTGTACTGCAATATTTTTCGACTTTGACAGTCCACCCTTTGGCAGCCACCAATAACTGCCACTATCTAATAAATAAACAGAAAAATATCTATACAATATCTACAGAAGCTTGGATGGTCAGGGGAGAGTTGTAGGTGGGAAATGTATGACCTAGTGGGATAGTAAAAACATGTATGTATGAATCCATGTCTGAGGGGAATGTATCATCGTGCCGTATATGTTCTACATAAGCTTCGAGGTATTGCGAAGTATACATTAAATCGTTCTCATCCCGTATTAAGGGTCTGTAAATGGGCCAACAAACACTACCGAGCTCTTTTCGGCTTCTTGTTCCAACAAATGGGGTGCACATTTACTTGATGATACATGGAGGGGGAACATATGTGAGTGTTAGTATATGTGGATATCATCTGTCGACTATGTGTGCCATTAGCTGGAGGTTGCAGAGATGAAGATAAGACACGTATATAAAAATACATTCACGTAAACATTTTGGGTAGGGCGGACGTATTTTCCGGATGGATGTATCTGGGCATAGGGGGAGACAAAGAAAAACGGGTGAAAGAAACAGGCCATGAAATTCATTTGCAATCCTTATCATAACACTGGCCCTCATTCAGAGTTGTTCGCTCGCAAGCTGCTTTTAGCAGCATTGCACACGCTAAGCCGCCGCCTACTGGGAGTGAATCTTAGCTTAGCAGAATTGCGAACGAAGTATTCGCAATATTGCGAAAAGATTTTTCTTTGCAGTTTGAGTAGCTCGAGACTTACTCTTCCAGTGCGATCAGTACAGTGCTTGTTGTTCCTGGTTTGACGTCACAAACACACCCGAGCGTTCGCCCAGACACTCCCCCGTTTCTCCAGCCACTCCCACGTTTTTCCCAGAAACAGCAGCGTTTTTTCACACACTCCCAGAAAACGGCCAGTTTCCGCCCAGAAACACCCACTTCCTGTCAATCACACTACGATCAGCAGAACAAAGAAAAAACCTTGTAATGCCGTGAGTAAAATACCAAACGTCTTAGCAAATTTACTTGGCGCAGCAGCAGTGCGAACATTGCGCATACGCAGTTAGCGGAAAATCGTACCGATGCGAAGGAAAAGAACGAGCGAACAACTCGGAATGAGGGCCACTGTCTCTATGGATGGGTCGTAAATTAAATCTGCTGCTATAATAGCACCCTCGCTCCTTAGACTCAAATTTGTGCCGTGCTTGCGCCACATTAGAATTTGAACACACCTAAATATCGAACAAATAATTATGACGACTCCCAGGATACAAAGGAAAAACTTCCCCACACTCATGACATTTTGAGCCCACTCTCCTAAACCTGAGATCCATTTGCGTGGGTTCAACCATGAGACCCAGCCGGTCAGTTCATTATTCACAGTCGCTAAGGTAAGGTTGTGCTTCCTCCTGAACTCCCACTTCAACTGCAAGATATCGTCCATCTTTTGATCGATGATCTCCGTTGGGTCGTCAGTGCTGTTTGTAATATACTGCACTTCACACCATATTGAGTTGCCAGAGTAACACAGTACCCACCTGTCACGGCTCTTACATAATTAAGGACCATACTGTGCTGAATCAGTTCCTGCTTGTAACTCCCTTCCCGTATACCTGAAGGTGTCGTCATTCATCTCAGTGATATTATCTATCAAGTTCGCTAGCGCATGGATATACCTATAATTTATAGTTCCTCTGGCAGTACAGGTAATGTCTAATGCGAAAAGGAACTGAATCCCGGTGGATTCGTGGATCAAATCAGAGGCTGCGTGCTCTGCCCTATCTATGAGGTGTCTCTTGATGATGTGTTCATAGTGAGTATGAGTATAAGGAGCCTGAGCACTGCGGTGAACGTCTTTCATTTTATCATGGGTTATGGTCATGACCTCCAGTAGTACTCTCCCAATATAACACAATCCCTCTGAGCTTGGGGCAAGCCACTTGTACGCCTTCCTCCCACATATAAAATAGGCATCATCTGGGATAACATACGGGACAAAATATAACATCACCATATTACAAATTTTCCAAGTAAAGAAACCAATCCCTAGTTCTCCCATCCGCTCAGTACAAGTATCGGGCTGTATGACATGAGCACAATACCCTGACGATACTTTTCCAACCCCACATGGTCTTGCTTCCACGGGTATTCCTATACCGAAAATACCTTCCACTGTTGGCTATTTGGCATACAAGTTCAGAGTCTATGGGTATCCTATCAGCTCTGTGTGAAAAGGTCATTGTCTGGTTATTCCACGTAACTTCCCAATTTACCGTTTTTCGGTAATTGGAAATATTAAAACACATTAAGGACCTGTCTACGTGATATTGGTAGCGCTTCAAACTAGGGGGCCTAGAGATATTGAATTTCTTGTCCACCGGTCTCCCACCCCGCAATTCGAGTACCTCATCTATTGCTAAAGGGTTATGTACTAATCCTGACTTACTCTGACCTTGAGGTACTTGTGAGCACACCCAGCATTCTGTGTGGTTTAAGACCTTACCCACTAGTGAGTAGTAATCACTCAACGGATGATGGTTCATGTCGATATTAAGGTTGGACTGACATCTCTGGATGCACCCATCCTCTACTATATTCTCACAATTCCTACAAATACAATATTCATCAGACAATAACCATTCACAGTGCCTCCGAGCTCCCTGACTACCAGAGCGCTTACTGATGCCAGCCTTTACTAGAGTCATGTGCTGCTCCTGAGATCCTACAAATTCATACTCGCCATCAGAACCCATTCCAGAGCCCTGCTCGACCTCTCTGGGACCCTCACCAAAACAAACTGTCCTGATCAAAACTAGAATTACTAACAGAACCCGAAACGCAGTCTCTTGTGATCGATCCATTTTGTTAGGGGAAAGGAGGAAAATAAGAAGGAGAAAAGAAAGGGAAATGCAGGGGGAGGTGAAAAAAGAAAATGGTGCGACAACCGTTCTAGATCTTGTTGCTCTCTGTGCTCAGATGCCCTTCAACAGTCCTGCCTCTCAACTTTACCGGAACAAACACTCCAGTGATACGAGATTCTCTATACTCTGCTCTTTTTCACGAGTTCTCTCCGGGTCAGCGACCTGCTTGCAGTGGGATGAGTGGACCCAAGTCTCTCTTTCGGCGACCTTCAATGCGGTCGTGCTGGTTAACAAGACTTGGTATGGTCCTTCCCACCTGTCTATGAGGCAACCTGAGCATAAGAAATTTAGAATCATCACATAATCCCCAGGCTCAATGTCATAACAATTACTGTTCGGTAGGTCAGGAATCACCAGCTTTAAATTTCTTTGTTGATTTCTCAGATGCTGGCTCATCCCAACCAAATATTTCACAGTCACTTCATTATTACATTTCAAATCATCCTGGGGGTCTATCATTACATGAGGTTGTCGAACAAAAAGAATTTCAAAGGGTGATAAGTTAAGAGGAGACCTGGGAGTGGTTCTGATGCTGTACAACACTAGTGGCAAAGCTTCTGGCCACAGCAATCCAGTTTCAGCCATCACTTTGCTCAGCTTGTTCTTAATAGTGTTGTTCACTCTCTCTACCTTCGCACTCGCCTGTGGCCGGTACGGAGTATGCAGCTTGCTATTAATTCCCATCAGTTTGCACATGACCTGAAAGACGTCACCTGTTAAATGGGTACCGCTATCACTTTCAATCATTCTAGGGATACCATATCTACACACAAATTCCTGCACAATTTTCTTTGCTTGAACGTAGCTGTATTTGTGGCAGCAGGGAACGCTTCTACCCAGTTGGAAAATACATCATTACAAACGAACACATATTTCAAATTCCTACAGGGTGGTAACTGTATGAAATCGATTTGTATTACCTGAAAAGGTCCGTCTGTAGGAGGGATAGGGGATGGCTCTGTTGGTATGGTCTTTCCAATATTCTTCCTCAAGCAAGTAAAACATGTCATTGCTCTCTTACCTGCATGATAAGAGAATCCTGGCACACCAGTAGGCTCTTACCAACTTGCACATACCTTCTTTGCCCAGATGAGTCAGACCGTGTGCCGCCTCAGCTAGGCTTGGAAGATATGCTCTGGGGGCCACCGGCTTACCGTGTCCACCTGTCCACAGTCCTGAGGACTCCTGGCCATACCCCTTTGCCCTCCAGACTGCCTTTTCCTGTAGGGAACACAAATTTTGCATTTCGATTAATTGTTGTGTGTTGATCGTGTTAAATGTCATCAGTGATGTGATGTTCGTTTGTATGGGGGTGCTTGCTGCTGATTTAGCAGCTTCATCTGCCTGGCTGTTACCAAGTGAAATTGGGTCTTGGTTGTAAGTGTATGCTTTGCACTTGATAACAGCCACTCTGTCTGGTTCCTGTATTGCTGTCAAAAGCCTTTTGATGTGGGACGCATGCGCTACAGGTGTGCCAGCTGCCGTCATGAAATTTCTGAGGCGCCATAGGGCCCCAAAATCATGCACTACTCCAAAGACGTACCTATAATCTGTGTATATATTAGCTGACTTACCCTTGGCCAATTCACACGCTTTGGTTAGGGCGACCAACTCAGAAACTTGTGCTGAGTGCAGTGGGCCCAGGGGTTCAGCTTCTATGATACCTTCATCATCTACAACTGCATATCCAGTGCACAAATTTCCCGATTCCGTCTGTCTGTGGCAACTACCATCAGTGTAGAAGCTAAAGTCTACTCCTGCCAGTGGGTTGTCACTGATGTCAGGTCTCACTGTGAAAGTCTGATTCAGGTAATCCATACAATCATGCGTATCAGTGTCTGCACTAAATCCTCCTTCACCAACATTCTCATCCTCCACCCTTTGTGCCTGTCCAGGCACACTTGGAAAGTAAGTTAGTTGCAGGATTTAGTGAGCTGCATCTCTTAATGGTGATGTTTACTGGGGCCATCAGTGATAATTCCCACTTTGTAAACCGAGCAGATGAGACATGTCGCGTTTGGGCTGAGTTTAGTAAGGCTGATACTGCATGAGGTGTATGAATGGTCAGGTCATGTCCTAACACTACATCCTCGCTTTTACTTACCAGCAAAGCTATCGCTGCAACACTTCGCAAGCAAGTGGGGAGAGACCGCGCTACAGTGTCCAACTGTGCACTGTAGTAAGCTACCGGTCTGCTGGCATCACCATGTCTCTGAGTTAAAACCCCTGCCACGCACCCCGCACTTTTGTACCGTACAATTCAAAGGGCTTCTCATAATCTGGCATACCTAATGCAGGTGCCTGTGATAGGCACTGTTTGAGTCTCTCAAACGCTAGTTCGGACTCATCTGTGTGCGAGATCCGTCCCGGATTGTTCGAAGAGACCATTCCTTGCAAAGCTAAAGCCAGTATAGAGAACCCATGAATCCAGTTTCGACAGTATCCACACATTCCAAGGAAAGTGTGGATCTGTTGCTGAGTTTGTGGCAGAGTCATGTTGCGAATCGCCTGTATTCTATCAGCAGTGAGGTGTCTAAGTCCTTGAGTCAAGCAATGTCCCAAATATTTGACCCTGGTCCGGCACAACTGCAACTTATCCTTTGAAACCTTGTGTCTCATTTGGGAAAGATGAAACAGAAGCTGTTTCGTGTCTTTCAAGGACGATTCGAGTGAGTCAGAACACAACAATAAGTTATCAACATACTGTATTAGTACTGATCCACTCTCAGGTTGAAAGGATTGTAAACAGTCATGCAAAGCCTGGGAGAAAATACTTGGGCTGTCAATGAAACCTTGGGAGAGACGAGTCCAGGTGTACTGTACTCCCCTGTATGTTAAGGCAAAAAGGCACTGGCTGTCAGGGTGTATGGGGACAGAAAAGAAAGCAGAACAGAGGTCAATGACAGTGAAGAATTTTGCCGTAGAGGGAGTTTGCATGAGGATGACAGCTGGATTGGGCACTATGGGGAATTGACTCAACTATCTTGTTTATCCCCCTTAGATCCTGCACTAGCCTGTAACCCCTCCCCCCACTCTTTTTCACAGGGAAGATGGGACTATTGGCAGTGCTGGATGTCCTGACTAGGATGCCCTGCTGTAGCAGTCGCTCTATGACGTGGTACACTCCTAATTCTACCTCTGGCTTCAGAGGATACTGAGGGATTTTTGGAGCTATCCTACCATCTTTTACTGGTACTACTACTGGAGCTACATTCGCCATCAATCCAGTGTCTTGTCCATCTTTGGTCCAAAGGGAACCCAGTATTTGTGAGATCATTTCCTCTACCTTTGATGGACACTTGTCTATAACAGTAGAATGCGACATTAGCCTTTGAGGGGTGTCTAATATATCTTGCACTTCTTGAGCGTGGTTCTCAGGTATATCCAAGAAGACACCCTCAGGAGTACAATATATGACACACCGCATTTTACACAATACGTCTCTGCCGAGTAGATTAGTCGGAGCCGATGCAGCCAACAGAAAAGAATGTTTGGTTTGCAAGGGCCCTATCGTCATCTCTGCAGGTCTACTCAAAGGGTATTGTTGCACCATTCCTGTTACTCCCATTGCCGAAATAATTTTTCCCGTGGTCTTTATACCTGATGTGGAATTCAACACTGACCTGGCCACCCCTGTATCTACAAGAAATGGTAATGGTACACCAGCTACATCAACCGTGACCTCAGGTTCGCTACCAAGGCTAGCAATCAATTTCACTGGCTGCAGACTACAGGTGTGGCCCAACCCCTAATGTATATTGGGACCCTCCCGCAGCGCATTGGCAGCTACAATATGTGAGGGGGTAGCTGAGAATTTTCGGAGGTCTGCCAATCTCTCCTTGGTGGGTACCTCCTTGTTTCCGCTGCATGTGGCTCGTAATTTCTCCTATGTGGTCCCTGATCCCATTTATGTGAATTGTAGTGTGGTTCATATTCTAGTCTAGGGAGTCGGTATACGTTATGTGTACCTTTATTCCTACAATCCTGGGCAAAATGTCCTTCCTTTTTTACAAATGTAGCATGTTCTAGGTCTTTTCCCAACAGCAGAGGTCTGGGTTTTCGGCTGATGGGGTTTTGCTGTAAGAGCCTGTATACTTACCGTCATCAGCTTATCCCCCTGTAGCTCCCTGTGCTTACTGAAGTTCTTATCGTGCTCAACAGCAGACTCTCTCAATGCAGCTACCGAGATTCCTCTCCAGTTAGGTAGAGAGGTCTGTACCCTTGCTCTTAATGCCTCTATTAACCCGTCCATTAATACAATAACAGCTACCTCCCTGTGATGTGCATTATCCTTAATGTCCTCGATCCCAGTGTATCTAGACATTTCCTGCAGTGCCCGATGGAAATATTCGGATGCCGTTTCACCTTCCTTTTGTCTTATGGAGAAGATTTTATTCCACTTGACAACAGTAGGGAAATACACTCCTAGTTGCAGATTGATTTGCTTTACGTTCTCCTGACTGTATTCATCAGTGAGAGGTACTTCTGCATCTAACTTACTGTCTGCTATGAATTTCGTGGTGTCAATATTTGAGAGTAAACACACTCGTAGCATTGTCCGACAATCTTTATTTGTAGGCTCATGGGCGTTACCTAACTCTTTAATGAATCTCTGGCATCCGACTAGATCTTTTCTGGGATCGGGAAATTCAGACATAATTGACCTTAACTCTGCTCGAGACCAGGGACAATGCATGGCAATGTTCCTGATGGGAGTTACTCCCTGATTGTCAGTTCTCCCGTTGGGAACTCCAATTACCCTGACAGGATTTAATTCAATTACATCCTTCTGGTTTGATTCTATAATGTGGGGAGCTATAGTTTCTGCATAATGTATGGTACCGTACTTACCTGTGGACACGACCTCACTTATCCCTCTGCTAAGGGGCCTTGCTACAACTCTTGATGGTTGGGCCGTGCCCACCTGAGTATCCTGTATGGTGGCTGCTAGAGAGAGTGCCAATATCATGCTGGGATCATCTTCCTGCTCACAATCCTGAGGAAAATGTAAAATGGGATACAGCTGGCAAGGGTTAGCGTTAGTACATTTATCAATCACATTCTTATCCTGTACTAATGCACCATTGCTTGTAGCCACTTTCTCCCCAACAATATATGGTGGTGGTGGTGCGGTCGCCATTGTTTTCCCGCTAGGTTTGGAACCTGCTGCGCGAGCTAATTCCCTTTGCATCTCCCCCTCTTGCTGCCATAAATTTAAACAATCAGTATGTCTAATCCTTTGTTTTCTGGATTTTATCAGACATATCCTTATCCTTAAGTTCTGCAATACCTCCGGTTCAAAGCTGCCCACCTTAGGGAATGGTACCATATCTTTGTCAGTCATACATACCCATTCATTGCATAAAACTTCTGTGTGTGAACCATATTTTTTCACACATGATAAACCTTGCTGACCCTTTCAGCCGCAATTCTGACCTTCTCGGTCCTAACTCTTCTGCCTGAATCCTGCACAAATGTCTCTCACTTGAGTAACTGGCTCCCATATTTGTGGGTCTTTTTAATAACTAAAAAAAAATTCCCACAAACACCAAAATACTCAATGTAAGTAGATGGTGGAAGTATCTCCGAGCGCCTTCCACTCGCTCTCGCCCACGTTGGCCGGTACTACCATACACTGTCGATAGCGAAGGCAATGTACCCAACTTAGGGCTCCTATCAGACCTTACAGCAACGTAATTTCTTTCATATGCCCTACGATTGCTGTAGACCACTGAGCCTAGACCACTCAAGACCACTTAGTTGTATGGGATCACTTAGACCACTTAGTTCCTGGGTTTAGATACACTCACTCCGCTTTCACTCACTCAAATATGCTTTGTTTTTCTGTACAGAAAATTTTCACTCATTCAGATTGGCAACTTTACCCCCAGAGGCAATACAGTTTAAACAAAAGTTTTATACTAATCTGCTTTAGAAACCGGTTAGTTTTGTGCTATTGTAGCATGGCTACTGTCCCACCTTTTAACTAAATGACACTATTGTGTAATTTGTACTTCGCGCCCACACTCTTACGCACTTTGCGTAAACACGTAACCGTGCGTGTCTTTTACGCTGCGTGCGCAGTCCTGTACTTTGTCCGAGACACGTGTACAATACCGTACGTCCGCAATTCAACAAACCACACAGTCTCTATAAATGTGAGCAATGCTAACTATAATCGCTCACAAGCACAACCCACGCTTGTTCTGTATAACCTTTAACGACTGGGCCAGACTTGCATGTTGTGCTTTTATCCACTTCCTTAAACACTTATTTCAGTTTTAACTGTATAGCAACAAATGTATCCGATTTCACACAGATCTAAATGAATCTAGCAATCTGAATCTTGTGGAAACAATGTGAGCGGGTATGCAAAGTATGGGTGTCCTTTGTGTACGCTTTTTCGGCGCCAAAAAAAAAATCACAGATTTTTTAAATAGATTTTTCCTGTGTTTTACGAGCACCTCTGCAAACCATACAGAGCAGATGCCATCTAAACAACACACAAGTAGGGTTTTCAGTGTATTCATCGTCCAAGAAAAGGTTACGTAGGATACCTTCTTTCCGCCCTTTGCTGATAGATTAAGTCTGCTATGACCTGTTAGGCTGTATGTGGAAACCAGACGATGCTCCCAATTGTAAATGCTGATTTACATACAGGACTAAAAGCAACACTTTAAAAAGACATTTCATACACTTTAAATGGAGCCGCTGCGACCGCTATACTTACCTACGTACTTATTACACCATTAGCGTACAGAGCCCTGTACCGTGTACGTACTTTGCGTACAAATGCCGTGCTGGCTGTAGAAAGTACACTCAGCGCGTACACACCCAAAGATACACGTGAACCCTTAACAGCTATGCATGCGATAGTAATACACTTCTAACCTTAGCAGGGAAAGGAAAACATGACACCAGATTGTATTTAAAATGCCGGGTTCCGACACCACAACATATTACTGAAAGGGGGTTACAATAACAAAGCAATACAGTACAAAAGAATAATGGCTACAGTCAATGGTACATATGTGTTTGGTTTTTGCCGCGCTACCCAGTCTGGTCCTCGGTCATCTAGATAGATAACTTTTAGAGTCTTGTGTGACCAGGCCTGCAGCTGCCTCCTTTTATACAATCTTCCAAAACTTAACACAATGGATACTGTAATCTCTTTGTCCATTGGACACAGGGATGGTCATTTACAGTACAGGAGAGGTCATAGGTTGGTTTGAATAGGTGGGCGATGTCTGTTCCAGATGCACTTGTGGGTGGTCTCCTCTGGGTTCCTGCCGCATACCTAATGTACAGTAAATACAGTTTATATCTATATTCTGCTCCTGCACATAACTATTCGTAAGAACGTGCGATCTGCTGCAAACCAACACTGGAATATTACCCTTAAAATACCCTACAGCTGGATACCAAACACCACCTTATAACCTTGTTCTGTCCCCTCCTATCCTGTAAAGGTGAATCCCTTTGTTCTAATACCATTTAAACTGTTGTAAGTTGCTGATGTGGTGCAGGGAGAGTATGTGTACCTTGTGCACTATTTGGATTAAATATGTAATTTGTTTTGATAGCTTTTCCAGGCGTCCACAAACTCTACTGTAAATACTCATACCACGCGCTAATGCGCAGGACCGCGGGAGCGACCATACGCAAATTGCGAATATGCGCATGCACGGCAGAAGTAGTACATGCACGGAGGCCATGTGTAGTTTGTACATGATGCAATATTTTTCTACTTTGACACCACTTATGAATATCATCAAAAATAGTATTAATTAGACTAGGATAGTTATAGCCCTATACAATTGAGAATATTGCCTGGTTAAATAAATCCCTAAGTATTTCATGAGAATTTTTTTCCAATCGAACTTAAAACCACATGCTTAAGAGACTGAAATATGGAGATCTAATATCTCTGTTTTGTAGGTGTTAATTTTTAAGTTAGATATTGTACCAAATTCTCGTATAATTTTAAAAAAGTTTGGAAGAGATATGAGAGGGTTATAAGTAAGATATAGTCAGCATAAAGCGACACTTTAAACTCCGAAGAGCCTACTGTCATACCCGAGATATCTGAGCAGTTTAAAATTTTGAAGGCAAGGGGTTCGATCATTAGCGCGAAGATCAAGGGTTATAAAGGGCAACCTTGTCTTGTGCCATTACTTTTTGTAAAGAGAAGAGACACGAAGCCGTTCACCAAAACACAAGCTGATGGGGAATCAGAGTGATTTCACACCTGTGAGGAAGCGACCCGTGAGGCCAAAATGTTGCAAAGTACAATCAATATACAACCATGATACTCGATTGAACGCTTTTTCAGTGTCTAGCCCCATTAATAAAGAGAGGATTTCAGTAGAATCAACAAAGTGAATAGTATCTACTACCCATCTGATATTATCAAAGGTCTGTCTGGCAGTAATGAATCCGACCTGGTCTGGGTGGACCAGGAAGGATATCAGGCCAGTGAGCCGATTTGCCAAAATTTTTGGGTGGTAGCTTGGACGTGAGATCACGTCCAAGTTTCAGAATTACAGCAATCTCTGCTCTAGTGGTAGAGCTTTCAAAGGGAGTGCCCGTTAATATTGCATAAAAAGAAAACTTTCCGGTATTTGACTAAATTTCTTGTAATACAAGGCAGGAAAACACTGTCTGGACCAGGGGCAGACGTATTCCTAAGCGACTTAATTGTAGATTCAATCTCTTCCGAATTAATTTCTGTGTTAAGAGGCTGAAGTTGCGACTCAGAAAGAACTGTGAGGGAACAGCTACCGAGAAACCTGTCAATATGTTCTTGCATGTCTAAGCTGTCATCTGAATTAGGTAATTTATATAAGGAATGATAGAACACTTTAAAACATTGAGCAATTTTCTGGGGGACATAAGTCAGTTTGTTTTGCGAATCTCTTATTGAGAGGATCCTACAGATGGAGCCTCGCTCACTTATACTGGCTGAGGCGTTAGTCATGATCACATATACGCAGCGTGCCTGGGCGCAAGGAGGCTTGCCTAGTGGTAGGGAGGCGCACAGAGCATTTGTCGTTACCTTTGAGTGTAATACCTGCGATCATCCACCAGACATCACTTTTTAAAATCACCATTGCGCATGCGTGTGGTCTCCATTAAAATATAATACTGAACTACAGTGCAAAAACTACTTTACTGGAGTGTCTCATTACGCTACAGTATGCTACAGATTTCAAATACACTGCGGCAATAAGGTCCCATAGATAAACCAATAAATAAAAGTAGTACAATATATACAGATGCAAACGAACGTGATAAAGCTACAGTATAGTCCATTGACGTTAGGGATACTGTATGTGAGCGTCCAAGTCCCGCAGACAGACCAACAAATAAAATTAGTAGTGTATACAGACACAAATGAACGTGTTACAGCTATGGTCCATTGATGTTAGTGATATCTGAGCGTCCAAATCTCGTATCCATTATGGCATAATCAAAACCAATGGGGAGGGATCACTGCTTACATTTACACATGAGCTTATATATCGGTCATGAGGTGTCGTGTCTGAGTGATGAAGTTTGCTGCTTCCCATGCTCAGAGTCCCGGGTTCGATTCCCAAAGTGCAAATGCCTGTTTATTTTTTCCTGCCACTTTATTTTTTATTTTATTTTATCTTTTGTAATATACCTTCAAATTCAATAGAAATATGCACTTTTCACATGAATCAGTGCAATGCTGTAGGCGCGTCTCATTCCGCTATCTAAAATACACAGTGGCTATAGGGATAAGCAAGCTCTATGCACCGTACTGTAGCAGGCCAGACTCGATCGCAGAGCGGGTTCACAAAATGGCTGCCGCTCGAGACCCAGCACCTCATGTAAGCACACAGCTATGGAGTGAGCGACGGCATCGGTTTTGAAAACATCAGGGCAATGCTGAAGGAGCGTCTCAATGCGCAGCCAGCCAGCTGCCCACCCACAGGACCTCACCACCAGCCTGCACATACCGGCTGCCAGATCTCACAGGAAGTGTCCCACCCTCCCATCCAGATTGCAGTGAGTTATCTGGGCTGGTCAGGGCAGGAAGGGGAGGGGTGGGACACATTGAAAATACTATATAAATCACAATGTACAGTACTGTACTGTTCTTGACAATACTTACAAGTTCGGCGTGCCTTACCAGCCTTCTATGGTGATATTCTGCCAGCCCTGTAAAAAAATATATACAGTAATGGCAGAATATTGTACAGCCAATTAAATTCAACATTGACAGCATCTTTATGACATCACAATCAATGGAATTGTTCATTCTAGTACCCTGCACCTAATCACTCAGTAGGGCATAGTGGCATACTGTCTTAAAAACTTAAGGGGCAAATTTTTAAATGTGACATACAGTACACTTACAGTATCGCTACAGTACAGTAGTGCAATGATAACATTAGGTCCAGGGTATTAGACAGAATACTACCTTTATAGACATCATCACACACATTAGCATTGCCCTTATAAACATAACACACATCAATATGTGGCCCTCCCACCCTTAACCATCTCAGTATTGTACATTACAGTATATATGGATTTCATAACAGATGATGCAGCACTCACCTGAATCCATCTTATTCACGTCATGTCACAGTAGTGCAGTTTATTTACATCACGTCACAGTACTGCCCTTAATTCATGTTGTGTTACACAGCAGAGCAGATTATTCATGTTAATGTACGTCACAGTAGTGCAGTATATTCACGTTACATCACAAAGTATAGATTTGCCACAGTCATGGACCTTATAACACATTATGCAAGAGTAATGTACCTTATAACCCATTAGGCCACAGTAATGCTCTTTATAACACATTAGGCCACAGTAATGTCCCTTAGAATAAATTCTGCAACAGCAACGTCCCTTAGAAAACAATCTTCCACAGTAACGCCCCTAGAATACTATCTGCCACAGTAATGCATTTACAATACTATCTAAAACACAAATCTCCCTTAGAATACAATCTGTATTCTAAGGGTATTACTGTGGCTGATTGTATTCTAAGGGTATTACTGTGGCAATCTACCACAGTAATGCCCTTAGAATACTATCTGAAACACAAATGTCACTTAGAACACAATCTGCAACATGAATGCCCCTTAGAACACAGTGACCTCACCATACAGCACCTGTCATTTGCAGTACATTAAGCCAAACAGTAATTATTTATTATTTATTAACAGTTTCTTATATAGCGCAGCATATTCCTTTGCGCTTTACAATTAGAACAACAGTAATATAACAAAACTGGGTAAAAACAGACAGACAGAGGTAGGAAGGCCCTGCTCGCAAGCTTACAATCTATAGGGAAATAGGCATAGATACACAAGGAAATGCTGCTATGGTTGTAATACAGAAGATAGACATTAAAAAGATAGAAAGTCATTTGGTTGACATTAAAAGGTTGAGTCAAAAGGGTGAAAGTCAAAGGGTCAACAGGGTCAAAAGGTCGACACTCAATGTTTAAAAAAATTTTTTAACCCCAAGTTGGTGAAAAGCGTCCCCTCGCGGGCTCGCTTCACTTTAGGCGTGGTGTGTCAATTCACCCTCCAATACCTTACTAATGGTGATACAGTACTATACAGTAGTTTGGGACATAGTCAATTTAATTAAATGTGTTCACTCACCACGCTTTGAGCTCGGTTACTAATGGTAATAGTTTTTGACATGGATAGTAAATGCAGCAAAAGTTAGAAAAATGTATAAAAAACAAAAAAAGTGTTGACCTTTTGACCCTACAGACATTTTGACACTGTCGATCTTTTGATCCTGTTTACCATTTAACTGTCGACCTAATGAATATCGACCATTAGTGGACAACCTACTGTATTCACTGTAAACCTTTTTAGTGTAGATCTACAGGTACTGCATAGACCGAATACCTGCTGCTACAGCAGACCCTGTTTTATACAGTACCTGTAATTACAGTAACTTAAAGTAAAGTACAGTAATCTACTGTACTTACCGTCCCTGATGGCCTGCAGGTGTCTGGGGGTCCTCCGGACAAGGTCACTCCATCTCCTCTGGAGGGACCATACTGTCCTGCTTATATTATATTTGCGCAGGATTGCCCAGCTGGTCCTCCTGTATGCTCTTACTTTCTCCTCGTTGCTGGCAAGAGCTCGGTCCTGCCAGCTAATGAGGAATCTGAGCTCTACCATAAAGTATGGGTGACCTCTGGCAGCCATAATTCCAGAGCAGAATACAGGAATTGATGTGCTGCATCCCAGGCGTGCGTACAAGGCATGCGTCCCAGACGTGCATCCCAGGTTTTTCATCTTGCACCTGTGATGCAGGATGTCAGTACACGAGAACTGGTTTATACTGTACAGTATTGTATGCAACAGTAGACAGTTTCAGTAGTTCTGAAAACTGTTCTTTTCCTGTGTACATAATCCTATTCAAAGTTCCTGTTGGTTTCGATTATGCCATAACGGCTACGGGACTTGGATGCTCATAGTGTACAATACAGTATATCCCTAATGTCAATGGACCATAGTTTTAACACGTTATATAGCTGTGGCTCTAACATGTTAATTTGTATCTGTATACACTGTTTTTTTTCTCATTCAACGGGAATTAGACACAGAACTCCAACGTCGTAAGAACCTTTGTTTTACCATGTTCGCTTGCTTCTGTATACACTTTTAATTGATTGATTTATTGTTTTTTGGGGGGAGTGAATGAATAATTTCTGCAGAACAGAGAATGAATAATTTCTGCAGAACACGGCATTCAGCCACCACCTCCCCCTAACCCAGGAGCCTTCTCATTTCACAGACAGGGAGGGAGGTCAGGTTACAATAACTTTACAACACAGTACTGTATGTAAATAAAGGGCTAATAGAGAACTGCAGACACTTTGATAGAGACACAAGCTCATGTGTAAATGTTAGCAGTGATCCCTTCTCATTTGTTTTGTTTATGCTGTATTACTGTAGCTACAGTATGGGACTTGTTTACTCACATACAGTACAGCACAGATTCTCTAACATCAATGAAATACAGTATTGCTTGAACACAGTTACGTCTGTATACACTATTTATATTTATTGCTTTGTCATTGACACTGTTAATTTTAACTGGTGTAGAGAGACACTCCTTCAGCATTGCCCTGATTCTTGAAAAATCGATGCTGCCACTAGCTCCATAACTGTGGGCTTCCATGAACCACTGGGTCATAAGTGGCAGCCATTTTGTGAATTTGCTCTGCGATTGAGTATGGCCTGCTACAGTACTGTATGTGTACCGTATGGTGCATAGAGCTCGCTTATCCCCATAGCAAATGTGCCACACTGCGATCATTGCAGCTGCAGCGATCTGGTCTGAATCAGGCCCATAGTATCCTCCAGGCATCTTAGTACCCTTGTGAGGCTATAGAATCAGCGAGCCGCTTGGACTCCTTAATCGTAGCAAAACTCTGTGTACATGACTGGGTGCGATCCCATCAAAGATCATTGAAATCACCCCCTATTACAACTCGACCCTTCACTATCTTTCCAAGTCGCGAAAATAAATCAGTATGAAAGGCACCCTGGTTCCATGTTGGGAGCGTATATTGAACCTACATTTAAATAGGAATGTCCCAGATGCAAAACTACTATATTATATCGGCCCTTAGGATTGTAAAAAAAGTTCTCTATTGAACACATGAGAGAACTGCATAGCAAAATGGCTGTCCATTTCTGCTTTTTAGGTGTAGTAGAATAAAATGCCTGAGGATAGGTTTGGGAAGCTAATGACGAATGGGTGGTTTTAAAGTGTGTTTGTTGAAAAAGAATTATATCGGCTTTCTGCTTTTTGAAAAATTGTATGGCCATGGTTCGCTTACGCAGAGAGTTTAGGCCATTTACATTTAAAGTTAAGATATTTAGAGTCATGGTGGATACAAGTGGAGTACCAGGCTAAGGAATAACCTGATAACCTGGACTATTAGGTAATGCTGTACAGGAGAAAAACAAGAGGGCCTGGAAAGGCTTAGGGCAAATAACACAAGGGACAGGGGCCCACAGGCCAAACGAGGAACCAACAAAGATCGCAGTCTCGTGGACATGATGAACAACATTGCTGAAAACCTCTGCCCAGCAAGTGAAGGTTCGCAATGTTGTGGTGGGGAGGTCGCTAGGGTAGGAAAAGTGAGCCATCCTTTCAATAACAAAATTGGTAGTGGGATTGTAGAACTGAACATATTTGAAA